>NC_139018.1:123998602-124492324 GCF_964374135.1 Grampus griseus
TTAAAATGTTTTTCTCCCAGTCCGTGTCTTGTATGTTCATTTGTTTAACAATGTATTTCCCAGAGCTAAGATTTTAATTTTGACAAAGTCCAATTTCTCAGCTTTTTCTTTTACAGGTCATAACTTTTTTTTTTTAATGACTTTTTTATTGTATCAGGTTTTCTTCTATGGTTTCTTTTGGAAGTTTTGTAATTAAAATTTTATATTTCGGTCTATGACCCATTTGTATAAAGTGTGAGGTATGTGTCAGTTCATTTTTTTGCATGTGAATGTCCAATTGTTCCAGCACCATTTATTGACGATTGTCCTTTGTCTATTAAATTGTTTCAGCACCTTTGTCAAAAATTAGTTGACTATATTTGTGTGAGTCTACTTCTGGATTCCATTTTTGTTCCTTGATCTATCATTCTTCATAAACTTCATGTGGATCATCTGGGTCTTCCTACTTTGTTCTTGTTCAGATTTATTTGGGCCACTCTTATTTCTTTGACTTTCCATATAAATTTTAAAATTAGCTTGCCAATATCTACAACAGTTTACTGAGATTTTATTTAAGACTGTGATGCATCTACAGATCATGTAGTGAAGAATTAACATCTTAAAAATCTTCTTAAAATTCTTCTGATCCTTAAACATATTATATCTCTTCATTTAGAATTTAAAAAATAATTTTTTTTCTTTCATCAGTGTTTTGCAGTTTTCAGCATACAAATCTTGCACTTGTTCTGTTCGATTTGTACCTAGGTACATTGCATGTGTGTGTGTGTGTATTGCTATTGGAAATGGTTTTATCATTTCAAATCCCAATTGTTCATGCTGGTACCTAAGCTACTAAAGAGTACAGATGACTTTTGTATATTGGTCATGTATAAAGATGAACTTGCTAAACTGACGTTAGTTCTAGTAGCTTTTTTTGGTAGATTCTTTTGAATTTTCTATATACAATCATGATGCCTGGCAATTAAAACAACTTTGTTTCTTTTCCTTTGCTTTTTTCCCCTCTTTATCTCATTGGCTGGGGCTTCCAGGACAAAGTTGTTCCAGATTCTGGGGGGTAGGGGAGATACTGCATCTTTTACCATTAAGCATGATGGTAACTGTGGGGTTTCTTTTGTGGATAATCTTTATTAGGTTAAGCAAGTTTTGTTTAATTCCATTTGCTTAGAGTTTTTTTTTTTCATGAACGGATATCGAATTGTATTGAATGCTTTTTCTGCATCAATTAATGATCATCATATGGTTTTTCTAATTAGTCTTTTAATATAGTGTATTATATTGATTGATTTTCAAATACTGAGCCAATCTTCCATTCTAGCATGAACTAGTGACATAATATCCTTTTATATATTCTGTGTTCAATTTATTATTAATACTCTGTTGAAGATTTTTACATCTATGATCATGAGGGATTTTGGTTTCTAGTCTTTCTTCTCATGATTTCTTTGTCTTTTTTGGGTATTAGGGTAATACTAGTCTTATAAAGCAGGTTAGGAACTGTTTTCTATTTTCTTGAAGAGATCATATAGAATTTGCTAGTGAAATCATATGGACCTAGAGTTTTCTTTCTTTTTCTTTAGGGAGAGGGAGCATGTTTAACTGAAAAGTCTACTTTAAAAAATAGATATAGGGCTATGTATATTATCTTTTTTAAGTAAATTTTGATTGGATTTTGTCTTTAAGGAATTAGTCCATTTTGTCTAATTTGTTGAATTTATGGCCACAGAGTTGTAGTATTGCCTATTTATCTTTTTAGTGTCTATGAAGTCAGTACTAATGTTCCCTTTTTTATTTCTGATATTAGAAGTCTGTGTTTTTTTCTCTCTTTTTTTTTGTCAATTTGGTAGATTTTATCAATCTTGTAAAAATCTTTTTAAAGCATCAGCTTTTAGTTTTATTGATTTTCTTATTTTCTCCTTTGATAATTTTTGCTCTCATATTTATAATTTGCTGTCTTCTGCTAGCTTTGGATTTATTTTGCTTTTTTCCCCAATAGTTTCTCAAGGTGGATATTTAGATAATTGACTTGAGAGCTTTCTTATTTTCTGTAATGGTCATTCAATGCTATAAATTTCCTCCTAACCATTGCTTTAGGTACAGCCCACTAAATTTGACATGTTGTATTTTCATTTTCCTTTATTTCATTAAAAAAAGTCCCTTGAGACCTCCTCTTTGATCCTTGAGTTATTTAAAAGTGTGTTGTCTAAATATTTGAAGGCTTTTTGGATACTCTTATTGATTTCTAGTTTAGTTATATTATGATCTGGCACATACTTTGTATGATTTCTGTTCTGTTAACTTCATCATGGTTTATTTTGTGACCTAGAATCTGGTCTGTCTCAGTGAGTGATCTGTGTGCATTTGAGAAGAAAGAGTTTTCCAGTGTTGATGTTTGGGGTGCCCTGCAAATAGCAGTTAAGTCTAGTTGGTGGTCGTGTTTGTATAGCCTTAAAGAAGGGCCACCCTCAAGTCCCCACGCCTGCATTTTCCTAGGGAGATGACTCCTGCCCCCGGGGTTTAGAAGTCTCCCTTGCTCCATCCACTCTGGAAGAGTGTGCCTGTTTTCTGGTTCTTCTAGTGCCCTGTTTGGTTTCTTATCACCAGGGCTTTCTTTTCTCCTCACTCAGCAAACAAAGTCCAGGCCCTTTCCACAGATGAACTAGCTTCTTTTCTGTGCATGTGTCCATATTATTCACTCATTTTAGTCATTTTGTCACTCAGCAAATATTTATTGAGTGACTAATGTATGCCAGGCTGAGAATAATGTCATGAACAAAAGAGAATAGAAACCCCTGCCCTCAAAAAGTTTGTGTTTTGTGGTTCTTCATCCTAAGTCTGTGAGGTAATCAGATAATACAACCACAATTGGCCGATCATCCTGCTCCATTTTCTAGTTAGGATGCCAATATTATAGAGGGTCTGGTTGTGATTTTGAGGCACTCTTTACTAGGAAATGCAAGTAAGGAAACGCTGGGAGATGAACATTTGTGACTGCTTCCTCTGCTCTGAGCTCTGGGTGAAGAGCTGGTTAAGGACTGTTTGTTTGGTACAATCTTGTGGGAACGCTGGCCAACAGACCCAAGGGATTAAGGGGTGCCTCCCCTGAGTGACAGCCACAAAAGCTGGGGCACCAGACATGCACACAAACTCTTTCCAAGGAGATGCTGGTGACCTAGGGCAGGGCAGAGGGACAGCATGAAGACAGTGCCCATCAGCCTCCCCCATCTCCAAAGAGGATGGCAGCAGGCCCCTTGAATTTTTTAAATTAGAACAAGAGTCCTCACAAGCCTGTTAAGAACTGTTTCTTTTTTTACTATAGTCTTGTGGGTCTCATGAATGCAAACTCCATTGGTTTTCAGAGCTACATGTTTTGGGGGCTTGACCCTCAGGTGGAAGTCTTAAAAGTTGGGGTGCTAGATCCCAAACCCTTTGCTCCTCAGGGAGAAGTTGGGAGTTGTGATTTTGCTCCTGATCATACACTGCCATGCAGGATGTGCAGTTGTGGTGAGACTGTGTCTCTGCCTCTCCTACCCATTTTGATATGGATTTTTTTCTTGTTCTTCTGATGTATAGGAGTCACTCAGCTAGTGTCTGGATTTCTTTCAGAGAGAAGTGTTCTGTATATAGCTGGCGATTTGGTTGTCCAAAGGAGGATGAGTTCAGGAGCCTCCTAGGTTGAAATCTAGAACCAGAAATTCATTGAATTTCTATCATGAAGACTTCATGCTTACTTATGTAGCTTACTTGTGGTTATGAATACATCGAATCTCACTCTGGCTGTGCTTCAGCCAGGTTGTTTTGTGAAGACACGATTTCTGTCTGTGATTTAGAGTCTCCCTCGAAAATGGCCAAACATCACCACTGTTGGGGAGGAATAAAATTTCCCTTACCCTTCTAGGTTTTTCTGGCTGGTCTAATAATTAAATCGACATGAGACAGATTAACAGGAGAAAAATAGAACAAAAGTTTAATAAGGGCTTCCCTGGTGGCACAGTGGTTGAGAGTCCGCCTGCCGATGCAGGGGACACGGGTTCGTGCCCTGGTCCAGGAAGATCCCATATGTCGCAAAGTGGCTGGGCCCGTGAGCCATGGACACTGAGCCTGCGCGTCCAGAGCCTGTGCTCCGCAACGGGAGAGGCCACAGTAGTGAGAGGCCGGCATACCACAAAAAAACAAAACAACAACAAAAGTTTAATAACACGTATACATGGGAGAGACCCAGGAAAACTGAGTAGCTCCCCAAATGGCCAAAACCCTCACCTTACAAACCATCTTCAGCTAGAGATAAAAAAGGATGTTGGGGTAAAGGTTTGGGACTTCAAAGAGGAAGATGGCAGTTCACATGGAGATGGAAGAGCAAACATTTGATAAATAAATGTTTGCTAAGCCAGCAGAGACAATGGGACACAGAGTGGACTCTGAACTCTAAGAGTCTCCTCACCACATGTAGCCCATATTCTCTGCAGACATCTCTGGTAATCACTCTATTCCTATAACAGGCCCTCTGTCTAAATTCTTTTCAGGCAGTTAGAAGGAAGGTCAAAGTCTTTTCCTAAGTCTTTTGGGCCTTGATTGCTTCTGGCTTAGTGATCTGAATGCCAGAGACATTTGCAGTGTTTCTCCCCTACTCCACCTACCAGACTGTGTTGCATCAAATCCTCTTGTCTCCAGGTCCTTGCACAGTCCCAGACCCACTGTCTCAGAGGCAGTGACTTCACTGGGTTTATCTACTCATGCTGAGGTGTAAGAGCCCACATCCATGCCACTGGAAATGCAGAGCATCAAAATACTATAAGGATGACCCTCTGACTGATAGGAGGTGAGGATCTGTTAACCTGTTCTTCCTTCTTCCTCCTCTGTTTGGGAGGCCCTGAGATTCAGGCATTCCCAGCAGACGGGCCCACAACATTGAGCAGTCAGCTGTTATTTGCACCAGGCAGCCAGTTCTCTCTCCTTCCCTCCTGGAATTGTGTTCTGTAAATGGCAATGTATAACTTTTGCCTCTGGCTTTGCTTTCCAGGGAAACCAAGCTAAGATGTCATTCTTTCCCAGCAAATATCAACTTGTAAGGGTGAGATGACACCAAGGGCAAAGATAGAGAAGAAAGATTAAACAAAACATCTCAAAAAAAGCCCAGCATCTATGGTGTCTGCCCCTCTGTGTCTCCCTCCTCTCTTTACCCAGCCTCATTCTTAAATAGCCCCTGTAGGAAGCATCTCAAGGGACCAAGATCTAAAATGTACCTTATGGGAATGGGTCCCAAGTATTTTAACTTTTATCATTGACAGATAAGCAATGGAAGGCAACGTTTTAAAGTAAAATGCATTGGATTAAAAAGAGCGAATTAGGCAAGATGAGTAAGTTCTAGACATCTGCCATACAACACAGTATCTGTAGTTGACAATACTGTGTTAGTCACTTAAAAGTTTGTTAGGAGTGTAGAACTCAGGTTAAGTGCACTTACCACATTATAAAAAATACAAAGGGGCACAGGAACATTTTGGAGCTTACCTTGGCTGTGGTGATGGTTCCACAGGTATATCAAACTCATCAAATTGTATACATTAACTATATGCAGCTTTTTGTATATCAATTATACCTCAATAAAGCTGTTAAAATAATAATAGGGGAAACTTTGCACTGGGAGAGGGGATACATGCAAAATTTGTGCAGTATCCACTCAGTTTTTAAAACTGTAAACCTAAAACTTCTCTAAGAAATAAAATCTAGTGATTTTTTTTTTTTTAATGAGCCATCTGTCCCAAGGAGATGCAAGTGAAAAGTTAAGTCAGAGGCAGACAGTCAAAAGGTAAGAAAGCATTGCCTGGACTAGAAATTAAGATGCAAGATTCTGGGCTTCTAGAGATCAGTTCCAAAGACAAAGTGATAATAATGTGTAGTCAGAAAGGCATCAAGACTGAGGGAAAAAGAACTGCAGTGTTGACTAGTAGAAAAATAGTATAAAAATAGCACAGAAAATGGAAAGAAAAGCTTGTTGCAAGGTGACTTCCTTTTCATCTCAGAGCGAAAGCTCATAGTAGAAATATGAAAAAAAATGAAAAGAACTGTTCTTTAAAGAATACTTCTACCTCAGAGGCACGTTTGAAATGCAACTTCCTATTTAGATATCATCTTGTCAGACACTTGTCTTTCCATGTTTTCATCTGTTACCTGGTCCTGTGCGTGGCAAATGAAACCAGCTGTGTAGGGCAGGAAGATAGCAGAGGCAAACATAAGTTTTTTTTTTTTCTGCACAGAAAAACGTGTGCAGTGTTTTTCCTGTTGAGCATGAAATGTCAGCAGGAAGGGGAGGGTGTGGTAACTCCTAGCACAACCTCCGACATCACAGACTGCTTTACAGCTTTGGGCTTATTTCAATCACTTAATTGAACAAAAATTATTTGGAGAATGACATGGGTCAGGTAAGAAAGATTCTGCTAAATGTAACATTATTGAACCTAATAGAAGATGTAGGGGAAAGTGGACACATAATGTATAGTAGCAATTATGAGTTGAGCACTAATTATTGATATTTGCCAGGACTCACTCTGCCAAGTGTATTTCATGTCAACTCTGAGAGGTATATACTATTGTTAACCTTTTTTAAACATGAAGAAATGGACTTTGAGAAACTAACCATATGCTGACCATCACATAAGTGCAGAGAACAGAGACAAGACATTAGCATCCTGCAATGCCCCACATGGTGCTCAGAGATGGTGCTGATGCCCACAGAGGAGGGACACTCACTGTGTGCTGTGGCTTACAGGTACCATTTCTAGTTTACACAAAACCTTGTAAGGCAAGGGCTTATTCTTATTTTACTGATGAGAAATCTGAGGTTCAATAGCTGATAAGTTTATCCAAGGTGACATAGTTAACAAGTAAACAAGTCAGAATCTGAACACAAACCAACTGGACTCCAGAATGTAGGGCACCCTCATTTGCTCTGTTTTGAGTTTGAATATACTAATGTTACCAAACACAAGTTTGTGTGCCTGATGCACAGTGAGGCACACTCCAACCAAAATGTTGGAGTTTGGAGCACAGAAAGGTTTACTGCAGGGCCATACAAGGAGACAGGTGGCTCATACCCCCCAAAACCTCAAAATCCCCAAAAGGTTTCAGCAAAGCATTTTTAAAGGCAAGGTGGGGGAGGGGTGTGGTTAGTTATTGCAAATTTCTTGGTGTAGGAATCCTTTGTTCTCACAGCTGTCCATGTAGGTCAGGTCATGGTCAGATCATGATGTTCCTATAAACCTCCAAGACAAATGTTTCTTCAATTTATATCTCTGCATGAATGAACTCTTAAAAGTTAGAGCCCTGAGAATAGGATACTCTATATATTTCAGGCTATAGGCGACATTCTTTTACAAAAGGTGCAGAGTCAGTATGACTAAGCACAGGCAACAGAGTACAAGGTTTAGAGCTAATGGAATAGATTCAATATGGAGTCAGATTTGTTCTTCCCTATTACACTAATATCATTATGGGTATGAAGCTTCCAGTATATCACCAGCTGGTTGTTAAAGCTGAAAATGTATTTGTGCTCTTTTCTGTCTGCTCTTAGACAAGTAGGTCATATAACTCTAGTGCTGTGTCTAGAGTTAGCCAAACAAACAAAAAAAGGTCATTAAACAGTTAAGCACAGTCAATCTAACATTCCTTGTCAGTTTGTCTCCCAGAGGATTTACTACAAGGTAGACTCAATCAGTGGTGTAACCACATTTTTTTGTACATGGGAAAGCAAATTTCTGCAGGAGAGAACTTGGGAATCAATAAAGAAATTGTGATTTTCTGAGAGTGGGATCCTAGAAAGAAGCAGCTTCAGGAAGCCAAGAATCCACTGCTGGTGAGTCGCTGTCCAGTTACACTGCACCTACCAATTAGTTGTGTTCTTTATATTATCAGCAGACTAGAACCCCAGGGTCATTATTTGTCTGTGTGTCCTGGAAGGAATCTCAGAGGTTATTTAACTTAAACCCTAATTTCTCAGATGAGAACACTGAGACCCTGAAAGGTAAAATGTCTAGCTAAGTTCTCGTGTTTTGAGGTGGAAAAGAAGAATAGAATTTCTCCGTAGTAGGAAAGAAAAAAAGTCTGACTCCATATTAGACCTGTTTCTTTTACTTTAACCTTTGTATTCTACTGCTTTTGCTATAAGTTAATCACTAAAAGAATGTTGCCTACAGCCTGAAATATACAGGATAACCCATTCAAGGCTCTGACCTTTTAAAGGTATAACACTTTCCCATTCATATAGAGATAAAAAGTTGCAGAAAAGAGAATAACATTTGTCTTGTTGGAGGTTTACAGGAATATCATTATCTGATCTATGTGGACAGCTGCAAGAACTATACCAAGAAGTTTGCAACAACTAACCATGCCCCTCCCTCACCTTGCCTTTAAAATGCTTTGCTGAAACCCTTTGGGGAGTTTGGGGTTTGGGAGGGTACAAGACACCTGGCTCTTTGCATGGACCTGCAATAAAACTTTCTCTGCTCCAAACTCTGATTTTTCAGTTTGTTTGGCCTCACTGTGTGTCTGGCACAGAAACTTGCATTGGTTAACACCTCTTGTCCAGTATCTCACCCAATTTTCAGCCTGGAGTCCAGGGGCTGCCAACACTGGTGGTTCCACAGGCTCAGTGGACAGCTGCCCTGAGGTCTGTGGTGATGAAAGCAGGCTATCAGTGTGTGGAGAAATGTGGGTCTGGAAGCATCCACTTCCCACCCTGAACACTTCCCTCCCGTTCAGTAGAGGGCAATTCCTCTACTCACCCTTGTGGTATGCCCCACATTCACTTTGATGCAACTGACAGGGAGTAACTTAATCCCTGTCAGTATCACCCATCTTCCAACACAAAATCTGAGACAGAATCTTGGAAACTAACATTTAGGGAACATGTCTTATATTCAAGATGGTAGGTCAGTACTTTTCACACTTACATCATCTTATTTAATCCTCATAATGATGTTGTGTCAGGTAGTAATTATCTCTGCACTACTGGGGAGGTAAACAGGCTCAAAGAAGTCCAGTGATGGTTCTTCCCTGTCAGGAAGTGAGTGCATGGAGGTCTGTGTGACTCCAAAGCCCAGACATCTTGAGAAGTGTTTAGTTAGAGCAATAGCCTCATCATGAAACAGCCCAACAAACAAGTACAGTTCCTTTCCCCAAGTTTGTGATTTACAGCTAAAGCAGTGGCAGATTTTTCTATTGTTTTTTAAATTAGAGGACTGATATTAGAGAATAAAACTGTAAAATGGAAACCCAAGCTGATAAGTCCATGGAAAATGGATACTTAAGCTGCATTTATATATCTACTGTCAACACTTACAGAGCCTAGATTAATAGAGCAAACAGAATGATGGTGATTACCCTGGTAACAAAATCGCCATTAAGCCTTGCTCGAGGAGGAAATAAAAAGCTCCAACATCTGTCAGGTTCAACCAGAGTTCATTGAGGATAGAAAAGTTCACATGCTCCTTTTTTTTCCTTAAAATTAGAGATAGCAGAATGAACACAGATCACCTAGTGACTAGGAGCCCAGTGGCTCAGAGCTCCCACTAGGGTCCAGGGAGAAACGTGGAGTGACCCAGAAGCACTCACACAACCTTTTGGAGTTAAATCAGAATTATTCCCATGAAAAAGCGAACCATTGCCAAAAATTTTAACATTTCATTAAACCAAATTTAGCCCCCAATTTCAGATTCACTTTTAAAGGAACTTGTTAACATTGGAATTGGCTTCAATAACCAAAGCCATCTGGCCATTTTTCAATTGTCCTTTTTGTCTAACTAGATGAAGAGGTAGTCTCCATAAAAATTAGTTTTTCTTATCTTCTTGGGCAGAACAGTGTAAGCAAATCCCCTCACGTGAAAAGAATACCAGTTCTATCCTGGTGTTTATTGAAACTTTCCCCACCCCAACCCCCACCAGCATTTCACCCTGCCATCTATTGGTTTGGTAATATCTTGCCATACTTATCTTTTTAAAAATTGAAATACATTTGACCTATAACAGGGTTCCCCAACCCCTAGGCCGAGGACTGGTACCAGTCCTTGGCCTGTTAGGAACTGGACTGCACAGCAGAAGGTGAGCTGTGGGTGAGCGAGTGAAGCCTCATTTGTTTGCTCCCCATCGCTCGCATTAGGGCCTGAACCATACCACCACCCCCACCACCGTCCACAGAAAAATTGTCTTCCATGAAACTGGTCCCTGGTGCCAAAATGTTGGGGACCACTGACCTATAACATTGTGTAAGTTTAAGGTGTACAACATGTTGATTTAATACATTTGTATATTGTAATATGATTGCCATTGTAGTGATAATTAATAATCATCTCTATCATGTTATATATTTATCATTTCTTTTTAGCGATCAGAATACTTAAGTTCTACTCTTTTAGCCTGTTTGAAGATTATAATACAATACTGCTGTCCATATACACTCTGCTGTGTACTACTTGCTGCAAGTTTGCAGCCTTAAACATGTGTCCTATCCCTCCATTCCCTGTCCCCTGGTAACCACTGTTTTACTCTGTTTTTCTGAGTTTGCCTTTTTTGGATACCTTATACAAGTGACATCATATAATATTTGTCTTTCTTTCTCTGACTCATCTCACTTAGCATAATGCTCTCAAGATCCATCCATGTTGGCACAAATGGCAGGATATCATTTCTCATGGCTGAATAATATTCCACTTGACCAACAGGCCCATGAAAAGACACTCAACATCACGAATCATAAGGGAAATGCAAATCAAATCCACAATGAGATATCACCCCACACCTGTTAGAATGGCCATGATCAAGAAGATGTATTGATAGATAACAAGTATTGGAGAGGACAGGAAATCCTTGTGCACCGTTGGTGGGAATGTAAACTGGTTCAGCCACTATGGAAAACAATATGGAGGTGCTTCACAAAAGTTAAAAATAGATCTACCATATTGCCATACTTTTTAAAGGCATGTAGACACATAATTGTACCCACTAAAAGTAATGGGTTTTGTTTGCTTTTTTAGATATCATTTTGCAATGTGTTTTTTTTCACTCAGTAGGATGTTTTTGGGTTTGTTCATTCCATAAAACTCTACCTTATCATGTCCAACTGCTACAGTATATTCTCTAGCATGCATTATCCATTCCATTATTGATAGTATGTTCCAATTTTCTTACTGTTCACAAACTAGGCTCTGAAAGCCACCATTGGCCATGCCTGCTTGTTCGTATTGGGTTTCCTTATGATCATGTGGTAGGTTGTGTTCTAATGATTCACATATCATTTTTATCCTGCCCCTGCCATGCTTCTCAGCAGGCAAATCACATTCCCTGTCCCATCACTGGCCTTGGACACGTGGCGGTTGCCACATCAGAATGGATGCTCTGCTTGTGGCAGTGTGGTCCATCTCTCCATTCTGCCTTGGGACCAGCACATCTGAGATAAAGGCTGCTTCTCCCTACACCATGGCTCCAGAACGTGAGCACATGCAGAGAGGACCAGAACTGACCCAAAGCCCCATGTTGGGTGACTGAGAAAGAGATGTTTATTGTTATCTCACACTGAGATATTAGGGTCATCCAAAACCATACATAGGACAAGCTGAAAAGTGCTATTGAATTCTGAGGAGAAAAAGGGTTGAGTTATAAGTTTAGGTTGATTCCACAAATATTTTGAAGTGGGATATTTTGCACATAGTATTCTAGATTCTGGGGATCATAGCAGTGAATAGCAGTGAAGAAAGCCAAGTTCCCACTAGGAGGGTGCTTACACTTTGTGCAAATCATAAAATTTTATGTTTTAATAGATACTGCCAAACTGTCCTCCTCCCTCCTATTTATTTATAAAGGGAGAAAGAGGAAATTTAGGGTGCATATTCTTTCCAGCTTGCTTGTCTTCTGTCCTCCAGTCTTCAAAGAAACGTTTTTGTTCTGAGCATGGACTTGGCAAAGCAGGATTTAAAGTAATCCTCACCCTAGGGACCCTGACAGTCAGTCTGGCTGCTGGTACTCCACCAGCAAAATTGCCTCCCGGCTTGGCTTTGCTTTGATTCCTCAGCACAATGGGATGGCTCTGGCTTTACTTACACAGGGACAAATGGGATTATGGAAGGTCGTGGTGACCCCTGCACTGAAGCCTGAGGTGGGAGCAGGCCTTCTGTTGTTGCATCACCATGATGGGCCATGGAACTGATGGGGCTTAGGGCAGTGGAGGGAGTAGGGTGAGCAGGGAGAGGGCAGCTGGTCCTGGAGTGCAGGGTCAGCAACTGGGGCCCATGGGCCACATCACAAGGGAGACTGGGAAGGGAGGGGAGAAGAGAAGAACCTGACTCACATTCCCCAGGGAAAGATGCACCTCAGAGGGTGACAATACCCTCCCTGCCATTGTCCCAATGTCCTGGCAGTTGTGGACAAGCCCCGGCCCCTGAATGTCTTCCAAGTCACACATTTTTCACCAGCCCTTTCTCTTCTGTTCTCTTCAACATCTAGTTTCCTACTAAGCTGGTGGCTTTGTTCTGAAGTATTTGGCTAGGCTCCTGGTCTCCTGATGAACAACTCTTGTCAAAGTCTTTTTTAGAGAAGCTGAGGACAGCTACTGCTCTCAAAGAAGGCACCGGTTCTCCAGAACTGCCCCCCTGGTTAGAGGCCTTGAGTCCAGCTGGCCTTCTCTGCTCCTGGTGCTGCCTGCCTCTACTTCCCTGCATCTCTCTGGGCTCCAGCCTCTATTCTAGGCACCTTCCTCCAGCTCCCACCCTCCCCAAACCTAGTTTCTCTACCTAGTCTGTGACACTGAGTCCTCGTGCTCTCTCCCAGTCAAGTGCACAGGGTTATCAACATGCTCCTGTGCTCTTGAATTGCCTGGATAACAGTGTCTTCAGAAAAATGCCTAAAGAGTTCTTGCTTTTGAATCTGGGTGTAGGAAGAGCATACTACCCAAGAATCAGCCACAATTACACATTAGCAAACATGTACATAATGATATAGATTGCTTACTTTTTGCATGTACTATTCTAAGAATTTTACATATATTAATTGTCACACAACCCTATGAAGTAACTCCTTTTTAAAGGTGAGGAAATTGAAGCAGAGAGAAGTTAAGTACCTAACCCAAGGTCACACAGCTATTCAAGAGGCATCATTGGAAGGAAGCCAGGAAACTCCTAGGTGATACAATTCTGGAGACAGAATGAATTTCTTTCCGCCGATGAAAGAGTTTCCTAATCAACATTACTGACGATTTCTTAAAAATTTCAAAGGTTTATGAGCACGAGTTTGTTGCTATATTACCATATTTACTGAATATATTTTCTGGAAAGTAATTTTAATAAAGTTTACTCTCAATTAAAAAAATAAGTAATCTCAATCCAGAATTTGTGCTCAACACTGCCTTTAAATGAAATGTTAAGGAGGCAAATAATGCAGTGGTGAATATTAGGGAGTAAAACCTTTGAATTTGCTAATTCCTTGATTGTAAGGCATGAGGGTGAGAAAGCAATAAAGAATGACTCCCAAGTTTCTGGTCCTGGTACTCACAAGAGAGGAAGGTAATCAAAGAACAGAGTCACTGGCTTTGGGGAATAAGCTGAGTGACTTGGATTAAGTTTTGGTGCCCTCGGGACTGTGGGTGGATGGAAGACACCCTCAGGACAGCCTGCCAGCTGGACCTCAGTTGCTCAGTTTGTGTCCCAGGAAGACAGACTCCAGCCTGCATCTAGGCCCCAAGCTTCCCCTCTTTATGACCTGGGAGAGATGAGTCATTGAACACTGGGACCATTGTTTTCTCACCTGTAATGTGCTGGTGATGGTAGTTCCTGCTTCATGGAACCATTTGATAGGAGCCAGTGAACTGCAGATGATAGTATAGGCCTGAGTGTTCCTGCATCAACTCTGCACACACACAGTGGTAGAAGCGGCAGCTTGCCACCAGCCCTCCTTGTCACCAGAGAATCTTACAAGGCCAAGTAGGTGATTAGGCCACCAAGTGAGAGCTTGGTGACACTCGGGAACCCAACATCTTAGGGCTTTCCTTAGGTAGGGGTTTTATTTATTTATTTATTTATTTAGTTAGTTAGTTGTTGTTGTTGTTTTACTTTGCTTTTTTTTTAATGTGTTTCCATTATGGTTTATTATAGGATATTGAATATAATTCCCTGTGTTATAGAGTAGGACCTTGTTATTTATCTGTTTTTATATATAGTAGCTTGTATCTGCTATACTAATTTATCCCTCTCCCCTCTTTACCCTTTGGTAACCATAAAGTTATTTTCTATGTCTATGAGTCTGTTTCGGTTTCATAGATAAGTTCATGTGTATCATATTTTAGATTCCACATATAAGTGATATCATATGATATTTGTCTTTCTCTTTCTTAATTACTTCACTTACCATGACAATTCTACATCCATCCATGTTGCTACAAATGGCATTATTTCACTCTTTTTATGGCTGAGTAATAGTCCATTGTATATATATACACCACATCTTCTCTATCCATTCATCTGTCGATGGACATTTAGGTTGCTTCCATGTCTTGGCTATTGTAAATAAGGCTGCTATGAACATTGGGGTGCATGTATCTCTTCGAATTTTCTCCAGATATATACCCAGGGATGAGATTGCTGTATCATATGGCAGCTTTATTTTTAGTGTTTTAAGCAATCTCAATACTGTTCTCCATAGTGGCTGTACCACTTTACATTCCCACTTAGGTAGGGGTTTTAGATTTTATTTTGTTTGGGGTAAATGGATTCTTCCACTATATGTCAAAATCTTGCAAACTAGACAACAACAAAATAACAGTGGTAAACACCAAGTCACCTGAGCCCTAGAATTTCAGAAACAACTTCCAAAGCTAGAAAAGGGTTTTCTGTGTTCCTGACAGTGTGGACATTGCTATCTGGAACACCTAGCTGAGTGGGGAGATGGTCCTACTGACTCAGGGCACATGATTGAAATGGGGTCAGGTGGTAAGATGAAGAGTTCTGACGTTTCAGAATAAGACAGCAACCATCTAGAGAAATCATTTCTATAAACACATCCTACTTCTGGGTTGGAATATCTGACAATTCACTTAAGTATTTTGTTTTAAGGGTTTAAAACGGATCCAAATTTGTTTCCACCCCGTCAGACTGTGATTTGTAGTAGAGGGAGATGGATGTGATTGATTCAGCTCCACAGAACATAAAGCAAGATGAAAAATGAGGCCATAATGGAAAACTAATTACAGTGGCAAAGAGAACATCATCTTCACTGCAAAGGCATGTTGTGTTTTTATTTGACTGTGCTGGAGAAACTATTAGACACAAAGAGAAACAAAACATTGTGGCACCCATGAGACATTCAGCTGGGGTCATTTAAGATATGCACATAAAATGGTGGCCTGGAGGAGAAATTGGGGAACACCTATCTAGTTACAGACTTCCTCTGACATCTAGAAAGAGATAGCTTAGCAGTGCAGATTTGGGGACCCAGATCTCCTGATTCCTGGTCTCATTTGATTTCTAATGACTAGGTTTTATTTTTATAAATAAAAATTCTTGTCCTCCAGTTCAATGCCCAACTTCTCTGTGCAGCATCCCTTGACCCCTCTGGCCTGGAGATGCTCTCCCTACTTTGACTCCCATGCCTCCACCCTCTGGTAGGCTCTGGTGGTAACACTGCACTTCTTTCCATCATCTTCACTCAGCCCATGTCTTTATTCTCTTGGCTCCAGCCAGGTGACCCATGGAGGGAAATAGAAATGATATTCCTTCACACGGTTACTGCTGTTTCTTGTAGACACTGTGGGGAGCAGGAAACATGCCTGGCTTACTCCAGAAGGTAAGAAGTAGCACTTGTTTTAAGAATTAAAAGATTCTTCCCATGGTTCATTGGAAAAGCTATAGCATACAATGGCTGAGTGTAATTCCACATTGGTAAAACTGCAGGTGCTTACTCTTTTTGTTAAAAAAGTGTAATTTCCATAAGGACTAATTTCCTTGAGTTACTCAGCTTTATAATAAGTCTACATTTAATTGTCAGTAATAGAAAAGAGAAACAAAGCTTCAAATGTAGAGGGATTTTACACAATACAGTATGAGTTTAATTATGAATACCAGGAAGTATGACAGCAAGTTGTTGAGCAACCAGGTGGCTGTGATATTTAGTTACTATGATGACAATGGTGACTACAATGAAGGGGGTTATGTGACTGTGCTAGGTGGGCTTAGAAAGTCTACAAAAGGAAAAGGGAAATTTGATGGTCTTAAGTGCCCAGCTCAGAACATAGATAGAAAAATCATCATTTCTATGAGAGCAGTGAAGGGTTTCCTTACTTTTTGCTGCAGGGCAGATACAGTTGTAGAGTTGCAGTTCCATTTATTTATTTTATTGTTGAGAGAGGAGCGGTTGGACATTTTTGTTCCAGTTTCATTGATATATAAATGATCTGCAACATTGTATTAGTTTCAAGTGTACAACATAATGATTTGCATATGTATATATCGCAAAATGATTACCACAAGTCTAGTTAACATCCAACGCTTAACATGGTTACAAACTTTTTTTCTTGTAAAGAGACTTTTAAGATCCACTCTCTTAGCACCTTTCAAGTGTACAATACAGTATTGTTAACTGTAGTTAACTATAGTATTGTTAATTATAACAAATGCTGTATACCACTTTCCCTGACTTATAAGTGGAAGCTTGTTCTGACATTTCAGAATAAAACAGAACAAAATAGTTAAGTGAGCTGTCAGATATTCCAACCCAGAAATAGAATGTGTTTATAGAGATGATTTCTCTAGATTGTTGCTGTTTTATTCTGAAACGACAGGACTTTTGACTACCTTCACCCATTTTACTTCCACCTCCCCCCACCTTTATGGCAACTGCCAATCTGTTCTCTCTATCTATGAGTTTGTTTTTTTAGATTCCACATATAAGTTACATCATAAGGTATTTGTCTTTCTCTGTCCAACTTATCTCACTTATCATAATGTCTTCAAAGCCCATCCATGCTGTTGCAAATGGCAGGATGCCCTTCTTTCTTCATGGCTGAATTATATTCCATTATATACATATGCCACATTTTCTTTACCCATTCATCCATCAATGGACACAGGTTGTTCCCATGTCTTGGTTATTGTAAATAACACTGTGATGAACATAGGGGTGCAGAAATCTCTTTGAGACAGTGATTTTATTTCCTTTAGATATAAACTGAGAAGTGGGATTACTTGGAACCAGATCTTTCCCCAGTCTTATTTTTGATTTTTTGAGAAAGCTCCATACTGCTTTCCCTACAGCCTGCACCAATTTACATTTCCAACAACAGGGGTTGTAGTTCCATTTAAATACAGAGCTTTGTCAGATTCCAAATGCTAAGATCAGGGTACCAATAGAGAAGGAGAGAGTCTAAGATGAGGGATGGGGGTTGTGCCAGACAGAATCTAAGGTGATCTCCATGACCCCCACCTCCTAGTGTTCATACTAGGAGGATATGTAATCCCCTCCCCTTGTGTGTGAGCAGGACCTGTAACTTGCTTCCAAACTTCTAAATATGAGAAAGGTGATGGATGTACATGGTTACATTTCATAAGATTGTTATCTGTCTTGCTAGGAGTCTTTCTCTCTCCAGGTGACTTTGAAGAAGTGAGCCGCCATATGGAAAGGATCGTTTGGCAATCAGCTGACACACAACCAGTAAGAAGCTGTAAGATATTCTGCCAATAACCACCTGAGCTTGGAACCAGCTCCTTCCTCAGTCGAGCCTCAGATAAGACTTTGGCCGCAGCTGACACCTTGTTTGCAGCTTGTGAGGCCCTGAAGCAGAGGATCCAACTATTCTATGCCCAGCTTCCTGACTCACAGAGACCATGAGATGATATATTTAGGTTTTTTTTAAGCCAATACGTTTGTGGTGATCTTGTTATGCAGCAATAGATAACTAATGGAGGGGTAGAATTTGGCTAAAGAGAGAGAAAGCTGAGAATTTTGAATCCCACATTCCACCTGACACTTCCTCCTCCCCCTACCCTCCCACCCCCAAATCTGAGGGACCAATCTTCTCCAGCAAAAAAAATCCTTTCAGTGGATTGCAGCAAGGCAATTGCCTCAGAAGGAGATGCTACTTTTTCTCAGCACTCTTCATGTCTGCAGGAAAATATGCATGGAACTGAAGTTTAAGAATAATTGGCCAAAATGGACAAAATGTGAGATGACATTGGGCTGAAATTATTAATATACATGTATTCACATGAATGTAATTGTTGGCGTAGCCACTAGGAATGGCATTAACAGTCTGTTAAGCTGTGTAACTGAAGGCTGGACTTAACGGTTACTTACAATGAACGAGACTGAGAAACCAGAAATTTCCTGGCCGTCTCTAGAGGAAGGAGGACAACAGCTCAGGAGATGGGCATGTTGGAATGAATCTCTTATGTCAAACTGCTCAGCTACTCTTTAAACAGCTTCCACAGAGGACCCAGAAGACACTCTTTTCACCAAGATATAAAGAAATGCATTGCTGTGATGGTACTAGTACACAGGCATACCTTAGACATATTGCCAGTTCAGTTCCAGACAACTGCAATAAAGTGAATATCACAATTAGCAAGTCACATGAACTTTTTGTTTTCCCAGTGCATATAAAAGTTATGTTTACACTGTACTGTAGTCTATTAAATGTGCAATAATATTATGCATACTGTTAAGTGAAAAGAGCCAATCTAAAAATTCTACATACTGAATGATTCAAAGTATACCACATTCTGGAAAATGCAAAACTACAGAAAATGACATTTAGTAATTTCCAGGGGTTAGGGGTAGAAAGACATGAATAGGTAGAGCCCAGGTGATTTTTCAGACAGTGGAACCATCTTGTATGGCTTTGTAATGGAGGTACATGTTACTATACATTTGTCAAAATCCATAGAATGTATAACACAAAGAGTGAATCCTAACGTAAATTATGGACTTTAGATAAGAATGTATCAATATTGGCTCATCAACTGTAACAAAGGTATCACATTAATGTAACATGTTAATAATAAGGTAAGCTGAGTGTGTGTGTAGGGGGAGATGTGGGGCATATGGGAATTCTCTGTACTACTGCTCAATCTTTCTGTAAACCTAAAATTGCTCTAAAAAGTAAAGTGTATTAATTTAAATCATGAAAAAAAGAGAATGAAAACATCAAAATTTGAAGAATACAGCTAAATTAGTGCTTAGAAGGAAATTTATAACATTAAATGTTTTTATTAGAAAGATTTAACTTCAGTAACTTATTCCACTTAGAGAAACTAGAGAAAGATAAAATTAAAACTAAAATAAGCAGAAAGAATGAAATAGTACAAATTATAGCAAGTCAATACAATTGATAATAGAAAGAAAAACAAAATAAAAAAATCAGCAAAGCTGGGGTTTTTTTATTTTTTAATTGAAGTATAATTGATTTACAATGTGTTAGTTTCAGGTGTACAGCAAAATGATTCAGATATATATATCTTTTTAACATTCTTTTCCATTATAGTTTATTACAGGATATTGAATACAGTTCCCTGTTGAAGCTGGTTCTTAAAAGAGATCAATACAATTAATACACCTCTAGTGGGGATCATAAAGGAAAAAGGAAAGAAAACATAAATTACCAATATCATGAAACAAACAGGCAACATTAGCACTATCCCACAGACATTAAAAAATAACAATAACAACAAAAGAAAATAACAACAGAATCCCACAATCATCATTATGGCCCTAAATTTTAAAACTTATGTGACATAGACCAATTCCTTGGAAGAATCAAATTACTAAAACTCACTCAAGAAGAAATAGATAACCTGAATAGCCATATATCTATTAAAGAAATTGAATTTCTAGGAAAAAACTCTGAAAAATTTTTTCAGGTCCAGATAGTTGACAAGATACCCTTCAACTGATGAATATATAAAGAAACTCTAGTATATAATACAATGTAATATTTTTCAGCAATAAAAAAACGAGTTCCTGAATCCCACAGAACATGGATCAATATTAAGTAAGTTGTGCCAAGTGAAAGACAGAAGACCCAAAGGGATACATGTAGTGTGATTCCATTAATATAATTTTATTTTAAAAAGTAAATCCATAGGGCCAGAAAACAGACCAGTAGTAGCCAGGTGTTGACACAGGTGGGGTTGATGCCAAAGGTACCACACATGGAAAGTTTAGGGTAATGGAACTGTTTTGTATGGTCTTATGATTGTAGACACATGAATCTATGAGTGTTAAAACCCATAGAACTCTGTCTGCTACAGAGTGAATTTAACTACAATGCAGATATAAAATAAACCACTCAGGATGTTAGGAGATCCCAGATTGGATTCATAATAAATGAATTATATTTATTTAATGTATATATATTTATTGTATATAAGTAATAATCTCATTAAAGAAAGTGAGGCAAAAATGACCTAAGTAACTTTGGAAAACTGTTTTGACTGACTACTGTAATGTTAAAGACAAAAAGAGCTGTACATAATAATGTACAGTAGCGGGTATGGGTTATCAATTCTGAATTAAAGTTACATGTATAATATTGTAAAATAAATGACTAATTAAATTGTAGAAAATGGGAATCAGATGTCTCATGGTCAGAAATGAAGTTAGTAATATGTAAGAGGAAAAAATCTAGAATAAACCTTTAGGTGCTGGGTTCAAGTTAGAAATATCAGTCTGAACCCATGTTAGTCTTTATATATGCATAGATATATATACATACATTCAATTGTAAACCTATATCTGTTGTATATCTATATATAAATAAATAAGTATACATATACGTGTATATGGATAATAAACATATGTGTATTTTCTAGCTATGTCTGCTGAGAGGGTCTAGAAACAGTAACAAAGCAATATTAATGAACACATCCAGCACCCAGATCTTGCTTTCTAATACCATTCTCTACTAAAAGGAACCAGGGCTCCATATAGAAATGGGCTATGGAAAGGAAAACACAAGATGGGCTTTGAGCCTCCTGCAGTACCAGAAGGTAATTTTCAAGTGCTTAAATAAAAAATTGTTGCATGTCAAAAGGATATAGGAGCCATCTTGAAAGAGCTGAGGCATTTTGAATATGATAAATAATAAAAGTATTGAATTACGATCGAACAAAGAAGTTTTAAAAATGTGAGTCCATAATAATATAAATAAATGACTGAAAGAGTAAATAAACCTGAGAGAAGGTACAAATCTTTTTTACAGAAGAATTCCAAATAATATACATAAATACTCTCCTTATAGACAATGGAATTTAATTCCCCTTCTCTTGAGTTTGGGCTAGACTTAGTGACTAGCGCCTAAACCAGAGAGTATGTATGGGAAGAGAAAAAATGGCAAACTTACAGAGGAGAAACCTGACCGAACCTACCTTAACAAAATTATCAAGGTTATTATCTGTAATGAGTCAGTTGCTATCTTGTAACCCCTGAAATGATGTGATGAGAAGGGCATTTCACCTTTGTGGTATCCTTCCCCAAAGCCTTTAACCCCAGTCTGATCATTAGAATTCATCAGATAAATTCAGAATACCTGACCAAATACCAAAATACTCTCCAAAACTGTCAAGATCAGGAAAAGAAAGACTAAAACACTGTCACTGATCAGCAGAGGCTAATGAGATGAGATGACTAAAGCCATGTGGTGTTCCTGAATCGGATCTGGGAACAGAGCAAGAGAATAGAGGAAAAACTAGCTAAATTCCAATGATGTCTTTGTTGGTTAATTGTATTATAAATATCATGCTAATGTCTTACTTTTGACAGGTTTACCATGACATAAAAGACGTTAGTATTAAGGGAAGCTGGGTGAAGGGTATATAAGAACTCTCTGTACTCTTTGAAACTTTTCAGTAAATTTAAAATTATTCCAAAAAAAAAAAAATTAAAGCACTCTAACTGCCAATCCATCCATTTGCTTTTTAGTTCCATTATCTGGTCTCTATCATTCCAGGTTCATATTATTCTGACTGGAAATGAGGAATCCAGTTCCAATGTAGGACCTTCCACTGTTATCTCCAGCTATCAATGAATATTTCAATGCAGGCAGACCTCATTTTATCATGCTTCACTTTATTGCATTTCACAGTTACTGAATTTTTTACAAATTGAAAGTTGTGGCAACTCTGCATCAAGTAATTATATTGGCACAATTTTTCCAACAGCATTTGCTCACTTCATGTCTCTGTGTCTTATTTTGGTAATTCTTGCAGTATTTCAAACTCTTTATTAACCGGTCCCCCATCTCTCTCCCTCTCCTCGGGCCTCCCTATTCCCTGAAATACAACAATATTGAAATTAGGCCAATTAATAACCCTACAATGGCCTATAAGTGTTCAAGTGAAAGAGAGAGTTGCACATCTTTCACTTTATATCAAAAGCTAGAAATCATTAAGCTTAGGAAGGAAGGCATGTTGAAAGCCAAGACAGGCCAAGAGCTAGGCCTCTTGTGCCCAACAGTTAGCCAATTTGTGAATGCAAAGGAAATGTTCTTGAGAGAAATTAAAAGTGCTGCTCCAGTGAACACATGAATGATAAGAAAGCAAAACAACCTTATTGCTTATATGGAGAAAGTGTTAGTGGTCTGGATAGAAAATCAAACCAGCCACAACATTCCCTTAAGTCAAAGCCTCATCCAGAGCAAGACCCTAACTCTCTTCAATTCTATGAAGTCTGAGAGAGGTGAGGAAGCTGCAGAAGAAAATTTTGAAACTGCTAGAGGTTGGTTCATGAGGTTAAAGGAAAGGTGCAAGGTAAAGCAGCAAGTGCTGATGTAGCAGCTACAGCAAGTTATCCAGAAGACAATTAATAAAGGTGGCTACACTAAAGAAAAGATTTCAATGTAGAAAATCTTTTCCTACATTGTGCGGGTTCACATATGGAAGTAATTTGACTGAGAATGTGTTGGATCATTGCGAGAAAGGACCCAGCCACATAGCTATAGGTATGAAGAGTGCTCCTTCCTCTAAGTCTTCCCCAGAAGGATATGCTGCCATTTGCCAGAGTTATTGTAGAGTAAGGAAAGGGAAATACTCAAACCTTAGCTCTCATACCCTTGGAAAGCCACTGTGGTCCTTCATTCAGAATGTGTGCCATGTGTAATATGAGTGAAATGTACTTGGCTTGAATTCAACACATACTGGATCCTGTGGTATTGCTGACACACTTCATTTCTTAGTGTCCAGGATGTAATTGGGAATAGTTTTATTTAGTAGCATGTATAGTCCCCACATTGGTTTCTTGATTTCTATAATGAAGGTTATTTTGGTAGGAAAGTCCAGATAGAAGGAAGACCCTGAAATATCCCTTCTCCGAGTTATTTAACAAAGCAATGCCATATTCCTGGGGAAATTTCAGAGATTAGTGCTATTCTACAACTCCTGAAAGATGAAGGGTTTGTGATTCTTAGTGTATCTCATTTCACTGTCTTTTATGACCAATGGAAAACTTGGAAGGATCTTGCAGAATGACCAGGGTCTACTGAACACTTAATCAGATAGTGGTATTGCTCAGGATATAATATTTTAACTGGAGTATATCAGTGTAGTACCTGGCACTGCTATGCAGTTCTTGACCTAATAATTTCTTTCTAAATCTCATCAGCAAAGACAGTTGTTTTATGCAGTTTGTTTTATGTGACAAGAACAACAATACACCTTTTTTGTCTTAACCCCAGGCTATATTTACTCTCTTGTTCTCTTTTAAAATATTGTTGGAAATAATTTGATTATATTAATGACCCACAAAACATCACACTGCTCTGTTATAATGATGTCATCATGCTAAATGAATCTTGAAAATGGAATATAGTGAACAGCTCTTGTGAGACCCATGCATATCTGACGCGTGGAAACAAGTCCTGCAAAAGTTCAAGGACCTCACATATCACTGAGGTGTCCAGGGGCATGTGAAAAGAAGAGTGAAATATAAAAGCATTTAGAAAAGTAAAAATAGACATTTCCTTGAAGAACTGCAAGAGAGTCAGACTTCAGAAGACTTGGCAAGTCAAATCATAGCAAGCATTTCACTGGGAAAGACTTCTACAAAACTGTCAAGGTTAATGAGTTTATACTTAATTTGTTTATGAGGGAGGAAGAGTAGTTTTCTCACATGATTATTATATCCACAAAGGCACAACATATCTTCAGATATATTCAGTGATTAGAGATCAAGGTGGAATTCCTTTTTGTTAGAGAATCAACAACTGATAGGAAATTTTCATCATTTTATTTATTCTGCAGACTAGAACTATACAGGTTATTTTTTATTTATCTCAGGGTACAAAGTATTTTTTGGTTTGTTTTTGAAACCTGTCTGTGGGATGCATGCCCAGATGGGATGCAGGGGAATGTGTCAATTTCACCCCAAATAGCACACATCAGAAATTTTTACTTCCATCTCTGCTTTCTTAGGCTTATAGGTTTAGAGGTTCCGGTGATCAAGAGAGAAGTGGTTCCACTAAAGAACATAGTCTTGGTGGCCTTAAGCTGAGACCATCCATTTGGGGCTCCACATGCCACTGAAAGTACATGCAGTTAAATAAGTTCACTCTGTGGCTTAACATTGTTTAGGTTTCAGATGAGAGTGACTAAATTGACATTTCCCCAAGATAATGCTGTAGCTGATGGGACGTAGTGCTTTCTCCTGGTTGGAACACTTGTTTCTCATACAAACACAGAAATAAATAAATGTTGACAAAGGAAAGTGGAGACTATGCTGGGCTCTCTGCCTTTGCCTTTCTGCACCCACCCTCCACATCAGTGCCCAGGATGTGTTGTTCTATGGAGCATTTCCACAGACACCCTTTTCTTCTGGGCTTATAAGCTATATGGGGAGAGACTGTGATCATTCCACTGGAGCCTTCCACACTGGGTTCCTGGGTTGGCAGTGGCTACCTTGCTCTTCTGGGAGCACACCTTCTGCACAGTGGTCTTTTTTTTTTTTTAATTGGGATATAGTTGTTTTACAATGTTGTGTTAGCTTCTATTGTACAGCGAAATAGAGTTCCCTGTGCTATACAGCATTAGTTCTCATTAGTTATCTATTTTATACGTATCAATGTATATATGTTAATCCCAATCTCCCAATTCATCCTACCCAACTTGGTGTCCATATGTTTGTTCTCTACATCTGTGTCTCTATTTCTGCCTTGCAAAAAAGTTCTGGTTTCCTTTCCAAAGTTTAGTGGCCCCTCTCTTCAGCAACCCCTGCAGGACTGCAGGAAGTTTGAGGTTCTTGCCATTGTTCGCCCTGGAGTGCATCCATTTTTTGTCATTTTCCATAACCTTGCTCATGTTATAGTGAATAGCTGTTTCATTAAAGCTTTCCTCAGCGTGCCATCTATTTCCTGTTGGGATACTGATTCTAACCATCACAATTTCAGAAAATACCAGGAGATGCAAGTGACCATATAAAAAACCCTTTCTAATAGCCTGCTTTCCACCGAAATTATTTAGTAGGGTTGCTTAAAATGACCTCAAATCAGAGTGCAGAATTGCATACATCAATAAAGTTGGGAGGTCATCCTTAGGAACTCTGTAGAGGAACTCAAACATAAGATAGGCATTGGACTAAATGAGCTTTACTGTTCTTCTAACACTCCCAGCACGAACTTTCACTGGTTGCCACCTGGCTTAGAATCAATTTTATGTATTCTCACCAAATGAGTGCAATGTAATCACTTGTGAGAATCTGGTTTTGCTAGTAAAGGACTCTGGCATTTTTCAGAAGGCAGATCATATGATGCTGAGTCACTCTGTGCTTCCTAAGTCTGAATGAAGAGGACATGGATCTGGAAATAGACACAGATCATCTATTATGCCTCCATTGCAATAGGCAGTTCTGAGATGCTGGTCAAGAATGAATATCAAAAGGACAGAAACTCAGAAATAAAGAATAGAGTTGAGCCCCAATCACTGTGCAAAATGTGAAGGATGAATTAGACTGTTTGATATGTAATGCCATAACAGCTGAATAGCTTGGAATAACATGGGATGGAGGGAGCTAGAAACATTGAAGGGACAGACTAAGCAAAGCCACCATTTACACTTCATTAAATCATGAAGTGAATCTTATATAATTATAAGGCTTTGTTTTCTGACCTTTAATTTTCTATATGGCAAAGTGTGTTTGGTACGTAGAAGAGTACGGTATATAGTCAGTCCTCAATGAATATTTGTCTAGAGGAACAATAATATTTCTACAAAATTGTAGGAGTGAGTTTAACAATTCCTGTTGTGATGATGTAGATGTGTCACATTAAAAAAATAGCAGTCAGTCTTGTGAAGTAGCTGACCTCTGTTTATTATGGCAGGAAGTTCGGGTGCCAGGAAGAACTAAATCCCCTCACATGTGTACCCAAAACTCTGGCACAGGCATATGAGAGATTACTCATAACCGTCAGATACATGAATGAAGGGAAGTGGGACAAGGAGAGGGCTTCCTCCCTTGTAACTCAAAGATGGATGACAAAGGGAGCTTTGAGTTTTTTCTAGCTCCTCAAAAGACAATATTCAATTCCATTTCAGTTCCATTGTGCTTTGGCATCTGTTATTCTCATCACCCAGGACAGCCCAGTTTTTGAGCAATCAGAGAGCCAAGAAGACTGCTGCATCATACAAAGCTGTTGTCCTTCACTGCCAGGAGACTACAAGGTGATGGGAATGCCTCCATTTTACACTCCATCTGCTTATGTGTTATTTCCTTCATGGTAGATGTACGTTATTTCACTAATGCTGCATGAGCCACCTGTGCACTAGACTGTGTGAACTAGAAGGGAAGCACAGTTGTTGCTCTCTTTTTCCAGGGAGAGGTGGGTTATTCACAATTACGGATCGTGAGTTATTGAATAGAGCCCACATCCTCCCAAGGGATCACTGAGTCCACTACCTTCTCGGTGGTTCAAGTCATGCAAAGATGACTGAAGACAGAATAAAGTAGGTAAACTAAACACATTATTTGTAGGCATAAAACTTATTTTGTGGTGTGATTGGCAAAGATGCATTTAACTTGTCAAAGTCTCTGAAATGGATCTCTCCATTTGAGATAGTATTTCTTGTAGCCTGGGAGGTATAGGTCTACCTGAATCTCAGACTATTGTGTGCTTACATCTGTTCTCAGGTCTACCAGAATCTCAGACTATTGTGTGCTTACATCTGTTCTCAGAGAAGTAGTAAAAATGTCATCCGTCATTTTCCAGTAAAAGTGATCTCACACACTTGTAACTAATAAAACAGGTCACTTTCTCTATTTTTACTGTTTCATCAACATAGCAGTGCGTCTTGATTTTTGTAAGATATTATTTCTTAGATAATTCCTTAAGGCTATTTAAATGTAGCATGTCTTACAGACTGCAATTTTCTATAATCATACTTTTAAGGGATCTTTACTTAATAATTTAAAAACCTTTAATAAATTCTCAGATTCAAGAGCTATATAGATCCAAAGTCTAGGAATTAGGAAGGCGCCATTAAAAACTCTGTTGTACATTTCTCTTCCCAGCCTGCAGAGTTCTAAATCCTAACACTACAGTAGAATCTCCTGGGGGAGATTTCTTAAACTGCTGATACCTGGGCTGTAACTGAATCAGAAAGTCTCAAGTGGGGAAGGAAGTCATAAATATTTCCTAAAAGCTCCCCAGATGACTTTCATGTGTACCCACAGGATAGTACTCTTGGCTTCTATTCAATGAAATGAATCAAGAGATTAAATTAAGTTTTAATATCCAAAAGCCCTTGAAATTTTTCACTAGAATTCCACAGTTGTAATCTCTTCCATTAGTATATGGAGGGAGATGGGGAACCAGGCATCCTCTGACAAGTAATTACCTTCCGTAGAGAAGATAAGGTTGTCAATAGCTGAAGGTGATGAAGTGAAGGCACAGGGCATCGTGTCACAGTGAGGGAGGCTCCTTATCAGGGTGCACCTGAGTTCATCTGCTATAAGCAGAATATCATTTTGAAAATAGCACAATCCAACGAGATTCCTTGGGAGAAAAGAAAAAGAGACTGAACTGCCTTCTCAGCATGTCTCTTTTCCGGGTACATTTATTGGTTTCTATCATCAACTATAAATCAACTTTGAGTTAGAACTCTATTCTGCTTATATCAGGATTTTTTTAGTTACTCTATCAGAATCCCTTAATATGATTCTGTTTTTAAAAAGTTAAGACTTCAGAGTGTGTTTCTGGGAATTTACAGCAATTATTCTTGCTTTTATTGTCTATATGTTTATAGAAAACATTTTTTCAATTTAAAAATCCATGGAACTATATTTAGCTGTAACCACAGAGATATTAGTAAATGCAGTGACTATAACATTAGATGAGACTCTCAACTAAAACTTGGTCTTTCCGTCCAACATATAAACTGTCAAATGATGGGACTGACAGCTTTCACACAGGGTCATGTGTCCTGAACTGCAACCTTGTCAAAAGATACTCTGAAAAGGCTGATGGGTCTGATTTCACCTTAAAAAAAAGAAAAAGAATTGCCAGCCTGCATCAATATAGAGAAAGTAGAATACAGCCCAAGCAGCACCCTCTGTGTTCTGATCCATAACATCAATCCCAAGGAGGGTTTACCCAGAAACTGTCAAGCAGATTTCTTAAGATAGACAAGAGTCAACCTCAGAAGAAAGATTAAGCTTTTGAAAAGAATTACTTGGACTTGAATTAGGAGACCATCATTATACTTAAAACCCACTAGAAATGTTCTCACTAGATTTTAAGACACAACTTACTCTGTTTCTTAGTCAATATGTTCAAAAGAGGAATAGAACCTTCCATGAGGTATAAAACAGCAACATATCATTCTTGGCTCCTTCAGCTGGCCTTAGACCATTCTGTGCAGTGGAGGTCTGGGGATGGTTGGGACCACTCCAGCTTCAGTGGAAATATCTAAAATTAATATCCACCAAAAGGTACACAGACCAAACATGTACCAAACACACTTCATAGAAAGTGTGGCCATCAAGAATTGGAATGCCAGATTTTCCTTAGCAGTCTTATAAAAAGAAAAAGATTTGACAATACCATAGCTGATAGGAAATGAATGGCAGTAGGTGACCCAGGCAAGAATAAATGAAAGAAGTAGCTTTTTTAAAGATATTATGCCTAGGGACTTCCCTGGTGGTGCAGTGGTTAAGAATCTGCCTGCCGGGGCTTCCCTGGTGGCGCAGTGGTTGGGAGTCCGCCTGCCAGTGCAGGGGACACGGGTTCAGGCCCTGGTCCAGGAGGATCCCACATGCCGTGGAGAATCTGGGCCTGTGTGCCACGGCTGCTGAGTCTGCGCTCTGGGGCCCGCCAGCCACAACTACTGAAGCCCTCACGCCTAGAGCCTGTGCTCTGCAGCAAGAGAGGCCGCCGCGGTGGGAAGCCCGCGCACCGCGACGAGGAGTAGCCCCCGCTCGCCGCAGCTGGAGAAAGCCTGTGTGCAGCAACGAAGACCCAATTCAGCCAAAAATAAGTAAATAAATAAATTTATTAAAAAAAAAAAGAATCTGCCTGCCAATGCAGGGGACATGGGTTCAATCCCTGGCCTGGGGAGATCTCACATGCAGTGGAGCAACTAAGCCCATGCACCACGACTACTGAGCTTGTGCTCTAGAGCCTGCAAGCCACAACTACTGAGCCCACGTGCTGCAACTACTGAAGCCCGCGCATCTAGAGCCCATGCTCTGCAACAAGAGAAGCCACTGCAATAAGAAACCTGCGCACCACAACAAAGAGTACCCCTCACTCGCTGCAGCTAGAGAAAGCCCGCGCACAGCAACAAAACCCCAATGCAACCAAAAGAAAGATATTACACATTAATGGATAATATATAACTTAGTAATAAGAGCAGATTATAAGAGTGAAACTGACATTATATGTGCAGATGTGCTGTATTATGTTTCACAGTGTTCAGCTTTCAATGCAAACCTATAGAGAGAAGCCAAAATGGGACTGTTTTATGCCCCCAACTCGTTAGGATTGTTTGTGTTGTAAAAACAATAAAGGTGCTCATGATGATGATGATGGATGGATAGTTAAGTTTATTAGGTGGATGCTGTGTACAAGTACTGTTCTAAGAACTTTATGGGTATTACCCCATTTAATCTTCAAAATAACTGTAGCAGGTGGATATTGTTATAATCTCTCTTGTACAAGTAGCTGATGCTCAGGGACATTAAATACCTTGCCCAAGGTCATATAGCTGATAATGGTAGGGACAGGAATGAGACCCAAATGGGAACCCTCAATCTATGCTTTCCAAGTATATAGCAAACTCCTGCATACAAATATATGGCAAAAATATTGTAAAATACCTGTATGCTACTCTGTTTTCCCCAATACAGCAAAATTCCATGCACAGAATTTCCATGTAGAGTCTCAAACTAGTCATGTTTCGGTGGTACCCAAACAAATAGTGTTTCCTGTTATATACAGCTGGTACCACTTTCTCAGAACATCTGATCATACCCCTCACAGCAGTCTGATCTTACCTTCACTCCTTCCTCTGCTTGCCCTTATATCACACAACTTTCTGTGTAATACTATTTTGTAAAGACAACCAGTACCTGGAAATCAAGTGTTTTTCCTGACAGATGTTCTTCTTGCAGTATTTACACAGGACTATTAGTGGTAATGGAATATGGCATGCTGCCTAATGTTAGTTAACATGACCCAAGGAAGGACTGAGCATGTACAGATCAAAGTATTTCTCCTTCGTCCAAATTTCAGGTGACACTTTCCATATGTTTCACTCAAAGGGATAGGGTTAGTGCTGTGGAAATATCCTATTATTATCCAGATCAAAAGAAAGTTTGTGAAACCTGTTACCACCATCATCCTTCTGAATCCACAGATATGACACAGAGTGTGAAGTGACGTGATCATTGTCACTGAGTTAGGAAAAACAGACTAAATCTGATCATCCATTCTCTGCAGAGGTGTGATCACATCCAAGGCAGCAGGTCAGGCCAGGTGCCCAAGAAAGCAAGTGGCAGGCATGTTGTCATCACAGACTCACTCTAGGGCTGCTTTTTTGGGACTTTCAGTTGGGAAGAAAGAGAGCTTTCAAGAACACTTTTTCATTCATTCTTTCATTCATTCTACAAATATTTATTGAGCATGTACTATAGGGCTCAGCAGACAGGCCCTGTCCTCAACATGCTCAGAGCCTACTGAGGACACAAATAAGAAAATCACCCATGTGATTTATGGGCACAGAAGAGGGACTCCTTGCCCAATACCATTGGCCTTTCATAAACAGGCCACTCAACAGCTGAGTCTTGAGGAGCTAGTTGTGTAGTCATTACCCTGAGACAAGGGGGCTGTCCAGAAGAGAGTAAAGCAGATGAAAAGCTTGGGAAAACAACCTGCTTAAGAAGCTTGATGAGCTGGAGCATAAGGGCCATATAGGGCTGTGTCTGGGGAGATTAGGGCAGTGGGAAGTTATCTTGGACGCCAAAAGGAAGGCCTAGAGAATATTACTAGGGCTTACAATGTAACCTAATTTGGAGAATTGTGAGTTAATTGCAGAGCCTGTGCAGAAGAGATGGAGACTTGAATGGGACTTGACTTAGGGGACTATTGCCTTGGGCAAGAGTAAAATCATAGTGCAGGTTAAAACTGGAGAAGCAAGACATGGTGACTGACTTGATATATGGGCTCATTATGAAGGCTGACTCGTGTTTGGTTTGGATAACTGAGGAGAAGGTGTTTGGTGCTGAGGGAATAAATCCAGGAGGAAGTGTTTGGGGGACTGAGAAGGGAGGGGGTAACATTACAACTTCAGTTTGGGATATGATGAGCTTGAGGTGTTTATAAGATGCTGAGATGAATCTGAAACAACATGTCTGAGGTTGAAGAAGGTGGACAGAGTTGAAAAAAGAAATTTGGAAGTTTATTGCAGTATATTATGGATGAAGTCATGGAGGTGAATATACTGGGTCAAACAGATCTTATCTCATGAAGATGAGATTCATGGACAGAACTCTGAGCAACAGTGACATTTATATGGCACCAAAAAAAAAAAAAAAAAAAACTTGTTGGAAAATAATGGCCTGAGTTTTTGGAAGCCAATAGAATGGAGTGTCATGAAAAGCAAGCTTCCAATTTCAGCTCAGACATGCAGAGCCTTATATTAAGAAAAAGCTGGACAAACAAAATATTGGTGACTTTTCTTGAACCCAGAAGAAAACTGAATTTGCAGGGTGAATCATCATTACAAAATCAGGAGAGTCTGATACATCCAAAGAGCTACAGCTCTCAAGATTTACTCACTTGGAGCAGAAGGCACTGGATGCCATATACCAGCAGGAACACTTAAATAGTAACTCTGATGACTTGCCGGAGGCTGAGATGCTCCTGGGAACTGCAATCACAATGAGAACTCCCATATTTCTGCAGGCTTTTCCTCTAGGGACTCTCCCAGTTTCTCATAAAAGGAATCCAAGAAAGCTCCTAACATAATCCTGACAGGAGAGGAGTAAGAGTAGCCATCTTGAAACCCTTCCAAAGGCTTCTTTCAAATAAGGGGAAATTCTGAAACCTTAGCCCTGTTGGAGGAAGGGACTTCTGCCTGACTCCAGACGGCTCCAGATTTCCTATCTCATCAAAAGAAAAAGAAAGTTACAGTGAATAGAGAACAGGGCTTAAAGGAGTAGACCAGGAAAGCTGGAACCAGGAAAATGAAGAGGGGCTTGTGGGGGATGTTTGACACCTCAAAGAAGGACAGCCTTAAAACACTTCTGAAGACCACATTCCTGAGTCAAAGGTGAACTAAAATACTGACATTTAATCAGAAGATTAGCAAATGTCCTCATTCCCCATATCCTAAGATGAAACAAACAATCCATTAATAACAGTGGATTACAGTTTAAAGAAATGCAAGACACACAATTTCTAAGGTGCAGTACAAAGGGAAATCCAAAAGACAGGAGGTGAGAAAAAAAATAGGTCCACGTGAGGAATTTGAAGCCTCTACTACCTATGGTTACATAAAGCATTAAGTGCAGCCCAACTGATAGTTAGGTTAGCATACATTCTCATACAAAAAGCATTTACCTCAGTACCTATTACCCTATAAACATGGCTGGATTTCTATAAACATTAAAAGATATGTCAATAAGCTGGAATAAACATAGCTTGATGACACAAAGCAATTATCAGAACCAGACCCAGATATAACACAGATGTTGGAATTATCATACAAGGAATTTAAAATAACTATGATTAACATGGCAAAGCTACCAGTAGAAAAAGTAGACAAAATATACCCCAAGATGGAAATGGTAGCAGAGAGTTAGGAAAAAAATTTAAAATCAAAAGGAAATGCTAGGAATCAAAAGCACATTAATAGAAATGAAGAATATTTTGACAGGCTCATCAGTAGATTCAAAACATCTCAAGAAGAAATCAGTGAACCTGAAGATAGGTCATTGGAAATTTCACAAATGGAAACACAAATATAATGTAAAGAACAAAGCTTCCCAGAACTGTGGACAATATCAAAAAGTGTGACATACAGATGATTGGAATAACAGAAGGAGCAGAAAGAGAATGGGACAGAAGAAATATTTGAAGAAATAATGACTGAAAACTTTCCAAAATTAATGACAGATACCAAACCAGAGATTTTAAAAACTTACAGAGTAACAAGCAGGATAGAAAATTTAAAAAGAAAGAAACTGGCCAAATCATATTCAAATTGCACACATAAAAAATAGAGAAAACCTTTAAGAAGATAGAGGGAATAAATCACATTATTAACAGAGGAAGAAGCATATGAATTATCGCAGACTTCTCATCAGACACCATTCAAGCAAGAAAAAAATAGAATAAAATCTTTAAGTTGTTAAAAGAAAAAACACCTGCCAACCTGGAGTTCTACATCTGATTATTTTCATACATGATTTTTCATTAAAAGTGAAGGAAAAATATTTTTCAGCAAAGAAAACAGCTGAGACAGCTCATTGCCAGTAGCTCTGCCATATAAAAATGACAAAAGCTCTTCAGGCAGAAGGAAAATTATGTCAGTAAAAAAGAAAGGAAAAACATTGCAAAAGAATAAATGAAGGTAAATTACTTTATTTTCCTATTCTTATTCATCTATAATATAACATTCTCTTTAAAGCAATAATACTAACAAGATATTGGTGGTGACAACATATGGATAAATGAAAACAAAAACAATGTCCTAGGGGATGGGAGGGTTAATTGGGAATGCTCTGTTATACAGAACCAACACTACACATGAAGCAGTATAGTGCTTTTCGAAGAGAACTTAAATTATTTAAAATGTATATTGTGAACCCTAGAACAACTACTAAAAATTTTTTAAAAGCATACATTATTTATGAAGTGAGGATACAAAATGCAAGTGTATAAAATATGCAATTTAAATCACAGAAGGCAGGAAAAGAAACAGGGAAGAGGAAAGAACAGAGGGAAAAAATGCAATGAATAGAAGACAACTACCAAGATATTAGATTTTAATCCAAGTATCAATATATTAATTACTATTCTAAACGTTAATGGTCTAAATACCCCAGTTAAAAGACAGAGATTATCAAATTGGATTTTTTATTAGACTCAAACCATATTGTGTTTAAGAAAACCCACGTTAAATATAGACTCAGATAGATTAAAAGTCAGGAGATTGAGAAAAATATATCATGAAAATACTAATTAAAAGACAACTGCAATAGTTATATTACTTCAAGACACAGCTGATTTTAGAACAATGAAGATTCTCAGGGTAAACACAGACATTAGAAAATCATAATAGGGGAGAAAGGGAAGTCTCTCCCAGCAGTCTCAGAAGCAGCAGATTAAAGCTCCACAATCAACTTGATGTACCCTGCATCTGTGGAATACACGAATAGACAACGAATCATCCCAAATTGAGGAGGTAGACTTTGAGAGCAAGATTTATGATTTTTTTGCCTTTTCCTCTTTTTGTGAGTGTGTATGTGTATGCTTCTGTGTGAGATTTTGTCTGTATAGCTTTGCTTCCACCATTTGTCCTAGGGTTCTATCCGTCCTTTTTTTTTAAATTTTTTTTCTTAATAATTAATTTTAATAATTTTATTATATTTTACTTTACTTTCTTGTTTGCTTTCTTTCTTTCCTCCCTTCCCTCCTTTAGACAACAAATCATCCCAATTTGAGGAGGTGGACTTTGAGAGCAAGATTTATGATTTTTTCCCCTTTTCCTCTTTTTGTGAGTGTGTATGTGTATGCTTCTGTGTGAGATTTTGTCTGTATAGCTTTGCTTCCACCATTTGTCCTAGGGTTCTATCCATCCTTTTTTTTTTCCTCTAAGTAATTATTTCTTAATTCAATAACTTTATTATATTTTACTTTATTTTATTTTACTGTATCTTCTTTCTTTCTTTTTTCCTTCCTTCCCTCCTTCCTTTCATCCTTCCTCCCTCCCTCCCTCCCTCACTCACTCTTTTCTTTCCTTCTTTCCTTCTTTTCTTCTTTCTTTCTTTCTTTCTTTTTCTTTCTTTCTTCCAACTTCTACTAATTCTTTCTCTCTACTTTTTCTCCCTTTGATTCTGAGCCGTGTGGATGAAAGGCTCTTGGTGCTGCAGCCAGGAGTCAGTGTTGTGCCTCTGAGGTAAGAGAGCCAAATTCAGGACATTGGTCAACAAGAGCCCTCCCAGCTCCACATAATATCAAACGCCAAAAATTTCCCAGAGATCTCCATCTCAACACCAGCACCCAGGTTCACTCAATGACCAGCAAGCTACAGTGCTGGACAACCTATGCCAAACAACTAGCAAAACAGGAACACGACCCCACCCATTAGAGGAGAGCCTGTCTAAAATCATAATAAGTCCACAGACACCCCAAAACACACCACCAGACATGGACCTGTCCACTAGAGAGACAAGATCCAGCCTCATCTACCAGAACACAGGCACTAGGCCCCTCCACCAGGAAGCCTATGCAACCCACTGAACCAACCTTAGCCACTGGGGACAGACATCAAAAACAACGAGAACTACGAACCTGCAGCCTGCAAAAAGGAGATCCCAAACACAGTAAGATAAGCAAACTGAGAAGACAGAAAAACACACAGCAGTTGAAGGAGCAAGATAAAAACGCACCAGACCTAACAAATGAAGAGGAAACAAGCAGTTTACCTGAAAAAGAATTCAGAATAATGATAGTAAAGATGATACAAAATCTTGGAAATAGAATGTACAAAGTGCAAGAAACATTTAACAAGGACCTAGAAGAACTAAACATGAAACAAACAATGATGAACAACACAATAAATGAAATTAAAAAGACTCTAGATGGGATCAATAGCAGAATAACTGAGGTAGAAGAACAGATAAGTGACCTGGAAGATAAAATAATGGAAATAACTACTGCAGAGCAGAATAAAGAGAAAAGAATGAAAAGAACTGAGGACAGTCTCAGAGACCTGTGGGACAACATTAAATGCACCAACATTCGAATTTTAAGGGTGCCAGAAGAAGAAGAGAAAAAGAAAGGGACTGAGAAGATATTTGAAGAGATTATAGTTGAAAACTTCCCTAATATGGGAAAGGAAATAGTTAATCAAGTCCAGGAAGCACAGAGAGTCCCATACAGGATAAATCCAAGGATAAAAACACCAAGACACATATTAATCAAACTATCAAAAATTAAATACAAAGAAAGCATATTAAAAGCAGCAAGGAAAAAACAACAATAACACACAAGGGAATCCCCATAAGGTTAACAGCTGATCTTTCAGCAGAAACTCTGCAAGCCAGAAGGGACTGGCAGGACATATTTAAAGTGATGAAGGAGAAAAACCTACAACCAAGATTACTCAACCCAGCAAGGATCTCATTCAGATTTGATGGAGAAATTAAAAACTTTACAGACAAGCAAAGCTGAGAGAGATCAACACCACCAAACCAGCTGTACAACAAATGCTAAATGAACTTCTCTAGGGAAGAAACACAAGAGAAGGAAAAGACCTATAATAACGAACCTAAAACAATTTAGAAAATAGGAATAGGAACATACATATTGATAATTACCTTAAATGTAAATGGACTAAATGCTCCCACCAAAAGACACAGATTGGCTGAATGCATACAAAAACAAGACCCATATATATGCTGTCTACAAGAGACCCACTTCAGACCTAGAGACACATACAGAATGAAAGTAAGGGGATGGAAAAAGATATTCCATGCAAATGGAAACCAAAAGAAAGCTGGAGTAGTAATTCTCATATCAGACAAAATAGGCTTTAAAATAAAGACTATTAGAAGAGACAAAGAGGGACACTACATAATGATCAAGGGATCGACCCTAGAAGAAGACATAACAATTGTAAGTATTTAGGCACCCAACATAGGAGCACCTCAATACATAAGGCAAATACTAACAGCCATAAAAGTGGAAATCAACAGTAACACATTCATATTAGGGGACCTTAACACCCCACTTTCACCAATGGACAGATCATCCAAGATGAAAATAAATAAGGAAACACAAGCTTTAAATGATACATTAAAAAAGATTGACTTAATTGATATTTACAGGACATTCCATCCAAAAACAACAGAATACACATTTTTCTCAAGTGCTCATGGAACATTCTCCAAGATAGATCAAATCTTGGGTCACAAAGCAAGCCTTGGTAAATTTAATAAAATTGAAATTGTATCAAGTATCTTTTGGGACCACAATGCTATGAGACTAGATATAAATTACAGGAAAAGATCTGTAAAAAATACAAAGACATGGAGGCTAAACAATACAGTACTTAATAACGAAGTGATCACTGAAGAAATCAAAGAGGAAATAAAAAAATACCTAGAAACAAATGACAATGGAGACATGAAGACCCAAAACCTATGGGGTGCAGCAAAGCAGTTCTAAAAGGGAAGTTTATAGCAATACAAGCCCACCTTAAGAAACAGAAAACATCTCGAATAAACAACCTAACCTTGCACCTAAAGCAATTAGAGTAAGGAAAACAAAAAAACCCCAAAGTTAGCAGAAGGAAAGAAATCATAAAAATAAGATCAGAAATAAATGAAAAAGAAATGAAGGAAATGATAGCAAAGATCCATAAAACTAAAAGCTGGTTCTTTGAGAAGATAAACAAAACAGATAAACCATTGGCCAGACTCATCAAGAAAAAAAGAAAGAAGACTCAATTCAATAGAATTAGAAACGAAAAAGGAGAAGTAACAACTGACACTGCAGAAGTACAAAAGATCATGAGAGATTACTACAAGCAACTCTATGCCAATAAAATGGACAACCTGGAAGAAATGGACAAATTCTTAGAAATGCACAACATGCCAAGACTGAATCAGGAAGAAATAGAAAATATGAACAGACCAATCAGAAGCACTGAAATTGAAACTGTGATTAAAAATCTTCCAACAAACAAAAGCCCAGGGCCAGATGGCTTCACAGGTGAATTCTATCAAACACTTAGAGAAGAGCTAAGACCTATCCTTCTCAAACTCTTCCAAAGTATAGCAGAGGGAGGAACACTCTAAATTCCTTCTACGAGACCACCATCACCTTGATATCAAAACCAGACAAGGATGTCACAAAGAAAGAAAACTACAGGCCAATATAATTGATGAACATAGATGCAAAAATCCTCAACAAAATACTAGCAAACAGAATCCAACAGCACATTAAAAGGATCATACACCATGATCAGGTGGGGTTTATTCCAGGAATGCAAGGATTCTTCAATATTCACAAATCAATCAATGTGATACACCATACTAACAAATTGAAGGAGAAAAACCATATGATCATCTCAATAGATGTAGAGACAGTTTTGACAAATTTCAACACCCATTTATGATAAAAGCCCTGCAGAAAGTAGGCATAGAGGGAACTTTCCTCAACATAATATAGGCCCTATATGACAAACCCACAGCCAACATCATCCTCAATGGTGAAAAACTGAAAGCATTTCCACTAACATCAGGAAAAAGACAAGGTTGCCCACTCTCAGCACTCTTATTTAACATAGTTTCAGAAGTTTTAACCATAGCAATCAGAGAAGAATAGGAAATAAAAGAAATCCAAATCAGAAAAGAAGTAAAGTTGACACTGTTTGCAAATGATATGATACTCTACATAGAGACTCCTAAAGATGCTACCAGAAAACTACTAGAGCTAATCAATATATTTGGTAAAGTTCCAGGATACAAAATTAATGCACCTATATTTCTGGCATTCCTATACACTAATGATGAAAAATCTGATAGTGAAATCAAGAAGACACTCCCATTTACCACTGCAACAAAAAGAATAAAATATCTAGGAATAAACCTACCTAAGGAGACAAAAGAAGTGTATGCAGAAAATTATAAGACCATGATGAAAGAAATTAAAGATGATACAAATACATGGAGAGATATACCATGTTCTTGGATTGCAAGAATCAACCTTATGAAAATCACTCTACTACCAAAAGCAATCTACAGATTCAATGCAATCCCTATCAAACTACTACTGGCATTTTTCACAGAACTTGTACAAAAAATTTCACAATTTATATGGAAACAAAAGACCCTGAATAGCCAAATCAATCTTGAGAACGATAAACGGAGCTGGAGGAATCAGGCTCCCTGACTTCAGACTGTACTACAAAGCTACAGTAATCAATACAGTATGGTACTGTCACAAAAACAGAAAGATACATCACTGGAACAGGATCGAAAACCCAGAGATAAACCCACGCACATATGGATACCTTATCTTTGATAAAGGAGGCAGGAATGTACAGTGGAGAAAAGACAGCCTCTTCAATAAGTGGTGCTGGGAAAACTGGACAGGTACATGTAAAAGTATGACATTAGATCACTCCCTAACACCATACACAATAATAAGCTCAAAATGGATTAAAGACCTAAATGTAAGGCCAGAAACTATCAAATTCTTAGAGGAAAACATAGGCAGAACACTCTATGACATAAATCACAGCAAGATCCTTCTTGACCCACCTCCTAGAGAAATGGAAATAAAAACAAAAATAAGCAAATGGGACCTGATGAAACTTAAAAGCTTTTGCACAGCAAAGGAAACCATAAACAAGACCGAAAGACAACCCTCAGAATGGGAGAAAATATTTGCAAATGAAGCAACTGACAGAGGATTAATTTCCAAAATTTACAAGCAGCTCATGCAGCTCAATAACAAAAAAATAAACAATCCAATCCAAAAATGGGTAGAAGACCTAAATAGACCTTTCTCCAAAGAAGATATACAGATTGCCAACAAACAGATGATAGAATACTCAACATCATTAATCATTAGAGAAATGCAAATCAAAACTACAATGAGATATCATCCCACACTAGTCAGAATGGCCATCATCAAGAAATCTAGAAACAATAAATGCTGGAGACGTTGCGGAGAAAAGGGAACACTCTTGCACTGCTGGTGGGAATGTGAATTGGTACAGCCACTATGGAGAACAGTATGGAGGTTCCTTATAAAACTACAGATAGAACTACCATATGACCCAGCAATCCCACTACTGGGCATATCCTCTGAGAAAACCATAATTCAAAAAGAGTTATGTACCAAAATGTTCATTGCAGCTCTATTTACAATAGCCCAGAGAAGGAAACCACCTAAGTGCCTGTCATCGGATGAATGGATAAAGAAGAAGTGGCACATATATACAATGGAATATTACTCAACCATAAAAAGAAATGAAATTGAGCTATTTGTAATGAGGTGGATAAACATAGAGTCTGTCATACAGAGTGAAGTAAGTCAGAAAGAGAAAGACAAATACTGTATACTAACACATATATATGGAATCAAAAAAAAAATGTCATGAAGAACCTAGAGGTAAGATGGGAATAAAGTCACAGACCTACTAGAGAATGGACTTGAGGATATGGGGAGGGGGAAGGGTAAGCTGTGACAAAATGAGAGAGTGGCATGGACGTATATATATACACTACCAAAGGTAAACTAGATAGCTAGTGGGAAGTAGCTGCATAGCACAGGGAGATCAGCTCGGTGCTTTGTGACCACCTAGAGGCGTGGGATAGGGAGGGTGGGAGAGAGGGAGACGCAAGAGTGAAGAGGGATGGGAATATATGTATATGTATAAATGATTCACTTTGTTATACAACAGAAACTAACTTACCATTGTAAAGCAATTATACCCCAATAAGGATGTTAAAAAAAAAAATCTTCCAACAAACAAAAGTCCAGAACGAGTTGTTTTCACAGGCAAATTCTGTCAAACATTTAGAGAAGAGTTAACACCCACACTTCAGAAACTCTTCCAAAAAATTGCAGAGGAAGTAACACTCCCAAACCCATTCTATGAGGCCACCATCACCCTGATATCCAAAAACAAAGATATCACAAAAAAGAAACTTACAGACCAATATCACTGATGAACACAGACACAAAAATCCTCAACAATATATTAGCAAACAGAATCCAACAGCACATTAAAAGGATGATACCCCATGATCAAGTGGGATTTATCCCAGTGATTCAAGTATTTTTCAATATCCACAAATCAATCAGTGTGATTGAAGAATAAAAACCATATGATCATCTCAATAGATGTAGAAAAAGCTTTTGACAAAATACAACACACATTTATGATAAAAACTCTCCAGAAAGTGGGCATAGAGAGAACCTACCTCAACATAATAAAGGCCATATATAACAAACCCACAACAAACATCATTCTCAATGGTGAAAAACTGGAAACTTTTCCACTAAGATCAGGAACAAGACAAGGATATCCACTCTCACTACTGTTGTTCAACATATTCTTGGAAGTCCTAGCCACAGCAATCAGAGAAGAAAAATAAATAAAAGGAATTCAAATTGGAAAAGAAGAAGTAAAACTGTCACTGTTTGCAGATGACATGATACTATACATAGAAAATCCTAAAGATGCCACCAGGAAACTACTAGAACTAATCAATGAATTTGGTAAAGTTGCAGGATACAAAATTAATACACAGGAATCTCCTGCATTTCTATACGTGAACAACAAAATTTCAGAAAGAGAAATCAAAGAAACACTCCCATTTACCACTGTGACAAAAAGAATAAAATACCTAGGAATAAACCTACCTAAGGAAGCAAAAGATCTGTACTCAGAAAACTATAAGACACTGATGAAAGAAATCAAAGATGACACAAACAGATGGAGAGATATACCATATTCCTGGATTGGAAGAATCAATATTGTGAAAATGACTATACTATTCAAAGCAATCTATAGATTCAATGCAATCCCTATCAAATTACCAATGACATTTTTCACAGAATTAGAACAAAACATTTTGTGATTTGTAGGGAAACACAAAAGTCCACGAATAGCCAAAGCAAACTTGAAAAAGAAAACAGAGCTGGAGGAATCAGGCTCCCTGACTTCAGACTATCCTACAAAGCTACAGTAATCAAAACACTATAGTACTTGCCCAAAAAACCAGAAATATAGATTAATGGAACAGGATAGAAAACCCAGAGATAAACCCATGCATCTAATCTACGACATAGAAGGCAAGAATATACAATGAAAAAAAGATAGTCTCTTCAAATAAGTGTTGCTGGGCAAACTGGACATCTACATGTAAACAAGTGAAATTAGAACACTCCCTAACACCATACACAAAAATAAACTCCTAATGGATTAAAGACCTAAATGTAAGACCAGATAATATAAAATTCTTAGAGGAAAACATAGGCATAACACACTCTGACATAAATCGCAGCAAGATCTTTTTGGATCCACCTCCTAGAATAATGAAAATAAAAACAAATGGAACTTCATTAAACTTGAAAGCTTTTGCACATCAAAGGAAACCATAAACAGAACGAAAAGACAACTCTCAGAATGGGAGAAAATGTTTGCCAATGAAGTAACCAACAAGGAATTAATCTCCAAAATATACCAACAGCTCATGCAGCTCAATAGCAAAACAAACAAACAACCCAATCAAAAGGTGGGTGGAAGATTTAGATAGACATTTCTCCAAAGAAGACATACAAATGGCTACAGAGCACAAGAAAAAGATGCTCAACATTGCTAATTATTAGAGAAATGCAAATCAATACTACAATGAGGTATCACCTCACACCATCATCAAAAAATCTACAAACAATAAATGCTGGATGGGCTGTAGAGAAAAGGGAACCCTTTTGCACTGTTGGTGGGAATGTAAACTGACACAGCCACTATGGAGGACATTATGGAGGTTCCTTAAAAAACTAAAAATAGAGCTACCTTGAGATCCAGGAATTTCCTCCTGGGCATATATCCAGAGAAAACCATAATTCAAAAAGAAACATGCACCCCAATGTTCATTGCAGCACTATTTACAATAGCCAGGACATGGAAGCAACCTAAATTTCCATCAACAGAGTAATGGATAAAGAAATGTACAATGGAATATTACTTAACGATGAAAAAGAATGAAATAATGCCATTTACTGCAACATGTATGGACCTAGAGATTGTCATACTAAGTGAAGTAAGTTAGACAAAGTCAAACATTATATGATATCGCTTTTATGTGGAATCTGAAAAACAGGGTACAAATGTATTTATCTACAAAACAGAAATAGATTTACAGATGTAGAAAACAAACTTATGGTTACCAGGGGGTAAGGGGTGGGAAGGGATAAAGTGGGAGATTGTGACTGACATATACACACTAGTATATATGAAATAGATAACTAATAAGGACCTACTGTATAGCACAGGGAATTCTACTCAATACTCTGTAATAGCCTATATGGAAAATAATCTAAAAAAGATTGGATATGGACTTCCTTGGCAGTCCAGTGGTTAAGACTCCATGCTTCCACTGCAGGGGGTGCAGGTTTGATCACTGGTTGGGGAACTAATATACTGCATGTGACATGGTGCAGCCAAAAATAAATAAAAATAAAAAAGAGTGGATATGCGTATATGTATAACTGATACACTTTGCTGTACACCTGAAACTAACACAATATTGTATATCAACTATACTCCAATAATTTTTTTAAATGAGCAAAAGAAGATATACCAATGGCAAATACGCATATGAAAAGTTGTTCAGTATCATTTGTCCTTCAGAACATGTAATATGCAAATTAAAGCAACAAGATACCACTACACACCTATCAGAATGGCTATGACCCCAAAAACTGGCAATATCAGATGCTGGTAAGGACGCAAGAGGAATTCCCAAGGATATATTGTAGAGCACAGGGAAGTATAGCCATTATCTTGTAATCACTTTTAATGGAGTAAAATCTGTAAAAATATTGAATCACTATGCTGTACACCTGAAACTAATATAATATTTTAAATCAATTACACTTCAGTAAAAATACAAATAAACTTTAAAAATAAAACAAAATCCAAGAACTTGATTTTAGCTACTAAACTGAGGACAAAATAAAGAAGTTTCAAATATCTAATGTCAACAACAAAAAAGATGGGTCATTTAGCAAGAAATTCTTATAATTTTACCTTGTCTAAAAATGACTATTTCCCCCTTGATTCCTGTAGTACAGTTTCATTGAATATAAAATCCAGAGTTGAGTTTCCTTTCAGCTTACAAAGATGTGCCTCTCCTTTCTGTCTCCATTTTTTTGGGTGAGAAATCTGCTATCATTTGAATTACCCTGTGACACCTATTATGCCATTTCTCACTGGCTTCTTTCAAGATTTTTTTCTTTGTTTTTTTGAAGTTTTTATGATTATGATGCATCTTCATGTGGACTTTAGGTTTATTCTATTTGGGCTTTTCTCAGCTTCGTGAATTTCTAGATGTATGTCTTTCACCAAGTTTGAGAAGTTTTCAGCTATTCTTTCTTCAAATAATGTTTCAGTTCCACCCTCATCTTTCTCTTTTTCTGTGATTCCAATTATATGAATGTTGGCATTTTTGTTATTATCCCACAGATCATGAGCCTCTGGGTTATGTTTTGTTTTGTTTTTTTATTTTTTGTTTCCTTGTTTTTGGAGTGGGCAGAAGGGGTCTCTTTTCTCTTTGTTGTACAGATTGGGTAACTCTTGATCTCTCTTCAAGTTTATTGATTTTACCTTCTGTCACCTCCAGACTTCTGAGCCCATCTATCAGGTTTTTATTTTTCTGATATTAAAATCATCAGTTTTATCATTTCCATTTGGTACTTTTTATAACTTCTACTTCTTGATTGACAAATTCTTATTTATTTATTTCTGTCAAGATAATTTGTAATTGCTTGTTGAAGCATTTTTCACAGTGGCTGTTGAAAATCTTTACCATATAATTCCAACTCCAAGTCATCTCGTTACTGACATCAGTGGATTGACTTCTGGTTCAAGTTGTGATTTTTCTGCTTCTTGGAAATACAAGTGATTTTCAGTTGTATCCTGGCATTTGGGAAATTATATTGTGAGACTGTGAATCCTACCTAATCTTTATTTACAGGTAGTCCTACTCATGAGGGTCAGCACACAGGTCATGGCCTATATTTATGGCCATGGTTCCAATCATAGTTTAATTTTCAGAGCTTTTGTTGTGCTATTTCAGTTGACTTGGATTATGTGGCTGCTGCAGCCACCGCTAGTGCCTGCTGATGCTTCCTTCAGGGACAGAGAGGACAGGCTGGAGGTTCTGGTTCTTCTGCTCTGCAGAAAAGAGAGGGCTTCCCAGGCCACTTGCTTTGGAGGGATTCTCCTTGCAGTTGCTGCTTGCTGTCTCTGAGGGGAAGGTGAACTCTCAGTCCCATGGAGATAAAGAGGTTTCCCAGTCCAGGTGTGATAGGTTCCTCTGTTCCAGTACTCCTGGCCACCCAGGCTCTCTCTGTGGGAAGAGGAATCTCAGGTTTGCCCTTGGGACAGAGAGGCTTCCTGGCCAGACTATTAGCAGGACACCTCCTTCCCAGTACTTCCTGGCTGGCTGTCCAGGGTCTGCCAGTGGGGAAGTGGAGTCTCCAGTGCAGCAGGGAGGAAACATGCTTCCCCTGGCTGATTAATGTTAGCAGGGCTGTTGACCCCATAGGCCAGAGCTACTGGGCTCACCTTGTGTTATGATCACGACTTCCCTTCAACCCAGGTGAGGAATGAGTCTGTGTGAACAGTTTTCCCTTGCTGGGCTGGTGCTAGGGAAGAGCCAGGCCTGCACTGCTGTCTTCTGTTGCATTGGGATGTAAGATGCCCTGCCACCCTGTTGTTCCTCTAGTTTCTAACCAGTTTGCCTTTCTTGTTCCACCTTTCAGAGTTCTCCTTTGGCTGCCTCTTGCATTTCTCCAGGGTTTGGTTTTATGTATTGTGGAGATGCAGGGAGAAATGTATTTAAACCACCTTGTCCTAATTGGGTGTCTGAACATTCAGTTTTTCACCCTTAAATTGATTTATCTATAGGGTTTTAGATGCCTAGTTTTTAATCATGAATAAATGTTTGATTTTTTTCACAATATATGTTAGTATATTGAAATATTATGTTTTTCTACTTTAGGTTGTTGATTTGCTGATTTATATTGATTGGTTCTTTGAATATTGAAGCAGCCTTGCTAATATCTTTGTGGCTGAGTACCAGGGTAATGCTGGTATCATTAAATGACTTTGGAACTTTTCTTTCCTATTGGATTTTCCAGAAGAGATCATGTAGACTTGCTATGACTTTTTTCCTTAAATGTTTGTAATGGAATTTTCTTTGTTAGAAGGTTTTTAATGGCAAATTACAAATTTTTAAACACATATAGGATTATTCAATTTAAATGGATGTTATGTTATCAATTTAAACTTGAGTGAGCATTAATTAGTAGCTTATAACTTGCAAGTAACTGGCTTATTTCGTCTAAGTTGTTAAACTCACAGGCATAAAGATGTTTGTAGGATTCTCTGGTTATGCCTTCAATGTCTCTAGGGCTTCTTGCAATGAGTCCTCATTCATTCCTCATATTGGTAATTTGTGTCTTCTGTCTCTTTTTTCTTGGCTAGAATTTATTAATTTTATTGACCTTTTCAAAGAATCAATTTTTAGTTTTATTTATTTTCTCTATTGTTTTCCTACTTTAAATTTTATTGATTTATGATTTTTTTCCTTTTGTTTATTTTAGGTTTAACTTACTAATCTTTCTCTAGTTGTTTAAGGTGGATTTGAGGTCTTCATTTTTTCTAATATAATATTTCTAACATTTAATGTTATATATTTCCCTGTAGCCACTGCATTAGCTGCATTCCGCAAATTTTGAAATATTCTATTTGCATTTTCATTCAATTCAAAATGCTTTATTATTTCCATTACTACTACTACTTTGACCCCTGTCAAAGGGGTCAGCATAAGTTATCTAATTTCCAGACACTGGAGAGTTTCCACATATTCTTCTGTTACTGATTTGTAGTTTAATCCCATGTAATTTCCATTCTTTAAAAATTTTTAATTTGTTTTGTGGCTCAAAATATGTTCTCTCTTAGTGAATATTCCATGTGCACTTGAAAAGAATGTATATTCTGCTGTTTGGGGGTAAAATGCCAGTTAGATCAAATTGGTTGATAATTCTGTTTAGGTCTTTTATATTTTTGCTGATACTCTGTCTACTTGTTTTTTCAATTAATGAAAGAGGCATGTTGAAGTTTCCAGCTATAACTTATTTGTCTGTCTCTTCTTTCAGTCTGTCAGTTTTTTGCTCCATGTCTTTAGAAGCTATGCTGTTGAATTGTTACATCTTTTTGGTGAATTACTGTTGTTAAGACTATTATGAATCAACTGTTCTATTATTGTGTAATTTACCTCCCTATCCTTGGTAATATTCCTAGCTCTGAAGTTTACTTTGTTATTAGTATACTCACTCCAGCTTTTGTTTACACCAATCTCTTTTTCTTCTTTTTCTGAGCATCAAATCATATGAGCATTAGACATTTTGATATGATTTTGATATGTGCATTTTTTTCTCTCAAAATTTTCTATCTCTTCTTTAAATTAGCTAATTTCCATTCATCTCCATTCATCTAACATAAAGTCAAATGGCTCTTCTCCGTTATCTCTAGTCTATAGAGATACAGAGCTTATACAGTGAATTGATTTCAGACATTGTAGTTTTCATTTCTGAATTTTTCATTTGTTTCTTTTTTACAGTTTCTATTTCTCTGCTGAAAACTTCATTCTTGTCATTCACTTCAAGAGTGTTCATCTTACATTTTGGAGTATAGCTTTCTTTCCTTTGTCTAGCTCTGAAAATCTCCCATGCTTTTACTTTCAACCTTACTGTGTCTTCATTTTTAAAGACCACTTGTTATAAGCATTATATAATATGTCATTTTAAAATTAATTCTAACAATTTCATTATTTTATTTGAGGTATTCAGTGCCTTTTCATGTAATGTTATCATGGATATAATTGAAATTATGTCTGTCAGCTTACTGTCTATTTCTATTTGATCCCCATGTTATTATAAGTTCCTTTCTCCATTTTATTACTTTCATTCAAATTAATAAAGTATTTGTATTATTTTATTTCCCCAGTCAACATATTTGTTTTACATTTTTACTATTCAATTTCCTTCTTTTTATATTCTATATACAGAAAGGTGTACAAAATAAAGATATCCATTTTATTGATTTATCACAAAGGGAACACGTATGCAAACACTTCCCCAGTCATGAAAGGGAATGTTGCCACCAACCTAAAAACCACCATTGTGTTCCCTTTAATTATCTGCCCATTTCTTCTGAAAGTTAACTGCTATCCTGATTTTATGGTAATCATGTCTTTCTTCCTTTGTAGTTTTAGCACCTAAGCAGACATTCCTAAACACTATAATTCTGACTGTGTGTTTAACTTTATTTGCTTTTTTTTTTTTAACTGGTGTATTTATTCAACATTAAGTTTGTAAAATTTGTAACCACAAATATTCTATATTCCCAGTTGGAGCATATAGATGTATGCAAATGTTCAGAGAAAGATGTGAAAGGGTACATATCATACCGATGATAGCGATACTTCTGAAAAAGAAACTAGAAGTGGCAGAAGCTTTGACTGAACTACAAGAGCTATACTTTAGCTATTTTCTTTATTGGCTAAACTGACTTGTAACTTCCAGAAAGATAGTAAGACTAAATTTTAATCTTTGAGCAGAAGTGCTGAGTCTTTACTTCAGTCACACACCATATTACTGCTTTACAGCCCTATGAAAGCTCAGACATTGATGTGAGAGAAGGTTTGTTATTTGCTCTATGGAACAGGAAAATTCTGCATTTTAATGATGATTTTCAAAACTTTTCTCAAGTGTATACAGGTGCCAGATAGTTAGCTCACATTAGAGAAGTAGTCAGAGGAACTGGGAAAGTAAGATGATGAATGGCATTTGGCATTTGGACTTATATTAGAGGTACAATAATGAGTAGTAGGGACTAGAGTAAGAGACCCCATGTCCATTTACAGAAGGAAATAGCTACTCAGGTCCAGCCAATTTTGGCTTTAGTAGTGTGTAATCATTGTTGCCTGAATCTTATTCATTTGTCTCTCTGTGTTTTGCCTGGCATTTCACATAAAAAAGGAGCCTTTCATACTGGCTTGGATTCAGCCTGACTTGCCCAGGCACTTTGGTTACAGTATGTTCAGTTGCTGGTAGCCTTTTGGAACCACTTCCGTAGTTGGGTTACTTTGTCTGGATCAGTTTTCTATCATCCCCTTTTACGTCTTCCTCCACTAGTGAGGTTTCCTTATGCCCCAGGGCCAAGCCTAGTCAAATGCCACACATGAGAGTGTTTATCATTCTTTTCTTTCCTCTCACAAGATCTGTTGCATGGTAAAAATGGAGCTTACTGCTCTGTACTAGGCCCTGGTCTCAGGACTGTAGAAACATGCATGAAGCACCCTTTAAGCATCACATAGTTATCAGCCCCTTAAACAAAGTGTCTCCAGTCATCCCTTGGTTGGATCAAGCTCATATTCTTCAAGAAGAGCTCATGAGTACAGTATTCTCTGAATTGTTACCTATTTAAACCTATTTTCTGTAACCTTGTAGTTTAAAAGATAGCTTGACGGGATATGAATACTTTGGCACACTTTATTTTCTTGAGTGTCTTGAAAATGGTTTAACTGTGTTGCTTGAGTTTTATGTCAGTTTTAGGCTGTCTAATGGCAACCTATTTCTCTTGCCTTTGTATGTTATTTGGGGGTTTTTATCCTGGAGGCCCTGAGATTTTGGGGGTTGTTTGTTGTTGTTGTTTTCTGATGTTTAAAGTCTGAAAATTTTGTCTTGGAGTTAATCACTCTGGGTTAGATTTTTCCATGTATGTTGTAGAACTTTTCAGTATGTTAATTCCAGGCTACTTTCTTCTTTTATTAATAAAATGAGTCTTGGACCATAGTTTTAAATGTTGGTTCTATTCCATTGTTTTGTTTTCATTTTCAGAGATTATAAGAATGCTGGATCTCTTGCACCTATTTTCTATTTCAACTGTTTTGACCAATCCTTTTGACTCCCCTTTTCATAAATCAAATTTTCTTTCTCTTGGATGTTTTCCTGCTTTTTTTTTTCAGTGAAAATTTTTATATGTTTATTCAAATATATTCTCCCTGGGCAACTTGTAAGCTAGTTTTCATTTCTAATTTGATTTTTCTATGTCATTGTTTTCCTGGACTTAAAAAATCTCTTTCTATTTCTTTCCTTTTTTTTTTTTTTAAATAAATTTATTTATTTATTTTTGGCTATGTTGGGTCTTCGTTTCTGTGCAAGGGCTTTCTCCAGTGTAGCAAGCGGGGGCCACTCTTCATCATGGTGCATGGGCCTCTCAGTGTCATGGCCCCTCATTGTGGAGCAGGGCTCCAGATGTGCAGGCTCAGTAATTGTGGCTCATGGGCCCAGTTGCTCCGTGGCATTGTGGGATCCTCCCAGACCAGAGCTCGAACCTGTGTCCCCTGCATCGGCAGGCAGACTCTCAACCACTGTGCCACCAGGGAAGCCATCCTTTTTTTTTGGTTCTTTTCTGTTCTTAGTTTTTTTGTGTCTGATTCAATATTTTTTGAAGGATCTCTAGTTCACTTTAGAGTGCTGTGTTAAAGGTTTTTTCTGATTCTTGGTTGTTTATTGGATTAGGAATGTTCTTCAATTGACATATATTGATTCTCATTTTCTTTTTTTCTTCTTATAGTAGCTTTAAATAGATCAGGATTAAGTTTGTTCATTCATTTTGTGAACATATTTGGTGTTTGAGGGTAAATTACAAGATTACTAATTCTAGAGCACACTTTTCTTTTTCAGTATAGTGAAGTGTAGTAGTGTGGTTTATTTAATAGGCGACTTTTTGAAATGAGTGGGTTGGGGATCCCCAAGGACTCATAGAACTCAGAAAAACTATTGCACTCCTGGTTACAGTTTATTACAGCAAAATGATGGCTTAAAATGAACAACAGGAAAAGATGTATGCAGCAAAGTCCAGGAGAACCCAAGTGCAAGCTTCCAGGTGTTCTTCCCAGCAGGATGATACTAATGCAGTAATTATGTGTGACAAGAAGTACAGAATAGTACCAACCAGGGGAGCTCACTTGAGCCTTGATGTCCAGAATTTTTATTAGGAGTCACTCATACAGTCATTCAGCAACTGCATTACCTATCTCTGCTACCCAGACTCCAGCCTCTTTTGAGCAAAAACAAGCATTCACATAAATCACTTTTGTTAGCATAAACTCTGATCAAACTGGTCTGCCTGCAAAAACATTCTTATCAGCTAGAATATTCCTAAGACTTAGAGCTTGTCTCCCAGAAGCTGTCCAAAGACTTTTGCTAGGAATGTGCAATGTTTTAGCAACTCAAGTCTACTAACACTTGTCCACATAAGAAGGGATCAGCTATGGGCCCTTTGAATTTTTGCTTTTCTTTTGTCTTTCAGAATCCTAAATTTCTTTTCTTGCTTCTTCTTCTCTGCATCAACCAGTACCAAAATGCTCATCATCATCTCTCTTTCTAACATCATTACCCACTTTCCACAGCAGAAGCAATGCATTTTAGAGACTGTCACCTGAAGCCTCATGTACTTTTGAGTCTCTTCTCTGAAACCAGTTCTTCAAAATACTAAGAGTCCCCTTCAAGGTGTATTTGTTCAATCTTAGGGTTTCTTGTTTCTTCTCTCTTCCATAGAGTTTATTTAAATTCCTCTACTCACCCCAAATTCTTCCAGTGGAAGCTTGAGCTCCACTGAATTGAATGCTTGGGGGCTTGTTTATAAGTATTCTTTTATAGTGTTCCTAACCTTACAGTTTTGTTATTTTGTGTGGTTTTATTTAGTTTTCTTGTTAATCTGAATAGTTGTTGATTATTTTCTTTTTTTGGGGTTTTGGAGTATGTTTGAAGATTGTGGAGAGATTTTAATTAGGTAGCTGCCGTAATCTCTTTTACTATTCTTTTCATGGCTACATTCCTTCTTTTGTTTTTCATATACTCACCATATATATATATATATATATATATATATATATATTTTGTAGTACGCGGGCCTCTCACTGATGTGGCCTCTCCCATTGTGGAGCACAGGCTCCGGACACACAGGCCTAGCAGTCATGGCTCACGGGCCTAGCTGCTCCGTGGCATGTGGGATCTTCCCAGACCGGGGCACAAACCCGTGTCCCCTGCATCGGCAGGTGGACTCTCAGCCACTGTGGCACCAGGGAAGTCCTATATATTTTAATTGGAATAGAAAATTAGGAAAATTAAAAGTGAAACTAAGAAAACAAACAAAGAAACTACAGCGCCAAAATTGCAGTACCGGAAGCAGGCACTTATTTTCATGTTTCATGTTCCCTGTACCTTCTCTGTATATAAGTATGAATATAGAGAGATATACACATTTTTATTAAAGTGCATATTTAAAAAATATAGAATCTTTTTACATATCCTGTTTTATAAACTGATTATCATTTATTATATTATAAAAACATTTTCCTTTCAAAAATTTTATATCCAAATTATGCTTTAAGTTGTTATCTTGTATAAATATGTTTAAAACATCCTTTTTAGTTTGACATTTAAGTTTGATTTATTTTTCTCAATATTTATAAAGGGAAAATATAGCTCTTTTAAGAGTACCTGTGTTCTCATCATATTTTATCTTTTATTTCTCTGTAAAAATGATAATATACTCAAATTTTCATCTAGAAGTTGTTAATATGGCTATTAATGTGACTTGCTATCTAAATGAGCTGTGTGAGATAGCCCTATAGGTCATTAATTATCACTGTCATTAGACAATATGAACAGCTTCCAGTCAGCCTATTCTGCAGTCTTTTCCCCTTGACTTCAGCACCAATACTGGAGAGAAAAAGAGAATTTCTTCTTTGATTTCTGAAGTTCAAAGTTCAGTGGTTTTAATAGAGTTCCTGTGAATTTGAGTTTTCACTTGTGAGAGGAACCATACTTCAGAAATTCACTTTAAATCTTTTAGGAGATATTTCAATAAGCACAACTCTGATCCCAGATAAGAATTTTGCTACTGCACTCAAAATAATGAAAACTCTTGCTTGTGATGTATTCTCAATGGCAGGTACTGTTTTCATATAATTAGATCTGTTGAATGAAATAGAAATATACACAAAGAAGTAGATTTTAGATTTTAATGGAATAGCTTCAAATCATTATTTGTTTTATCTTTCATAATTCCTCGTCCAATTTTGAGCTACTAGATGAAACCTATACATTCTCCTTCTTTCTTGGTGTTGCCTTTAAGTTATTAACACACATACTTGAACAAAATAAATAATCAATGTCTGTATCCTCCCAAACAAGACAAAAGTCTTGCTATAATATCTCTACTCCTCCTTCTCCTCCTCTGTGTTATTATCTGGCATTTTGTTACCAGATTTATAATGTAAAACTGAAAAGCAAATCATTTATGCAAAAGTATCTTTCACTAGTATCTTTGATCATTATGTTTTTGGTATCCTATTTCTTCTTCTTGCATTTATTTTCCTTGTTAAACTATAACTTCTGCTCATTTTCACAGAGTCTGTCTTTGGTAAAAATCTTGAGTTCTTGATCATCTAAGAGTTATCATTTTGCTCTTACATTTGAATGATTTGTCTGAATATAGAATTCTACTTTAAAAAACCCTTCTTTCACCTTTAAAGCACATTCCATTATCTTCTTAGGCTTATTCTTGTTAATGAGAGACTAGTGTTAATCTGAATCTTGCTATTTGTAGGTTTTTCTCTCTGGTAATAAATACTTTTAGAATTTTTTTCATGTTTGCTTTTTTGTTTTGGTTGTTTTTACACTTGATTCTGGGAAATTTTCAGGTATATAAAACTTTTATTAACGTATGAGCCATGTGCAGAAAACTTCACAAAATATAAATGTACAGTGAGTTAGCACAAAGTGTAATACTTTGTGTATCACTTGTATAACACCACCCACAAGAAGAAAAAGAAAATTACCAAAACCCCAGAAGCATCACTATGTCAATCACCAGCAAATTAAGAATAAAGAGGATTTACCTCAATTTAATAAAGAACATCTATCAACCTACAGCAAACATCATACAAATGGTGAAAGACTGAATACTTTTCCCCTGAAAATAAGACAAGGAGTCCATTTTCACTACTCTTATTCAACATAGTGCTGAGAGTTCTAGCCAATGCAACAAGGCAAGAAAAAGTAGTAGAAGATATACAGATTGGAAATGAAGAAATAAAACTGCCCCATTTCATATGATATGATTATTTAATAGAGAATGTCAAGCAATCTATAAAGCAAACAAACTCCTAGAACTTAGAAGTATGTTCAGCACATCACAGGACTCAAGATTAACACCACCAAATCAACCAAATATTTATATACTTAACAATGAACATGTGGAAACTAAAATTAAAAACACAATACCATTCAAAATCACTATAAATTAAATGATATACTTAAGTATACACTTAACAAATGATGTACAAGATCTGTATGATGAAAATGACAAAATGCTGATGAAAGCAATCAAAGAAGACCTAAATATATAGAGAGGTATACTATGTCCATGAACTGAAAGAGTCAACATATTCAAATGTTGATTCTCACCAAACTGATCTACAGGTTTCACTTATACCTACCAAAATCCTATTAAGGTTTTTGGTAAATATAGACAAGCCGAGTCTAAAATTGATGTGAAGATGAACAGACCCTAGAGTACCTAATGCAATCAATAAAGAAGAATAAAGTGAGAGGAATTACTCTACCTGATATGAAGTATTCTTATATGGTCACAGTGATCATGATAGTGTGGACAGTGTGGAGGGATAGACACATAGAGCAATGGAACAAAATAAGAACACAGAAGTAGACACCCACATAAGCTTGATTGATTTTTGACAATGGTGCAAAAGCAATTTAATAAAGGAAGAACAGCTTTTCAAGCAGTGCCACCAAACGAATTGGTTCATAATCAACAGAATCAATTATAGTCAAAAAAATTAACCTCGACATTAACCTCATACCCTATGTAATAAGTAAATCAAAATGGACCATAAACTTAATTTTTAAATATGAAACTATAAAACTTTTAGGAAAAAACAGGAGAAAATATTTAGGATATAGGACTAGGCAGAGTTCTCCGACTTAACCCAAAAGTACTATCCATAAAAGGAAAAATTGAGAAATTAGACCTCATTAAAATAGAAAACTTTGCTCTGTTAAAATCTATGTAAAGAAGATGAAAAGACAAGTTACAGACTTAAAGAAAATATTTGCAAACAACATATCTGACAAAGGACATATAGTGATCTCTTAAAATGCAGAAGTAGATCAAGAAGCCTCATTAGAAAATAGGCAAAAAGCATGAAGAAATTTTTCACCAAAGAGCATATACAGATGGCAAATAAGAAGATGAAAAAATGAGCAACATCATTAACCATCTGAAAAATGCAAATTAAAATCACAATGAGATATCACTGCATGCATATCTGAATAGCTGAAAGAAAAAATACTGACAACACCAGCTGCTGGCAAGGATGCAAAGAAACTGGGTCTCTCATACATTGCTGGTGAGAATAGAAAATGGTACAGCCACTCTGGAAAACAGGTTGTCAGTTTCTTATAAAACTGAATATGTAATTACCATATGAACTAGCTATTGCACTCTTGGGCATTTATCTCAGAGAAATGAAAACTTATGTTCATACATAAAAAACGTAGGTACATGAATTTCAGCAGCATTATTTGTAATTGCCCAAAACTGGAATCACCTAGACGTCCTTCAACAAGTAAATGGACAAACTGTTGTACATGCATGCCATGGAATTCTACTAGGGAAATGAGGAACAAACTATTGATATATACAACAACTTGGATGAATCACCAGGGAATTATGCTTCCTGAAAAAAATGCTAATCCCCAAAGGTTACACACTGTATTTTTCATTCATTAACAGTTTTTTAAATTAAAAAAAAAAAAGAAATTGAGAACAGATTAGTGGTTGCCAGGGTGTTGGGAGAAGGAAGTGGGTGGAGTTATAAAAGGGAAATGCAAGGGATCTTTGTGGTGTTAGAACTGTTCAGTATCTTTCCTATTGCAGTGGCTACACCAACCAACACAGGTGATAAAATTGTGTAGAACCTAATAAACACACACATATGTGAATATAACTAAAATGGAAAATCTGAGTAAGACTGGTGGATCACATCAATGTTAATATCCTGGTTGTGACATTATATTTTGAAGAATGTTACCATTGGGAAAAACTGGGCAACACATACAAATGATTTCTTGATACTATTTCTACTGCATGTGATTCTGCAATTATCACAAGAAAAATTTCAACCAAAAAAGAAAGAACAGTAAAATAGGAGCAGATCAATGAGCCCCTCCTAGTAACAGCAACTTATTCCTAAGCAAAAGAGCTCTACCTTAAGACGTTGCTAAAAAGTGACAGATCTCATGATAGGAAACATTTGCCATTTTCCAGTCATGATGTGCAGTACCCTATAGACTAAGTATTATACACTGAGCCACATTGCATTTTTGGGAAATGTCACTTCGTTCACATGAGTTAAATGCAAAGGATATACAATTATTCTTTCTCCAGGAGACAGTCTAAATAAGCCTGAGGGATTGTTAATATAGGAGTGAATAAACAAGGCAGGCACATGGCGGGGGGAAAGGGATCATATGCACTTGAATCTTCCAAGAAAAAAACATTTTGTCCTGTGATGGTCCGAGTGGAAGACGTCATTTCTCATCAGTCCAATATGATTCTATTAATACAAATAAAACTGAAGTGATGTGGGCACTACTTGACATATTTTCATATGTTAAACCCCTACATTTTTGTGCCATTCCATAAATGTATTTTGTATTGGGAGTTAAGTATGTGTCCACAGACCCCTTCAGTAATTCCTTACACCTGGATCTCTCTACACTTGGTGTCTAGCCTCCACAGCCCTCATCACAATTACAGAAGTAGGGGTGGGGCTGACCAGGGGCCACCATACAGGCAGCAGCTCTGTGGGAGTATAAACAAGCAGGACCCTATGAGGCCTTCCCAGAATAAACCCCCACCCATGTCCTCCACCTGCCTTTTGTCTGTAGAAAAATTTTAGTCAAAGAATAAATTTAATCAGAGAAGTGAGAAAATGAAGAAAGAAAGGAAAACAGTCAAACAAGACAAAATAATAATACTTTAGCCATTAAACAAAGTCGTGGATTTTTAGTTCTTCCTCAAGGACTATAGATAATATTCTGAGTCATAGTCTTTGAGCTGTTTTGCAGATACTGAAACCCCCACCAGATAGAAGTTAACTGTATGCTGCCCACAAGCACTTAGACCCCAGACCGGTTGGAACAAGAAGGTTGACGATGTTGATTCCCAATTACCTCATCACCAACCAATCAGAAGAATGTCCGTGAGCTGACCACGCCCTGCTCCTTGAACTCTATAAGACTCCTCACTACCCCCTCCAGGGTGGGTCACACAGTCTTGAGGGCATTAGCCCGCTGTGGCCCCCTTTGCCTGGCAAAGCAAAAAAAAGCTGCTCTTTTCTACTTCACCCAAAACTCCCTCCATGTTTCTATTCGGCACTGGTGAACAGAGGCTAAGTTTCGGCAACAGGATTTCCAGGTGCAGTGCGATACTGAATGGGACTGGTCAACCCATTCAGATATCTCAATGTAAGTTCTTTTAAAAGTATTAAGCACACAGACAGTTCTAGAGAATCCATGAGGTAGTAGAAGCCTCAGACACAAAACTGTGAAGAGGAAAAGAGACAAGGAATTGGCAATGGCAGCAGAAGCAGGGACTTAAGGACCAAAACAGCAGAAACTCAGATTGGTGAACTGAGCCACAAGCCACGCAGTCAGTAGGGTGAGAGCCACAGAGGGGAGTGGCTGAGCGGTTACCAGTGTGGTCAGGGTCCTCCCTTGGATTCCTGAGTTACTATTGGGACAGGAGTTGCCAATGTCCTGGTTCAGATCTTCACAATCTCCTATTTTGGCCAATCTAAAGGTCACTTATCACACTCTTTGCTTCCATCCATACTATGCTCCTGGAACCTATCATCAACACAATTTCCAAACTCATCAGATTATGGTTCAGTCTGCCCATGCCACATCTCCTATATATATACGGTATCCCACTGCCCGCAGTGTGAAATCCAAGGGCTATGTGGGCCAGACTCTCTTCAATGTGCCTCAAATTTTGGTGAGTGTAGCAACCTCCTGCAGAAAATGATGAAAATGATTCTGATTCTACTGGTAGGTGGAGCTCAAGAATCCACAGGGGGGTTTTCTTTTAAAAAATTGCTATATTTTTTATGCAAATGATCATTCACATAGTTGAAAAATAGAAGGTACAAAGGGATTTTGAAAAATCTGCCTCCTGCCTTTGGATTCAGCCATATACTATTTGTCCTGCTTTCCCGCTAGTTTCTTGTTTATCCTTCAGAGATATTTTATGCTAATATTTGTCAGTATGAATATATATTATTTTCTTTAATTTAATGCAAATATTTACATCCAATACAGGCTAACCCCAAGTTCATGTGCTTTCTATTTATTCATGATTTCCAACACACCTCCCTCCAAATATTTAGACATATTGAGTGGGTGAAACCCTTTGGCAAAACATTGACTTTCTAGAAAGATTAAAATAAAACAAATACAAATTACAACAGGTGGCAAAATAAAATAAATCAATAACTTTGAGTGAAGAAAAACTAAAGACATCTCTTGGTTGGAAAAAGAAAAAAACCCACAGTCTTTCTAAAAAATCTAAGATACATGCAAGCTTGTGATTTACTATATTTTAATTAGGAAAAATAAGCCTAAGCTAATTTATGGTTTAATATTGAAGCAAAGACCCCAGGGTCAAGGAGGTAAAGACTATGCTACTTACATTTTCCAACACAAAACACAGCACCTGGAACATAGTAGGTGTTCAATGAAAGTTTTGATAAAATCATAAATGTACAAATGAATGAAATCCTAAGTGTATGAATGAATGGTAAGGCCCAAGGTTTTGATTTAGGAGACAAACCCAACAACATAGAAATCATGATAATTCAGTAGTAACCAAAGAAAGATATTACTAAATCTGTTTTGTAATTTTGACTTAACAGTTTTCCCATCAGTGCTAAAAATATTGTACAGTACAAGGAATATAGCCAATATTTTATTTTATAAATTGAATATAACCTTTAAAAATTATGAATCAATATGTTGAAACATATAATATTGCACATGAACTATATCTCAATAAAAAAATAAAAATTTAAAATCACATAAAAAGAATAATAATAAGATTTTAAGTTGTGATTCAATGCAATCAAATCTCCTTTAAAATTTATGTGAGAATATATGTGTTATTTGAGAACAGTTACCACTGTGTTAGTCTCTCTAGCTGATTTAGTTAGTATAATTGTGCAGCATCACAGAGGAAACAATGTAGACCCAGTATCTCTGGTCCCTCCAGTCTGAGATAAGCCAACAAGTCAAATGAGGGTCTGGTTCTTCCCTTAAATGGGGCAGCCCATCCATGATCCCGCAAACAAAACAGGGAACACACTTTCATTTTTACAAAACATTAGTGAAGAGTCGGGAACAGTGGAAGGCAACTGTCCTCTACAGAATGGTTCACTCTATTGCACTTGGGGTCCCGGGCTTGGGGTCCTGGGTTGAGTCAGTTCCCTGCCTCACTCTCACCTTCCTCACTGGCCATAGGCAGCTCAACTCTCAACTCCAGGGTCAAGGAAAAATGACTCCAGTCTATTTCCTTACCCAGGTTTGTCCTAATCCCTGCATGAGCGATGTGATAATAACATTTCCTTCCAGGGAAAACCTCCCTCCACCACACCAAACTCCAGGGATTTGGTCTGGCCCCCTGACCACATAAGCCAGCACTTTGTGCTTGTAGCCAGTCTGCTATCCTCAAGCTTCAAATCAGCATATATGGGAAACCAACAGCACAACCCAAGGACTACAAGAAGCTCAGACAATTCTTTTTTTTTTCAGTTATATATACACTCTTTTCAGATTATTTTCCATTATAAGTTATTACAAGATTGACAATTTTTTTAGTTGCACCTTTTCAGAAGTGCAGAATACCTGGGTTCATTTTCCCACAGCAGCCACACATTCAAGCTCTGTGGAGAAATAACACATGAAGGATCCCAGCCACTCCCATCTCAATAGCATATTTAGTTGGCCAATGCCCATCAGGGCTGTACCACACCTCGAGTGTTGGTCTCCCATGAAGTCTTTGCCTGGATGGCAGCCCCTGGTTCAGCCCCATTGCTGCTTCTGTAAATTATGACTATAAGGCTGTCACAATCAAGATCAAGGCCATCCCAGTGTAAGGCCATGACTGAAGGGGTCGGTGGCACACCATTTACTCAACTCTGAAATACAAAATGCACTTGCGGAATGGCACAAAAATGAACTGGCTTCATGTTTTGAGGCAATTGGACTAATCGCTCCACAGTTCCTTCATCACTGAAACCCACTACATGTCTCCACATCTGTCACAACTCATCTCTTCGTGTTCCTTGATACCTTATTATCAAGGTATCAAGCAAAATGTGCTTATGAAGCAGCACATTTTGCCTCGAATCAAACTCATTTGTGTCTATATCTATTTTACCCTCTAGACTGAAGCTTTTTAAAGGTCCTCCTTGTTATCATTATTCGTAGCACCTAGCAAAGAGGCTTGGACACTTGTAACAGTTCCTTAAATATATGTGGTATTGATTTATCTGACTACTACTTCTCACTCTCATCCAAATTTATAAACGGAAAATAATGTGTTAGAAATGCCGTTTTCTTTTCCATCTCAGTGCTGAGATTCCACAGACTTGCCCACCTAAAGTCTGTGGCACTGCTATGGAAGGGGGAGATTGCAGGCCCTGGAGGGAAATGTACCAGAGGAGAACTCCACAAAATTCATCTGTGTGGAATGAAATGTGCTGATATTTAATCCAATCTAGCTGTATCAGTCGCCTATTACAAACAACCATCTCAAAACTTAGTGGATTTAAATAACAGCCATATAATATTCCTCAGATTTCTGCGGACTGGCTTCACCTGGGGTCATGCACACAGCCATAGTCAGTGAGGGGCAGCCGGCCTGGGAGGACCACAGTAGCCTGACTCACACGTCTGGCTCTTGGTGATGGCTGTGGACAAGGGCCCCGCTTCCCCTACAGTCATTCTCCTCTGTGTAGGTCAGGCCAGCTTCATTTCACAGGGCTCTCAGGGCTGCACCCTAAGAGGGTGAAGCTGCAAAGTCCCTTAAGGCCTAGCCTCAGAAGTCTTCCAACGCCACACCTGCCACATTCTACTGGATTAAGCAAGTCACACAGCCAGCCCAGCAAAAAGGAGTGAATTGAAGTAAAATTTACCTTTGGTGGAATGAGAGATCAAGTCACATTCCGAGCACGATACCAGGGTGGAAGGAACATGTGGCTGTTACTCTACACAGAGTGCCTCTGTGATACACCGAGACCCTGTGCAGCTCCAGAGCCTGGGGCCAACACAACAGCAGAGTCATACCTCCCACTTCAGGTTTGACCCAGCAACATCCATGACTCCTGGTCTCCCTAAGAGTCCCATTTCTCTAGAGTAGAAACCCCAAGGAGCCTTGATCGGGTTCTATTGTAAATGATGACAAACCACACGAAACTGGCATTTCCCTCTGTGGGCACAGACATATCACATATTAGAACAAATTGCCATCAGCCACCTGTAATGACTTTGGGGCACAGTGAAAGGCCCTGTCCAGGAGATGTGCCAACCCTTGCTGGGGCCTTCATCTTGGGGTAAATAAGGGCATCCTCTATCCCGGAATTAAGAGATGATCCTATGAGAGGGGGTCTGGGTGGATGCAGTTGCTTTCTTTCGACTTTCCCCAGATTTTCAATATTTCCCTCTAGTACACAAAACAATCTTTAACATGGCCTTTTCAGACCCTTCCCAGACCCAGACATCCAAACCCAGCTCAATCTTCCAACTTATTGCCGACTGCCTCCCTTGTGAGCCTTTATTCAGCCTTGGAGATTTTTCTACAGTATTTCTTTGTCTTGTGCTGTGCCTTCTACTAATTACTGTTTTCTTTTCTCATCCCTTTACCAGTCAGGATGCCACCTCCCCGAGAAGGGCAGAACTCGGTGTGTAATTTTCCAGTATCCACTCTCAGATTCACCTCCATCCTCAGTGCCTCCAGATAGAGCCCAGTCTTCTCTGTGTCCTGGTCCCACCCAGCACCGTGTCTTGAAAAGACAGTCGAGGCTTGACCATTGGCAGATCAGCTGAGTGACAAGATCAGCTTCCATGTATGCAAAGTGAGTTGACACTGACATTCTGAGATTTAGAGAGGTAGCCTGCACTCAGCGGAGAGCCTGGCAAGTAGGCAAGCACACAGGCAACATTAGCTGCTAGCAGCCCCAGCGATAGCAGCACTAATAGTCGTATTGAAACACAGTTCTGTCCTAACAAACCTACCAGCCTCCATAACAGGCATTCTTACTCTGTCACTCCATCTCCCTCTCCTCACTAGAAAATTAGAACACCTGCCTTTCTGTCTCTACCAGTACGTGCTATTTCCTCCTTTTCTCCAACTCATCCAGGGTAGAAAGATTGTACCAATTAAACCAATTCCCCACTGAGCACTCCTGCTCTCTTTCTGTTTGGGTCTCTGGATACTGAATCTGATTTTTACCTAACTCTTGGGTCATGCTCTGGTTAATGGGAACGTACAGTTTGGATTCTGAATAGATGATAAGCTGTAAAGAGGTCTGCTTATCTCCTAGAGCTTTTCTTTCATTATCCCCTAACCCCTCTTCTGCTCTATTTCTTTTTCTTTTTTTCCATTATTTTTCACAAAACCCTGACTAGGCTCCTTCATATATAAAGCATTGCAAATAAAAAGATCGGCACTATTCCTTCCTTCAAAGAGTTCACAGTCTGAAGGGTGAGGCCAAACAGTAAACCAGCAATTACATCACAAGAAGTTAAACAATGGAGAAGAGAAATCCATGGGAATCCAAAGAAGAGGTATCTACTGAGTTTGGGGGCAAATGGAATCTAGTGCTTCTCAGAAGACTTGTGTTTTCAAAGTACAGCAGTGTTTTTTTTCATTAAAAATAAAAATGAAAGACCGATTGAGTCAATCCTATGTCTCCATCCTTTGGTTATTCTTTTTCTTTTAAAAAAAGCTTTGTATAATTCACATAACATAAAATTCACAGTTTTAAAGTGTACTATTAAATGGATTTTATTATATTCACAGAATTATGCAACCATCACCACAATGTAAATTCAGAATATTTTCATCACACCCAAATTAATTCTCTACACATTAGAAATCACTTCTCATTCTGCCTCACCCCCCAACCTCTGGCAACAATTAATCTACTTTATGTCTTTATAGGTTTGCCTATTCTGGACATTTCATATGAAGGGAATCATATAATATGTGATCTTTTATGACTGATTTCTTGCACTTAACATTGTGTTCACCATTTTTATCTATGTTAGCAGGGTCAAAACTTTTTTCTTTAACTTTCATTTATTTATTATTGTTAAATATTTTTTAACATCTTTATTGCAGTATAATTGCTTTACAATGGTATGTTAGTTTCTGCTGTATAACAAAGTGAATCAGCTATACATATACATATATCCCCATATTCCCTCACTCTTGTGTCTCCCTCCCACCCTCCCTATCCCACCCCTCTAGGTGGACACAAAGCACCGAGCTGATCTACCTGTGCTATCAGGCTACTTCCCACTAGCTATTTTACATTTGGTAGTGTATATATGTCCATGGCACACTCTCACTTCATCCCAGCTTACCCTTCCCTCTCCCTGTGTCCTCAAGTCCGTTCTCTATGTCTGCATCTTTATTCCTGCCCTGCCCTCAGGCTGTTCAAAACCTTTTTTTCTTTTTAGATTCCATATATATGTGTTAGCATACGGTATTTGTTTTTCTCTTTCTGACTTACTTCACTCTGTATGACAGACTCTAGGTCCATCCACCTCACTACAAATAATTCAATTTCATTTCTTTTTATGGCTGAGTAATATTCCATTGTATATTTGTACCACATATTCTTTATCCATTTCTCTGTCGATGGACACTTAGGTTCCATCCATGTTATGGCTACTGTAAATAGAGCTGCAGTGAATATTGTGGTACGTGACTCATGTTGAATTATGGTTTTCTCAGGATATATGCCCAGCAATGAGATTGCTGGGTTGTGTGGTAGTTTTATTTTTTGTTTTTTAAGGAACCTCCATACTGTTCTCCACAGTGGCTGTATCAATTTACATTCCCACCAACAGTGCAAGAGGGTTCCCTTTTCTCCACACTTTACCCAGCATTTATTGTTTGTAGATATTTTGATGATGGCCATTCTGACTGGTGTGAGGTGATACCTCATTGTAGTTCTGATTTGCATTTCTCTAATGATTAGAGATGTTGACCATCCTTTCATGTGTTGGTTGGCAGTCTGTATATCTTCTTTGGAGAAATGTCTATTTAAGTCCTCTGCGCATTCTTGGATTGGGTTGCTTTTTGATATTGAGCAGCATGAGCTGCTTGTATATTATGGAGGTAAATCCTTTGTCAGTTGCTTCATTTGCAAATATTTTCTCCCATTCTGAGGGTTGTCTTTTCCTCTTGTTTATGGTTTCCTTTGTTGTGAAAAAGCTTTTAAGTTTCATGAGGTCCCATTTGTTTATTTTTGTTTTTATTTCCATTACTGTAGGAGGTGGGTCAGAAAGGATCTTGCTGTGATTTCTGTCATAGGGTGTTTTGCCTATGTTTTGCTCAAAGAGTTTGTTAGTGTCTGGAATTACATTTAAGTCTTTAATCCATTTTGAGTTCATTTTTCTGTATGATGTTAAGGAGTGTTCTAATTTCATTCTTTTACATGTAGCTGTCCAGTTTTCCCAGCAACACTTATTGAAGAGCCTGTCTTTTCTGCATTGTATATTCTTGACTCCTTTATCAAAGATAAGGTGACCATATGTGCATGGGTTTTTCTCTGAGCTTTCTATCCTGTTCAATTGATTTATATTTCTATTCTTGTGCCAGTACCATACTGTCTTCATTACTGTAGCTTTGTAGTATACTCTGAATCTGATTCTTCCATCTCCTTTTTTGTTTCTCAAAATTGCTTTGGCTATTTGGGGTCTTTTGTGTTACCATACAAATTGTGAAATTTTTTGTTCTAGTTCTGTGAAAAATGCCATTGGTAGTTTGAGAGGGATTGCATTGCATCTATAGACTGCTTTGGATAGTATAGTCATTTTCCCAAAGTAGATTCTTCCAATCCAAGGACATGGTATATCTCTCCATCTGTTTGTATCATCTTTAATTTCTTTCATCAGTGTCTTATAGTTTTCTGCATACAGGTCTTTATCTCCTTAGGAAAGGTTTATTCCTAGGTATTATATTCTTTTTGTTGCAATGGCAAATGGGAGTGTTTACTTAATTTCTCTTTCAAATTTTTCATTATTAGTGTATGGAAATGCAAGAGATTTCTGTGCATTAATTTTGTATCCTGCTACTTTATCAAATTCATTGATTAGCTCTAGTAGTTTTCTGGTAGCTTCTTTAGGATTCTCTATGTAGAGTATCATGTCATCTGCAAACAGTGACAGCTTTACTTCTTCTTTTCCGATTTGGATTCCTTTTATTTCCTTTTCTTCTCTGATTGCTGTGGCTAAAACTTCCAAAACTATGTTGAATAATAGTGGTGAGCGTGGGCAACCTTGTCTTGTTCTGATCTTAGTGGAAAAGGTTTCAGTTTTTCACCATTGAGAACAATGTTGGCTGTGGTTTTGTCATATATGGCCTTTATTATGTTGAGGTACATTCCCTCTATGCCTTGTTTCTGGAGGGTTTTTATCATAAATAGGTGTTGAATTTTGTCAAAAGCTTTTTCTGCATCTATTGAGATGATCATATATTTTTTCTCCTTCAGTTTGTTAATATGGTTTATCACATTGATTGATTTGCATATATTGAAGAATACTTTCCTGAGATAAACCCCACTTGATCATGGTTTATGATTCTTTTAATGTGCTGTTGGATTCTGTTTGCTAGTATTTTGTTGAGGATTATTACATCTATATTCGTGAGTGATATTGGCCTGTAGTTTTCTTTCTTTGTGACATCTTTGTCTGGTTTGGAGATGAGAGGGATGGTGGTCTCGAAGAATAAGTTGAGAGTGTTCCTCCCTCTGCTATATTTTGGAAGAGTTTGAGAAGGATAGGTGTTAGCTCTTCTCTAAATGTTTGATAGAATTTGCCTGTGAAGCCATCTGGTCCTGGGCTTTTCTTTGTTGGAAGATTTTTAATCAGTTTCAATTTCAGTGCTTGTGATTGGTCTGTTTATATTTTCTACTTCTTCCTGGTTCAGTTTCAGATGGTTATGCTTTTCTAAGAATTTGTCCATTACTTCCAGGTTGTCCATTTTATTGGCATATAGTTGCTTGTAGTAATCTCTCATGATCCTTTGTACTCCTACAGTGTCAGTTGTTACTTCACCTTTTTCGTTTCTAATTCTCTTGACTGTAGTCTTCTCCCTTTTCTTCTGGATGAGTCTGGTTATTGGTTTATCTATTTTATTTATCTTCTCAAAGAAAAACCTTTTAGTTTTATTGATCTTTGCTATCATTTCCTTCATTTCTTTTTCATTTATTATCTGATCTGATTTTTATGATTTCTTTCCTTCTGGTAACTTTGGAGTTATTTTGTTCTTCTTTCTCTAATTGCTTTAGGTGTAAGTTTAGGTTGTTTATTTGAGATGTTTCTTGTTTCTTAAGGTAGGATTTTATTGCTGTAAACTTTCCTCTTAGAACTACTTTTGCTGCATCCCACAGGTTTTGGGCCATTGTGTTTTCATTGTCATTTGTTTCTAAGTATTTTTTGATTTCCTCTTTGATTTCTTCAGTGATCTCTTGGTTAGTTAGCAGTGTATTGTTTAGCCTCCATGTGTTTGTATTTTTTACAGATTTTTTCCTGTAATTGATATCTAGTCTCATAGCCTTGTGGTTGGAAAAGATATTTGATACAATTTCAATTTTCTTAAATTTACCAACGCTTGATTTCTGACCCTAGATATGATGTATCTTGGAGAATGTTCCATGAGCACTTGAGAAGAAAGTATTCTGTTTTTGGATGGAATGTCCTATAAATATCAATTACGTTCATCTTCTTTAAAGTGTCATTTGAAGCTTGTGTTTCTTTATTTATTTTCATTTTGGATGATATGTCCATTGATTAAAGTAGGGTGTTAAAGTCCCCTGCTATGATTGTGTTACTGTTGATTTCCCCTATTATGGCTGTTAGCATTTGCCTTATGTGTTGAGGTCTCCTATATTGGGTGCATAAATATTTAGAATTGTTATATCTTCTTCTTGGATTGATCCCTTGATCATTATGTAGTATCCTTCTTTGTCTCTTGTAATAGTCTTTATTTTAAAGTCTATTTTTTCTGTTACAAGAATTGCTACTACTCCAGCTTTCTTTTGATTTCCATTTGCATGGAATATCTTTTTCCATCCACTCACTTTCAGTTTGTTTGTGTTCCTAGGTCTGAAGTGGGTCTTTTGTAGACAGCATATATATGGGTCTTGCTTTTGTATCCATTCAGCCAATCTCTGTCTTTTGGTGGGAGCATTTAATCCATTTACATTTAAGGTAGTTATCGATATGTATGTTTCTATTACCATTTCCTTAATTATTTTGGGATTGTTGTAGGTCTTTTCATTCTCTTGTGTTTCTTGCCTAAAGAAGTTCTTTTAATATTTGTTGTAAAACTGGTTTGGTGGTGCTTAATTCCTATAGCTTTTCCTCGTCTGTAAAGGTTTAAATTTCTCCGTCGAATCTGAATGAGATCCTTGCTGGGTAGAGTAATCTTTTCTGTAGGTTTCTCTCTTTCATCACTTTAAATATGTTCTGCCATTCCCTTGTGGCTTGCAGAGTTTCTGCTGAAAGATCAGCTGTTATCCTTACAGGGATTCCCTTGTATGTTATTTGTTGCTTTTCCCTTGCTGCTGTTAATCTTTTTTCTTTGTATTTAATTTTTGATAGTTTGATTAATATGTGTCTTGGCATGTTTCTCTTTGGATTTATCCTGTATGGGACTCTCTGTGCTTCCTGCACTTGATTGACTATTTTCATTTCGATATTAAGGAAGTTTTCAACTATAATCTCTTCAAATATTTTTTCAGTCCTTTTCTTTTTCTCTTCTTCTTCTGGGATTCCCTATAATTCAAATGTTGGTGCATTTAATGTTGTCGCAAAGGTCTCTGAGACTGTCTTCAATTCTTTTCATTCTTTTTTCTTTATTCTGCTCTGTGGTAGTTATTTCCACTATTTTATCTTCCAGGTCACTTTTCCATTCTTCTGCCTCAGTTATTCCTCTGTTGATTCCTTCTAGAGAATTTTTCATTTCATTTATTGTGTTGTTCATCATTGTTTGTTTCATCTTTAGTTCTTCTAAGTCCTTATTATACCTTTCTTGTATTTTCTCCATTCTATTTCCAAGATTTTGGATCGTCTTTACTATCATTACTCTGAACTCTTTTTCAGGTAGACTGCCTATTTCCTCTTCATTTGTTCGGTCTGGTTGGTTTTTACCTTGCTCCTTCATTGGCTGTGTGTTTCTCAGTCTTCTCATTTGGCTTAACTTACTGTGTTTTTGGTCTCCTTTTCGCAGGCTGCAGAATCATAGTTCCCGTTGTTTTTAGTGTCTTCCCCCAGTGGCTAAGTTTGCTTCAGTGCATTGTGTAGGCTTCCTGGTAGAGGGGACTGGTGCCTGTGTTCTGGTGAGTGGAGCTGTATCTTGTCTTTCTGGTGGGCAGAGCCACATCCAGTGGTGTGTTTTGGGGTGTTTGTGAACTTATTATGATTTTAAGTAGCCTCTCTGCTAATGGGTGGGGTTGAGTTCCTGTCTTGCTAGATGTTTAGCATGTGGTGTCCAGCACTGGAGCTTACTGGTTGTTTAGTGGAGCTGGGTCTTAGAATTGAGACAGAGATCTCTTGGAGAGCTCTTGCCAATTGATATTATATGGGACCAGGAGGTCTCTCATGGACCTATCTCTTGTGGAGATTTAATCCACGGCTCCTGAAGCTGGATAGAGAAATTTCCCTTTCTCTTCTTTGTTTTCACAACTCCTGGGGTTCAGCTTTGGATTTGGTCCCACCTCTGCATGTAGGTCCCCTTCTGGCATCTGTTCTTCACCCAGGCAGGAGAGGGTTAAAGGAGTGGCTGATTATGGAGCTCTGGGTCACTCAGGTCAGTGGGATGGAGTGGTATGGAATTCAGGGCAAGCCTGCAGTGGCAGAGGCTGGCATGACATTGCACCAGCCTTAGGTGTGCCATGTGATCTCCCAGGGAAGTTGTCCCTGGATCACAGGACCCTGGCAGTGGCAGGCAGTACAGACTCCCTGGAGGGGAGGTGTGGATAGTGACCTGTGTTTACACACAGGATTCTTGGTGGCTGGAGCAGCAACCTTAGCATTTCATGCCCATCTCTGGTGTCTGTACTGATAGCTGTGGCTCATGCCTGTCTCAAGCTCATTTAAGCAGTGCTCTGAATCCCCTTGCACCCCGAAACAATGGTCTCTTGCCTCTTCGCCAGGTCCAGAGTTTTTCCTGGACTCCTTCCTAGCTAGCCATGGCACACTGGCCCCCTTCAGTCTGTGTTCACACAACCAAGCCCAGTCCTTTCCCTGGAATCTGAAATCTGAAGCCCAAGCCTCAGCTCCTACCACCCTGGCGGGTGAGCAGACAAGACTCTCAGGCTGGTGAGTGCTGGTCGGCACTGATCCTCTGTGCAGGAATCTCTCCGCTTTGCCCTCTGCACCCCTGTTGCTGAGCTCTCCTTTGTGGCTCTGATGCTTCCCCCCAGTGAACCCCCTGTCTCCACCAGTGAAGGCTCTTCCTATTGTGTGGAAACTTTTCCTCCTTTACAGCTCCCTCCCAGAGGTGCAGGTCCCATCCCTATTCTTTTTTCTGTTTTTTTCTTTTCCCCTACCCAGGTACGTGGGGAGTTTCTTGCCTTTTGGGAAGTCTGAGGTCTTCTGCCGGCATTCAGTAGGTGTTCTGTAGGAGTTTTTCCACATGTAGATGTATTTTTGATGTATTTTTGGGTAGGAAGGTGATCTCCATGTCTTACTCCTCTGCCATCTTGAAGGTCCCCCAAAATATTTTTATTTTTTTATTGCTGTATTAGTGTTCTATTACTGTCATAAAAATCACTACAAATTTAGTGAGTTAAAACAACACAAATTTATTATCTTACAGACCTATAAGTTAGAAGGCTGACATAGGTCTCACTGGATTAAAATCAAGGTGTCAGCAGACTGCCTTCCTTTCTGGAGGCTCTAATGGAACACCCATTTCCTGACCTTTTCCAGCTTCTATGGTCGGCCTGCATTCCTTGGCTGGTGGCCCCTTCTTCCACCACCAAACCCAGCAATGTTGCATCTCTCTGATTATTCTTCCATAGTCACATCTCACTCCGACTCTCTTCTGACTCCCTATTCCACTTTTAACGTGAGTACCTTGAGGGTGATTATATTAGACCCACCCAAATAATCCAGAATAATCTTGCCATCAAGATCCTTAACTTAATCTCATATGTAAAATCCCTTTGCAATGTAAGATAAAATATTCAATTCATAGGTTCTTGGAATTAAGACATGGATATCTTTGTGGCAGGGACGTTATTCTGTCTCATACAATTGTCAAGTAAATTTACCATATTTTATTTATCAATTCATCATTTAATGGACAATTTGTTGTTCCCACTTTTACATATATTATAACAAATGATGCCATGAACATTCGTATACAAGTTTTTGTGTGGACATGTTTTGATATACACCTAGGAATAGAAATTCTGGGTCATATGGCAACTCTGCATTTAACATTTTGAGTTACTGTCAAACTGTCATGTAGACTCAGATATGACAGAGATGTTAGAGTTATCAGACAGAGAATTTTAAATAGTTATCAGATACGGAATTTGAATTTAAATAGTTTAAAAATAAAAATATTTAAAATAATCATATTAATAAGATTTATATATATTGAGAATTCAAAAGTTGTAAAGTAGACAACATACAAGAACAGATGAACAATATATGCAAGGATGGAAACCCTAGAAAAAATAAAAAAGAAATGCTAAAATCAAGAGCACACCAACAGAAATGAAAAATGCCTTAAATGGGCTCATTAGTAGATTGGATATGAATGATACCAGATAGAATCAGTGAGCTTGAGATAGCTAATAGAAGTGTCCTCAAGTGAAATACAAAGAAAAAAAGTTTAAAGAATAAAAAAATTGAGAGGGAACATAACATCCCTGAACTGTGGGAGAGTTTCCAAATGTATAAATACGTATAATTGAAATACCAGAAAGAGAATGAAATAGAAGAAATATTTGTAGTGGCTAAGAACTTGTTAAAAATAATGGTAGGTTTTGGGGCTTCCCTGGTGGCGCAGTCATTGAGAGTCCGCCTGCCGATGCAGGGGACACAGGTTCGTGTCCCGGTCTGGGAAGATCCCGTATGCCATGGAGCGGCTAGGCCCGTGAGCCATGGTCACTGAGCCTGTGCATCCAGAGCCTGTGCTCTGCAACGGGAGAGGCCACAACAGTGAGAGGTCTGCGTACCACAAAAAAAAAAAAAAAAAAAAAAAAGGTAGGTGCAAAACCATAGAAACAGGAAGCATACTGAGTGGGACAATCACCTAAAAACAAAACAAAAAAAAGCAATCAAAAAACCTAGACATAGCTTCATATTTTAACTACAGACAAAGAAAATCTTCAATGAAGCCAGAGGGGAAAAAGGTCACCCTACATTTAGAAAACGAGAGTGAGAAAAACAAGAGTAAGAATTACAAGAGTGGAGTGAAAAATTAAAAGTGTTGAAAAATAAAATGACCCACTTAGAATTCTATATTCAGAGAAATTACTCCTCAAAAATGAAGGAGAAATACTTTTCCAGACAAACAAAAACTCAGATCATTTATCACTTATAGACATGCCCTGCAAAAAATGTTAAAATTTCTTCAAGCAGAAGGAAAAGTATATAGGTCAGAAATGTGGGTCTACATAAAGACAGGAAAAGCACTGAAGCTGAAATAAACAAAATTTTTTAATTTTCTTATTCCTCAATGATCTAAAAGATAACCCTAAATAAATAATAGTAACAATGCATTGGGTGATTATAGCATATGGAAAGTAAAATGAACGGCAGCAATGTCATAAAAGAATTTGGGTTTGCCGAATGTTTTTTCACCATTAGAGTGAGATTAGGCACTTTGGGGAAGAATGCCACAAGTGAGGTGCCTTTCCCATTCCTCCACATCAGTGGGCACATGTTATCCACATGACATCACTTGGTCACTTGAGTAAGGTGTTTTCTGGTAGGTTTCTCCAATGCAAAGTTTCTGTGTTTCTTTTTCTCTTTCTATTCTTTGGAAGCAAGACACTGAGTACAGCCCACAGTCAGTGGAAGGGGAATGAAAGTTCATCTTTTGGAGAGCAGAGTATCTACATACATTATCTGGAATTCTTCTAAAAGGAAAAAATTTCTCTTGGTAGCTGATTTTTATTTGTTCCATTCCTTTTAGTTTCTTTGTTTCTCCTTTACTGCCTTCTCTGAGTTTATTTGGATAATTTTTTTTTTTTTTTTTGTGGTACATGGGCCTCTCACTGATATAGCCTCTCCCATTGCAGAGCACAGGCTCTGGACATGCTGGCTCAGCCGACATGGCTCACAGGCCTAGCCGCTCTGCAGCATGTGGGATCTTCCTGGACCGGGGCACAAACCCGCGTCCCCCGCATTGGCAGGCGGACTCTCAACCACTGCACCACCAAGGAAGCCCTATTTGGATAATTTTTATGATTCCTTTCTAACTCCTCTGTTAACTTATTTATATTCCTTTTTTAATAGTTTTTAGTAGTTGCCCGAGGGTTTAAAATATGCATTTTAAAATAATCTGTTAAATTACTAAATGTATTTATTTATTATTAAATTAAATCCATTAAATGTATTACACCTTCAAACACATTGTGCATAAAGCCCTTTATAACAGTACATCTCCTACTCTTTCTTCTCATGGCTTGTTCTTGTGGTCACACATTTCATTTTTACAAGTGTGATAAACACAATAATATGTGTTATTAAAAGCATGTAAAGTTAACACTTTAAACAGCTTATTTTAGGACAATTTAAAATTAGAAAAATTTTCTCTCACCTTTATTTATTTCATTTCTGATGCTCTATTTCTTTGTGTGGATCCAGGTTTCTAACCTATACCATATACCTTCCACCTGAAGAACTTCCTTTAACTTTTTTTGTAGAGTAGGTCTGGTTGCAATGAATTCTCTTGGCTTCTGTTTGTCTAATAATATCTTTATTTCTCCATATATTTTTAAATAACTTCACTGAGATATAATTTACATACCATAAAGTTCACCTATTAAAAGTGAACAATAGTTTTTAGTATATTTACAATGTTTTGTAACCATCTCCATAGTCTAATTTTTAAGCATTTTCATTCTCTCGTGAAGAAACTTTGTACTTCCTAATTGTTCCTCCCACCCTCCCTCTCTTTGGCTCTCCCCACTAGTTCTAGGCAACCAAAAATCTTCCTCTGTCTCTATGGATTTGCCTGTTCTAGTTATTTCACATAAATGGGATCATAAAACATGTGGTGTCTTTTTAAAATTTTTTTATTTTTTGCGGTACCTGGGCCTCTCACTGTTGTGGTCTCTCCCACTGCGGAGCACAGGCTCCAGACGTGCAGGCTCAGTGGCCATGGCTCACGGGCCCAGCTGCTCTGTGGCATGAGGGATCCTCCCGGACCTGGGCACGTACCCACATCCCCTGAATCGGCAGGCAGAGTCTCAAACACTGCACCACCAGGGAAGCCCTATGCGGTGTCTTTTGATTGGCTTACTTCACTTAGCATAATGTTTATGGGGTTCATCCAATTCACAACAGTATTTCATTCCTTGTTATTGCCAAATAATATTCCATTATGGATATACCACATTTTTCTTATCCATTCCTCAGTGGATGGACATTTGATTTACTTCCACTTTTTGGCTATTATGAATAATGTTCCTATAGACCTTAATATTTAGGTTTTTGTGTTGTTACCTGTTTTCATTTCTTAGGATAGAAATTTTCAGTTCATATAATAACTATATTAGGATTTTGAAGAACTGCAAAACTGTTTACAAAATGGCTGAACGATTTTACATTCCCATCATCAATGTATAAGGGTTTCAATTTCTCTAGATCCTCTAGTACTTGCTTTGTCTATCTTTTTTATTTTAGCTGTCTTGGTGGGTGTGAAGTGGTAAGTCGTGGTTTTGATTTGCACTTCCCTAATTAGTAATGATATTGAGCATCTTTCCATCCTTAATAACCACTCATGTATATTTTTGGAGAAATGTCTATTCAAATCCTTTGCCCATTTTTTATTTGTGTTTTTAATCTTTCCTTTATTGAATTGTAAGACTTTATCCTACATTCTGGACCTAAGTCCATTCACAGATGTATGGCTTACAAATATTTTTTCCAGTCTGTGGGTTTTCTTTTCTCCTTCTTGGTGATGTCTTTTAAAACACAATAGTTTTTAATTTTGGAGAAGTCCAACTTATCTATATTCTTTATCATTTGTGTTTTGAGGGTTATATCATTGTGTAAACCAAGATAATAAAGATATAGTCCTGTGTGTTTTTCTAAAATTTTTAAAGTTTTGTTGTTACATTTAGGTGGAAGGTCCACTTTGTGTTAATTTTTGTATTTTGTATCATTGTCTGATTTAGGTATCAGTGTAAGACTGACCTCATAGTATCAGTAGGAAAATGTTCACACGTTTCTATTTTCTGGAAGAGTCAGTAAAGCTTTGGTGTTCATTCTTCTTTAAATGTTGAATAGAATTTACCTGTGAAGTTAACTGGCCCTTGGGCTTTACTTTTTGAGGAGTTTTAAAATTATTAATTCTATCTCTTTACTTGTTATTGGTCATTTAATATTTTATATTTCTTCTTGATTCAATTTCAGTAATTTGTGTCTTTCTAGGAGTTTGTTCATTTCCTCTAAGTTATCTAATTTTTTGGTATCAGTTGCTCAAAGTATCCACTGGTAGGCCATCATATTTCTGTAAGATTGGTAGTGATATCCCCTCTTAATTCCTGATTTTAGTCATTTGCACCTTCTCATCTTCTACTGTCAGTTTAGCTAAAGGTTTGTCAGTTTCATTGGTCTTACAAAAGAACCAACATTTTTTGGTTCCTGTTCTCTATTGTCTTTTTTTCTCTATTTCAGAGACATCTATTTCTCCTGCAGTGAGAAACCTGTGCTGTTACTCCTCACTGAATGCAGCCTTGGGAATTCATGCAGTTCTGTTCACCAGGACTGTAATTTTATCTTGCTCTTTTGATTGTCTCTTACCCTGTCTCCTCATAGAGCTTCTGGCCTTCTGCATCTATTTTTATCACACCTAGCTGTTAGATTTCACAGATTGCTAGCTAATTACTGTATTGTTTTCAACATTGTTCTGGAGCACACAGAGCAATGATTCTGGAGCACACAGATTGCTCCACAATCTGATCAAGCTGAATCCACTCCCTTAGCAGGAGCAGAGAATTACCAGTCTTTGAGACTTTCTCCCCTCTCCCCTGAGGAGAATCTCTGCACTGTGGTGCAAACCTGGGGGGATGAGAGGGAGTTTTGCCCTTTGCTGGCTGCTTCACACAGGTCCCCTCTATGTAGCAAGAATTATGTGAAATGGGAAGCGAAGTACAGGAGAGGCACTGGTGCTGTGACCCAGCTTCTGCCAAACTGCCCAGCCTGACCGGAGAAGATGGAATGAGCCAATGTCTCCTGGCTGCTGAGTCACCCTGGAATAGGTCTTCTGCCTTAGGAAGCTGGTGGGGAGGGAGCTTCCACTCAACTTCCCAGCCACTGAAGCAGCTCTCCTGTAACACAGAGCTTGGAGGAAAAGGGGACTCTTTTAAGGTGGCCAGAACCACCTAGGGTAGCTTTTCTACAGGGAGTGGGGGGAGGATGGGAACTGCCACTCAGCTTCAAAGGTCATAGGAACAGTTGTTCCACAAGGCAGAGCTAAGGAAAATGAGTAGAATCACTAGCTCCTATGTCATAGCCTCTCACTGTTCTTGCTGTGTTTACATAGATTTTATTGCATAAGTGGTTCTCCATTTGTTGTAAGCCCTTTGATCAATCCCCAAAGACTCTGAGTGACTGTCTTTGCTAATTTTTCTAAGTTCTCAGCACTGAGAACTTAAAATATTTCTGCTAGCTACTCTTACACATTTTTTCATGTCTACTCTTAAGATAGCCAACCTGCAAGTTTTAAAAAAATATTTACTGTTATTATTTTCCATAGGGTTTAGTACAATCCCTCAAAGATACTGTTATTCACTTGCAAAAAAAAAATCTAACTTGTTTGAATGGATTTCTAAAAATATATTTCTTGAGTTGTATTTCTCAGTGTCTCCGTTTGTTAGGACTGTGACAACAAAGTATCACAAACTAGCTTAAAAAACAGAAATGTATTGTCTTACAGTTCTGATATCTAGAAGTTCTAGGTCAAGGTGTCAGCAGGGCTGGTTCTTCTGAGGGCTATGGGAGGGAATCTGTTTCACACCTCCCTCCTAGCTTCTAGTGGTTTGCTGGCAATCTTTGGCATGACATGACTTCTAGAAGCATCACTCCCATCTCTACTCCTTTTTTTTTTTTTTCACATTTTCCCCTCTGTGTGCTATCTGTGTCTAAATTTCCCCATTTTATAAGAACACCAGCCATATTGCATTAGGGGCCCACCCTCTCCAGTATGACCTCATCTTAAATAATTATATCTGAAACCATCCTGTTTCCAAATAAGATCACAATCAGAGTTACTGGTGCTTAAAACTTCAGCATATGAAGTTCGGTTTGTGGGGAGACAAAATTCAAGCCATAACACTTAGAAACTTAATTTATATATTTTCCTAGCTTAGTTTATATTATTTTCCAGGCCATTAACTTACTTAATATCAATAAAGAAACTAAATGTGAGGAAACAGAGGAATAATGGAAAAAACTGTTAATCCCACTGAATTTTCACTATAGTAAGATCCCCTTTGAACAGATTAAAGAAAATCAAATAGAACACCCAGTTCATCTGTGCCTTTGGATAGATGTCTTGTACATCCTTGAAATCTATGTGTTGATGTGGGAATTGAAAAGGAAAAGGTTTTACCAGGGCATCACTGGGTTTTATCTCAAAGCAAACACTGCCCACATGTAAGGAGAATTTTCACAATTCACAGGGATTGTGACCTAATTAACTAACCATAATATTATAAAGTCCATACTTCTCCCTTTTAATGAGCTCAGAAAACCCACTCAGGTTGTGCATTACCACGTGAGTTTACATTGATAAATTGATCATATAACTGTTAAATTTCTTCCCTTCCCTTCCTCTTTGTCTTCTTTAAGTATAAATACATCCTCCAGTTTACAGAGGTGGGGAAAACTCACCTCCCTTTATTTCCTAATAAGCCAGATATAAAACCTGGTAAAAATGGAAGGAAAACTACTTGAAAATATGGAAAATAAACACAAGCAGGTAAATCAGAGAAGAACACAAGAATATGAGAACCACCAAAAACAGTAAATTCAGTAATTTTTACTTCTGGTATCCCTAGCCTGAACTCAGCACATCCCAAAACTTGGAAGTGAGCACTACAGTGTAGACATAGTGAGGTACAGAAGAAACCCTTTAATTTTGTCTGGGGGAGCAGAAAAGGGACTCTTCAAACTCAGAGACAATGAGAGGAATCACTGGGGGTGATGGGTGTTTCTCTTTTTCTTTATTATCTCTCATACTCAGTGCAGCAGTGGCCCACAGTGGGTTTCCAATGTCCCAGTGGTGATGGCAAGAGTGGAGAGGAAAACAGTGTCAGGGAGGAAGACATTTTCCTATGCTCTTCTAGGTTCTTCTGGCTGGTCTTAGAATTAAATTGATATGAGACAGATTAACTGGACAAAATCAAATAAAAATTTAATAACGTGTGTACATGGGAAAGATCCAGGAGAACTGAGTAACTTGACCAAATGGTTAAAGCCCTAAACTTAAATACCATCCTCAGCTAAAGACAAAAAAGGATGTTGAGGGCTTCCCTGGTGGCGCAGTGGTTGAGAGTCTGCCTGCCGATGCAGGGGATACGGGTTCGTGCCCCGGTTCGGGAAGATCCCACATGCCGCGGAGCGGCTGGGCCCGTGAGCCATGGCCGCTGAGCCTGCGCGTCCGGAGCCTGTGCTCCGCAACGGGAGAGGCCACAACAGTGAGAGGCCCGCGTACCGTAAAAAAAAAAAAAAAAAAAAAAAGGATGTTGAGGGTGGGGAAAGTCAGTTATGGGAGATGACCAGGAAAGCCAAAAGTAAACAAGGGTGATTGTGATGCAGATTTAAGTCACTGCCTTCTCCACTGATAAGGGTTTCTAGAGATCTGGTCATCCTCCTCTTCCAGGTACAGAGAGGTAAACACCCTTACAGTGGAGATTTCCCTTACAAATGTACATGTTTCTTACAAAAGGGCAATTCCTACTTGGTTTTCAGAGCCTTTTCTGGGTCTGCTGTTTCTCAGAAAATAACCAGCTTAAAACAATTAATATGCCAAGGAGACATTTTTTAGGGTAGCAAAGTTCTGCTCCCCTACAATAGCTTCCAGGAGCCAAATATGTGAAGAAAGGAAATCTTTCACTGGGAGGAACTGTGGTGCCAATAGGGTGGGATCATGTAGCTTTCTGTTCTCCTGCCACTTGGTCTTGAATGTGTCAGAACCATAGGAGTGGATAGTTTTTGACCAAAGGACCAAACAGAGAATTTGGGGAACTGGAAAATAATAAGGTGATAATGGAGAGGGAAGAGCTCAGGAAAATGGACCAATAAATTGTTTTGAACTCTTGGGTTCACCCTAGACTTGTGCAGGCATGAATTTGATGGTAATTAGTATACCAAAGACTTTGAGACCCTCCGTATAGTTCCCAGACTGACCACTGGATGTGGTATATGGAGGACAGACCTGAAAAGTTCTGCAAAGGCTTTGAGAATTGAACTGACATTAGAAGAAGCCCACAGAAATCAAAATAAAAAATAAAAACAAGACCCAGAATCTCATTATTTAAATCTCTAAATGTCAAGGATACAAACAAAAATCACTTGACGTATGAAGCATCATGAAAATTTCAACTCAAATGGGGAAAAAAAATCAAGATAGACTGACAATGTGATGACAGATGCTGGAAACAGTAGGAATTATTCAATCTGAACAATAGAGGAAAAAATGATTGGGAAAAAAAAAGGAAAAGCCTTAGAGACCTGTGGCATAACAATAAAAGATTCAACATTCATGTCATCAGAGTCCCAAAAGAAGAGGAGAAAGAGTACAGGGCTGAAAAAAAAATTGAAAAAATAATGATGAAAACTTCCCAAGATTGGCAAAAGAATGAAACTACAGATTCAAGAGATACAGTGAATCCTAACAAGCATAAACTCAGAAACTGTACATCCAGATACTTAAAATCAAACTGCTGAAAAAGTAAAATGAAGAAAAAGCTGTATAAGCAGCCATTAAAAATGATGTGTTATCTATAGAGAAATAACAATTCAAACAACTGTGGCTCTCTCATCAGAAGTCATGAAGGCCAAAAGGAAGGGGCACAATATTTTTTAAGTGCTGAAAGAAAAAAATTGTCAACTCAGAATCCTATTTTCAGTGAAACTATCCTTTAGGAAAGAGATTTTCTCAGTTGGAGGAAAACTAAGAGGATTCATTGTCAGAAGACCTGCTCTAAAAAAAGTTGCTAAAAGAAATTCTTTGAACAGAAGAGAAAAATGCTAGAAGGAAAATTGGAATAGTTTACTCAGTACAGCTAAAATAGCTGGATACTATATACATCAAGGTGATAAGGCAAGGTGATTCTGAAGGGTGTAGAGAAGGAAGACCATCTGAGGTTTGGGGACCTAAGGACCCACATTGTGATTAGTACCCATGTTTTCTTTTTACCTGGTGTATCCCAGAATGTGTGTAACCGAGCAGGACCCTATGGGGCCTTCCCAGGACAGACCACATATCCTCTACTTTAGCTCCTCTCTGAAGTACCTAGATAATAGTATCTGTTACACATTTCCTGAGTTGATTTTCAGAGGCTAAAATCACCATTAAATGGAAGACTTCTTGATGACCATGAGCACATAGGCCCCAGACCTACTGGCACCTAAGGATTGATAATGTTAACCCTTGTGACACTGCCTTGTTACTTCACCATCAACAAATCAGAGTATTGTGCTCCAGATGATCATGTACCTGGGATGCCCCTCCTTCACCCGGCCTTTAAAAATGCTTTGCTGAAACTCTTTGGGGAGTTCAGGATTTTAGAGCATGAGCCACCCATTCTCCTTTACAATAAACCTGCACTTTTACAATAAATGCTGTACTTTCTTCACCACAACCCGGTGCCAGTAGACTGGCTTTATAGCATGTGGAAGGAGACCCAAGCTTGGTTCAGTAACAGGTGTACTAGAGAAGACGGCAGCCTGGAAAAGCCAACAGGCACAGACAACAGCAACAAGAAAAGCTTTGGAAAGGCCTGCTCTCTCTTACCAAAGGACCAAGAAAAGGGCAGCCTGAAAAGGCAGAAAACTTTCAGAAAATAACTACACATGGGAAAAAATTGCAGCCCGATCTCCCTCCCCAAAATTAAAGGCTCAGAGGGAAGCCTATATTTCCATCCTCACTCAGATGTAACCGTGTGACCATCATCTCCTGCAAAGATTGTGTTAGAAAATGCAAGAGGAGAGCCTGGACTTCCATCCCCACTTGGTGGCTCAAAGGAGCCTTTCCCCTCCCTCCCAGTATGGTGTCTAAGGAAGCCCAGTGAAAACCTGCAACTTCCACCACTGGTGAGGAGACTTCATCTCTCCCACATGCTGTCCTTGGAGGACGTGTGAAGAAACCAGTGAGGGCCCCTTCCAGCCAGGCAGTATCAGCAGATCACAGTAGGGAGCCAGAACTCCCTCCAAGTCCTTCAGTAAGGAGGCCCCCCTCCCCTCAGGCCACCAGTTTAAACACCAGTTTTGCTAAAGACAAAAGAAAGGAGGGTTGGGGAGGCAAGTTGTGGGGAGGTGAACAGAAAAGCAAGGTAAAAAGTATGAGGTTTGTTATGCAGATTTAAGTCCAAGCCTCCTCCACTGATACCTGTTTCTTATTTAGTCACCCTCTCTTCCAGGTACAGAGAGAGAAACACCCTTACAAATGGAGAGTTCCCTTATCAATGTAAAATTTCCCTTACAAAAGAGTTAACTTTTCTGTTTTCAGAGCTTCTCCAGCATCTGCTGTTTCTCAAAATACCTCAAATTTATCCAGGTGCCAGAAAGACAAAATTTGCAGTGAAAAATCTGCTCCCCACCTTCCTTATCACAGAAGTCTTGGACCCAGCTTCTGCGCTGTTGCAAATTTAGGTCCTCAGATGCAGCAGAGAGTCAGTTAACTCCAAGGCCTTGTTCACCTCAGACACAGGAAAAAAAAAAAAAAAACTTATTCAGCCTAATTCAGGTTTCACTCCCCACATCTCAGTAGCTCTAAGAAATATTTTAAAATGGTTCCTATTGGCCAATAAGTAATCTGTGTCTTATTAAAAATGACAGCAAAGTTCAGGGAGGTTGCATTCTGGAGACTTATTTGTGGAAGAATCCTTATCAGCTGATGTTATTTATACTTCTGGCTTGTGTTGTCACCCATTATCCGATATATTTTCTTCTCTGAAATGTACATATGTTACCAAGTCTAAGCGCGCTCTGCTCACTGCACAACAGGCCAATAAACTGGGAGATGAGGTGTTGAGGCAAGGAATAGCCACTTTATTCAGGAAATCAGCAGACCAAGAAGATGATGGACTAGGGCCCCCCAAAAACATCTTTCAGTGTCTAGATGCCAGTTTCTTTTATAGAACAGAGAGGGGAAGGAGGTGAGGAAGTAAAGTATAAAGGTTAGTTTTGCCTGACTTGGCCAGTATCTGGGAGGGGATGTGTTAATTTCTTCTTTTCTGCAGCCATTCACAGGTGGGCAGGGTCAGATTGTCTCCCTGTGAGCTGAACAAAGGAACTTTAGTTTAACATTCATGCAGAGGGGCAGGGTTCCCTGATGCAGGCCATTATGTATGATTATAATAACAAAAGCAATGAAAAGCAAAGGTTAAAGTCAAAGAAACAGACCAAATATGGAGTCAAGATTGGCTCTTCCCTGTTACACATACAAAGAGATCTAAAAACATCTCATAGATATACTTGGAAATTTCCTTCATAATATTCCTTTTATAATAAGTTATGGTAAATACTTTATTATTGATAAGTTAAGAACTGGGATGTTATTGGATAGACCTAGAGATTACCATACTAAGTGGAGTAAGTCAGAGAAAGACTAATATCACATTATATCACTCATATGTAGAATCTAAAAAAATGATACAAATGAACTTATTTACAAAACAGAAATAGACTCACAGACACATGATGTTGAAAGCTCAGCTTCTGTGTACACCAGTGCTGAATCAAACCTTGGAGACAAAGTTTTGGGTGAGGTAGAAAAGGATAGCTTTATTACTTTGCCAGGCAAAGGGGCACACAGAGGACGCCTGCCTCAAAAAACTATATGTCCCAACACAGGAGGATTTGATGAGGAGTTTTATGACAGTAGTCCCAAGTGTGGGGTTGCTGACAAGATTAGGGTATGTGCAGGGTCTCAGGTGGTTGGGTCTCCTAATCTTGATGGGCTTCTTAGGTCCCTTTAATCTTGCCTCAGGTGGTTTCTTGGCTGCTTTTCCAATCTGCCATTTGGAACTCATGGAGGCTGGAGTCTTGCCTACCAGAAACGGACGACAAAAAGCCTCCGTGCCTGGGAGCCCCACAAGGTCCCACTCAGTTTCACATAGAAGACAAAATTATGGTTACCAAAGGGGAAAGAGTGAGAGGGGAGAGGGATAAATTAGGAATTTGGGATTAACATATACATGCCACTATATATAAAATAGATAACCAACAGGGCCTACTGTATAGCACAGGGATCTATATTCAATATCTTGTAATAACCTATAATGGAAAAGAATCTGAAAAAGAATAGATTTATATATATGTATAACTGAGTCACTTTGCTGTACACCTGAAACTAAAACAACATTATAAATCAACTATACTTCAATAAAAAATAAATTTTAAAAAGTTAAAAAAAAAGGAATTGGGATGTTATACTTACTTAGACCTTCTGGTTAACAAAGAATTAACGATCACTCAGAATATAAAGGAAACACTGGTTAGCAAAGAATTAAAATGATAAACAAAATATATTTATACCTAAACCCTTGGAGATTCAGCTGATTCAGATTCACAGGGTTCATGCTGGCATCCCAGTGCAATATTCAGAATGTCAATAATTGCCATACATTAGTTTATAAAATACTTTCTGGTTGACATGTTTTTAATCTAGATTTTAGATAATGCTCAGTACTAAAATACGAATACTCTGCATTTATGGAAGAATTTCCAGTTGGAGCTCAAAAAGCAATTGGAGATTATCTTCCAAAGACTTGCTATTCTGCTTAAATAGACAGAAGTCTCCTTATTTTGTCAAAGCTAGTCACTTTCTGTCACAACATTTTTAAGCCACGTCACCAAAGTCTACATTATCTTCCTTCAAAATGTCTTCCTGTTTCTTGGATGTAATGCTGTGCCACTTGTAGATGTAATCACTACAATTAATGTCTGGTCCAGCCTTCTTCACCTGAGAAACATCCTTGAGGCCTTCAAAACCACCCTAAATGGACACTGTTTCAACACCCTGTGCTTATCTTGAACCACATGTGTTAGTTCGCATTCTATCTGTTTATATGTATTAGGATTCTAAGAAACTTTGAGTTACTCAGGTTATATTGTTTTGTGTAATTCCTCTTAATCACTAGTACTTGACATATCACTTGGACATTTACAGGATAAATAAAATAAATGAATGAAGCAATAAACAAGTCAATTGAATACATAAATTAATACACTAATTCTTAACCAACCAATAGAAATATCAAGGTAATGGTTGGGTAGATGTTTTGGTGCTGTAATAGAGAGCCTGGGATAGCCACTAACTCACTTAATCATTCTATTCACTGAATAGATGGATTTGAAAGCTCTAATTTGAAAATAATGAGGTTTCAATGTTCTTTCAGAAAACTCTAACATAAATAATTACATAATAAAGATAAAACAGCCAAGAGTAGATTGGAAAAAAAAGGATAAGGCCAAATAATTACTTCCAGTGTTTTTACTAATTTCCAAAATTAAGCCAACTTGATGGCACAGACCACAGATTTTCACAAAGTAACAGTTGATATCATCATCTAGGTATGCTTTAGAACACAAATCTCAATTTTTTCCCTTCCTTTAGCTGAAATAATAAAGATAAATTTTGCAATGATTTGAGATGGAAAAAATTACCACCCACATTATTCCATATAAAGGAATTTACCCACTTTTAAAATAAAACCTATTTTTACCTAAAATGTCTTCTCATGTGAGTAATGTGCAAGTTGGCATATTGCTTCAGTGACCTGCTGAGCTGGCATATGGGATACATATCAATGGAATTGAGTGTAATTTCAGTTTTGCCATAAATTATTCATGTGGAATGGCCAACATGTTACTTCCCCAGACCTTGGAGTCCTGTCTATCAAATAAGGGCATCAGATTCTATGATCGCTGAACTACCTTCCAGGTCATTTATCAATCTGAAACATTGAAGGACCCTGTGGGGCCCTCCCAGGTACAAATCCTTTATGTGTCCCCCATTTTCTATTTGTAGGAATCAGGCTTCATTCACCCTCCTTGACCTTCCCTGAGTTCCAAAGGGCAGATTCAAACAGTTGCTTATCAGGGAAAGAAAGGAAGGCAGAAAAGAAGGAGAAGCAGTCAGGAAACAATAGTGCAGCCATGGGGCAGGATCCTGGTTCTTCCTCAAAGAATATACATAACAATATCTTTGAGTTCTTCTGTAGGAACTAAGGTCCCACCCAGGTGGAGGACAGTAACTTCAGGCTGAGCACAAGATTCCTGGAGCACCACCCTGTTACCTCACCAACCAATCAAAAGAAAGTGTGCACACAGTGGAAGATAATGAAGCCTCTGACCCCCTCCCCCACTGATTCTCCCGTTAAAAACTTTCATGGTTGAGCAGAATCTGTGGGGTTGGTTTTTGGACATGAGTCTGACTTCTCCCCAAGTTGCCAGCCTCCTGAATAAAACAATATTTCCGTTCCTACCAGAACTTGTTTCTCCAGTATTGGCTTTCAAGCAGCAAGCACCCAAACCTGAGCTTGGTAACAAATCCAGTATCCTGTTATTGGCATATTTCAATATTCTAATTGCCATTTAAATTATCTACATGTACAGATATTATGTATTACTGACTTGAGTAGAATTTAGAATTAATTGTTTAAAAGAGCAGATAAGCTTCCCATTGTAACAGAAATGAAAGACACCAGATCTTGCTGAGTGCTTTCTACATATGCTTACAGTGGTAACAAAATGTAAACTTTTTGTGATTATACTCCATGGACTATCTGCAGATGTGCTGTCAGTTTGTACAGGTAAGGATGCTATAGTAACTCAAGATGTCACAGCTACTACTTTCTAGTTAACCTCCAGGAAAAAACAGAACAAGGGTCTGAGACCCAAAGAGGGCTTACTGAGGGAATCATGTGGTTTATAGATTTACATAAAGGGAAATTAGCCAGGATTTACCATTTTGTAAAGATGATTTTCTTTAGTGGACAACTCTCATTATACCTATAAACAGAAGAATTTTTTAAATTAAATTTTAAAAATTCTTCTGTTTATAGGTATAATGAGCAAGTGATGATTTTCCTATAATAGCATTTCATTAATTTTCTAAATCAAGACAGATTTCTAAAAAACCCTAATTTTGACTCCAAGATTAATTGAAGACTTTTTCATTGTTAATAAGATCACTTTTTAAAGATATTTTACATGTGATATTTTAAATGGAGCTGGGTAGTTCTAGTATCTACAGAAAGGGGGGGTTTCCCTAATGTTGAAAAAAATTGTAGTTGACCCTGAACAACACTGAAGGTAGAAAAGGATGGAATACAGAGAGAAAGATCAAGCATATAAGACAATGAGTCTTATTTTGAAATTGTTGATTTTTTATCTTTCAAAATACCTTTGATCATACTAGCATACACAAAACCCTGTTTTTCATGACAAGGTCACCTCTCAGTTTTAAGTTAGGTCCCTTGATAAAACATTTTCTCCTAATAACTCACATCATGTGAAGATCTATAGCAATATCAGGTAAAATTGAGAACATCGTAACATACACGATTTGGAGGTCAGAGTAAAATGTACATTAGGTTCAGGTATGAAACAATTGACATTTTTGTAATTTCACAATGTAATTTTAGAAATAAACAAAAGTGAAGACCTTTTAAGGTGGCCTTCTGGTAGTTTCTGTGCCTGTTGTGAGGTTGCCGCCTCTATTTACAACGTTTTCAGACTACCTTTTGTGTAATTACCTCTGGTCCAGTGTAGACACCACGCACAAAATGATTGGTCTCAGTATTTTATTTTCAGATCTTGTTTTGACCCAGAAAAGGAAAAACAGAAAGAAATTATTCAGGTTAAACAACATAATTTCAAACCTCATTTTCCTGTCTCTAAAAGTATAATAGACTCTTAGAAGTTTAGATATTTCCACCATGAAATGTACTCAGAGTTCTATAATAACCTGTGAGAGGGAATCTCAAACACTATGAGGATGGCAGCCTCAGTGGGGTGAGTGCACATTTGTCTTACCAAGTTCATGCCTCGGAAAGGACAGTGTTCGTCTCGGTGACTGAATTTATTCATGTCCCTAAAAAGCAGCCTCTAAAACAAGTTGGCAATTACAACTGCTATGCCATGATTGTACTGCAAAGAGGAATCCAAGAGGCTTTCAGTGTCTGACACACACTCAGTCCCCTTGGTGGCAACCCCCCAGTTCCATCCATCCAGTAAATATGTCTCAGATGCTTCCTGGGGGTCAGACAATTCTGGGTTCAGGGGTCCAGCAGTGAGCAGGAAAGACGAAGCCTCTGTTCTTCTGAGGCTCTCATTCAGGAGGGATTTCAGGACATGCCACCCCAAAATAGACTGCTTCGGTATGTTGATTATTTTGAGCTGTAGGCACTTGAAAAACAGCAAATGTAAGGAGAGGCTTTCTCTGAACTCTCCATATCTGCCTAAAGACTGATCCTCCAAAAAGAATGAAACTGTCATAGATTCCCTCCTGGAGTTTCATCAACTGAGAAGAATTGATTCATCACAGGAGAGGAGACCAGAAGTCAAAATCACACCCAGACTTTGTCACAAATTATCACAGCTCTCACCTATTCTTCTAACGGCTTATTCATCCTTCCCCCACATCATTTACTCTCCCCTAAGTGGCCTACATCTCCTCTTCTCTTCCCCTAAGAAGAGGATACTAAGGTCTCAAATCTCAAAACCTTTTTGGATATTTGTTTTTGTTTCCTGTGATGTCCCCAAGCACATAATATAAAAAATTAATAAATTTGTATACTTTTTCTCATATTAATCTACCTATTGCCAGTTTGCTTTATAGACCCAGCCATGGAACCTAAAAGAGTTGGTGAATGTCTCTCTTCCCTTACACAGTAAACAGATGATGTATCCATACAATAACAGCCACAAAGAGCAACCAATGGAGGGAGGGCCCTGTGTGCTGAGAGGAGAGGGTCAGAGGTCCAGTGACATTCTAGCAGAGACCTGAAGGCTATGAAGGCAGGAGCCAAACCCATGTGGATGTCAGAGGGGGTCTGGGGTCAGCTGGGCCAAGTGCTGCCACAAGATCCAGTGGGATGAAGACTTCTGGGTGTGGCACCATGGAGGTCATTGGCCTTGATGAAACCAGTGTTGGCGGGTTGGTGAAGACTAAACCTGTCTGGAACAGGTTTGAAGGAATAGGAGGAGAGGAAATAGAGATTTTGGAAGAACATGCCTTCTGGAGCTGAGTTATGTATCCTGAACAGTCTGGTCACAGCTGTGTCAGAACCAGCACCCTAACCAGAAGCAGTGAGAAGTTCAGTGCAAGGAAATAAGGAGCTTGTGGTCGTGAGAGAGGGCACAGACTTGGGAGGCCCTGCCTTGTGGCAGGTGAAGGCCAGCATCCACCCAGCTGCCCTGCACTCTGTGTCTGCAGAGGCCGCAGACATGCCGGCCACAGCCTGTCTCTGCACTGGCATAGCTGGTGCTTTGTAGGGGAGGAAAAAAGTCTTTCTGAACTCTTTCAAGGTCCTTGACTGGGTCTAAAAATCAAACTGACAAAGACATACTAACAGGAGAAAAGCATACATATTTTACTGAATTTTTACACGTACACGAGAATATTTGCCAAAGAATGAACACTCAGAGAAGTGACCAGAGTGGGAAACTTTGATACCTTTTAGACAAAGAAACAATACATTTGTGAAGAATGGACAAGGCAAAGGAGTTTGGGCGAGGGGGAGTAAATGGTGAAGAAGTAACTAGGAGGAAAAGTTAGTTTTTAAGGTTTGTTTGTACACATTTCTTGGCCCCAAATTCCCCACCTCCAGTGATAAGAATGCCTTCCCTCCTCCTGGTACAGGGAGGGCACCCTCCACACAGGAGTTTTATGGCCTTTTTCAGGGAAGAAGCATGAGGTGGGGGAGGTCAGAGTGATTTTCTTTCTTCTGCCGTTTCCCCCAGTTCCTTCAGTCTTAGATATTCAATGTGCCAAGGTGCTATACTTTGGGGTAGTATGTCCTGAATCCTATCACCTTCTCTTCCTGTAATGCTTCTCCATACATTGCAGCTAGAAGAAATGGTATATCTTCCCTGTAAAGTCTGAAATAATTGTTCCTCTTGGGTCCCCCTAGACCTCTCCTCTCCTCACTCACATGCCATTGCATTGTATTTAAATACATATACATCCATAAATCCTGTAAATTCTGAGATGAAAGGGATCATGCCGAACTAATTTATGCAGTTTCTAGCATAAAGTCTGGCATAGAGTAGGCACTCACTGGTTTCTCAGTAAATGTTTATGATAGATGATGTGGCTGTTTAGAGAGTTCCTTTATTTTCTACATCTCCTTACAAAAAAGTGTTCATCTGAAGCTACCTGAAAATATCTCTGATCCTTATAACCTGCAGCAGGTCAATACCATAGGTTTTCACTGCAAGTAAAGGTTTCCTTCTCATAAGGAAGCACGTGTCTCTGTTCTGGCCCAGAGTGTTTCACAGGAGGAACACACTGCTTGCTGTCTCCCAATACTCACTCTCCCATCTTAAGTCAGAAATAAAGGCGGGGTTTAGCTGGGACCTTGCCGCCTCCAGAAAGAGCCTCCCTTTCCCAGCCTGTCTTGACACTGGCCTTGTGTCTAGGTTTATGTAAGTGGAAATCTTACCTCTTCCTCCAGGAAGTCTCCTTAAATAGAGGCTGGATGCCCTTCTCTGTTTCTTTCTCCATCATGCTGCTGAAGTCCTAGCAGCCACCTTGAAACATGAGATTAAGAACCACAGCTAAGGGCAGACAGAGATGGGAGCTGGAGGAACCAAGGGTTCCTGGCTACCTTACTGCCCACCCCTGGGCTTCCTTAAAATGAGAAAAATAAAATAAAATTCACCTTCTATCAACCCTATGTTAAAAATATGACAAAAGGCCCAAAATGGAGTTGCTTATGCCAAGTCATATGTCACCAAACTGAGACAACTAAATTACAGTTTCTGCTCTTCCAGAAATTACATCTTAATTTCAGTCAATCAGGAATCACCTGATCAGCACTAGTGAGGTCATCTGCCTGATAGACCCCCCCATGCCCTAAGGGAAAGTAACCTTGCAATAGCCAACGCAATTTTTGGCCTAGTATAACTTCCTTGTTCCCGGTCCCTTCTGCTTATAAAAGTCTTCATCTTGTACAACTCCTCAGAGCTCCTTACTATCTGGTAAACTGCATACTGTTCAATTCATGATTCTTTGAATAGAGCCAACAAGATCTTTAAAATTTACTCAGCTGAATTTTGTTTTTTTAACAAGACAGAGTAATAAGAGAAAATACACAGACTTATTTAGTATGAGTTTTTTTGTTTGTTTGTTTGTTTGTTTTTTGTGGTACGCGGGCCTCTCACTGTTGTGGCCTCTCCCGTTGCGGAGCACAGGCTCCGGACGCGCAGGCTCAGCGGCCATGGCTCATGGGTCCAGCCGCTCTGCGGCATGTGGGATCTTCCCGGACCGGGGCATGAACCCGTGTCCCCTGCATCGGCAGGCAGACTCTCAACCACTGCGCCACCAGGGAAGCCCTAGTATGAGTTTTATGTGACTCAGGGGAGTCTTCATAAGAAAAGGGAGACCCAAAGAAGTGGTTAAAGCTGAGTGCTTTTGCGCTAGGTTTGATGAAGGGTGGAAAGCCGTAGAAAAATGTGATAGGACAAGAGGGTATGAGCAAAGGGTAATGTCTTGGGGGAAACTTAGCGAGGACTGCTCCTTCATATTCTTCTTGGTGTCCCTGTCTTGGAGATAAGGATGCACCTTTCCTCCAGTCATAGGGAGATTTTATGACCTGTTTCAGGAGAGAAAGTGAGGAAAATTCTCAAACTAAATCAGCTTAAAATATTCAATTTGCCAAGTGCCATATTTTGGGGTAGTGTATCCTGAATCCCATCAATATGCTTTTGTTGTTGTTGTTAAGCATTTGATTACTGTTGCAGCAAAAATAGAAATGAAGTTTTCTCTCTCCTGAGAACAAGGAAAAAAGGTAACGGTGAGCAGGCTAGAGAAGAAGCATAAACTGGCCTGAGTTAATCAATCCTAGTTTTATTTTAACTGTTACTAATCTGTAGTGTCTGTAGATTTGTTCTTCACAAAACTAACCTGTCACCCCTAATCCTGTGTAATTCAGGTAATTTACATTCTGCACCTGGTATTTGCTCCCCCTGTAATCTCTTGTAGCAAATCACCCCTTGTAGCTGTCTGCATTTCAGAACGGAGGTCACGGATTGATAAGCCAGAAACTGCTGCACCCAATTACCAGGTTGCCTGACTCCAGCAGTGACTGTTTTGAAATAATTCAAGAAGAAGAAGAATGCAAGACATTCACCATTTTGATCCTTATCACTCACTTCCGACTGCAAACTCCCCTATCAGAATCCCTGTAATTCCCCAGCAAGTGGGGATACAGTTCTTGAGGAGCTAGCCTGCTATGTCTTCCCTTTGCCTGGCAAAGAAAATAAAGAGCCTCTCTATTTATCTTCCAATTCTCTGTCTCCATATTTTTGTTTGGCATCGGTGCACAGGGATCCAGATTTGGCAACATTACTGGGACTGTGTGAGCCAAAAGCAGCATTTCTGCCCATTTACTATGGAAGTTTTCAGAATGAAAATGGGTTCACATGGAAATAGCCCCACTGAACCAAAGAAGGCAAAATCAGAAGTAGTTTTACAAACACAATATAAAACACACATTTCTCATTGTATAATAACCACTGTGTCTCAGTTAAAAGATCTGAAACTATTTTTTAAAATTATTTTTAAGGTATAGAGAGGAGAAAATCAGTTGGGATCAGGGGCTGGAAGCAGATTGCAAACACTCATTTTTTTATGGAAATAATGTGGCACAGCCAGGGCTGGGGGTATTTGCACTTCAACCAGAACTTCTGTGAGAGTCAGAGCAAGAACAGCTGGAGGCCTCCTTAAAAACACTGAAACCTACAGGTAAAAATTCAAGAAGCTAGTGACCTACAACTCTGGGCTTTAAACAGAGAAGGGCTGTTTATTATCCCTACTGCAGCCTTGTTCCACATCCCAGGCTTTCTGAGTTTTGGCCTGAGACACTGGAAAGTCACTACTCTTCCTCTGCTTCCTAAATCCTTCAAGACTCAGGGCACATCCCCAGCACCCTTGAAGGCTGTTCTCATCATTTCAGGTGGACAGTGTCTCGAATTCCCATATCTTACTCTTATAATTTAATCAGACTCTGCCCTATAGCATTCCTAGGGTTCTTACACTGAACAGTTGTTTAACCCTGGGATATCAGATTGTAAATCCCGTATCCCCTATGGGACTTGACACAGCTGATTTTATATATTTGTTGTTCAATATAGATTTATAGATGGACTAATTTGTACTTAGGTGCTGCAATAAATATCGCTCTAAATAGTCTCTTTTCTCAATAAAGTATGTAAATATTAGGATGGGCCATTGAACATTTATACTGCCACTTTATTATGTTGGAAGAGCATTACGCTGGATCCTGAGGCCACAGAACTCAGGGACTAGTCTAGACTTTGAAGTTCATACACGTGGGTTTGAATTCCAGTTCAACCACTCACTATGTGACCTTGGACAGTTTATTTAATCACCCTGAGGGTCAATGTCCTCACATGTTAAGGACATATTCAATAAGGCCCACATCACCAAGTTAATGTAAACATTGATGAGATCATATACACAATACAGCAGACCCTCAACAAGTGTCCATTTTACTTTTTCCTTCTATAGGAGACATAGAAGGGAGATTTTTAAATGTCATTTCAGGATTTAAAGTAAGGATTCTCTTTGAAAGTTAAACTATGGCACCAACATATAATAACCAAAGCAGTATTACCCCAAAAACACAGTTTGCCTCTTGTTGTCAAGCCAAAAGACACAACCAAGCCAAAGAACAAGAGGATTTATTACTTGCAGTGAGTAAGGAGACCACTGGGGGTCTTTCCCAAAGCAGCATCTCCCTGACAGCAAAATTGGGGAAGTTTTAAGCTAAGCATACATGCATATTCATGAAGAGCTTCAGCAGAGGAGAATTCAGCATAGAATTGGGGCAAATGTCAACAGAGTCCAAGCTTTAGTTGATTGAAGTCAGGAGGGTCAATATCCTCATTCCATCCTCCACCTGGGTAGGGGCCTTATTTCCTGCAGAACTCAAAGACATATTGTTATGCATAATCTTTGAAGAGGAACTAGGACTCTGCTTTATCACTGCACTGTTGTTTGACTGCCTTTTCTCTGTTCCTACCTTCCTTTGTTACCTTAAGATCATGAATTACTGAGACCTGTTCAAGGGCAAGCATTGTAGCCAGGCTTAAATCATAAAGGCTTAGGCCAAAATGGCTTCTTTTACATCAAAAAAAGAGAAGCCACATCTGGTTCTTTTCCTCCGGGGATACCCTACCCTATCTGCCTACAGCAAGGATACCTAAATTTACAAAGAATACCATGACTGAATGAAAATCCTTTACACAAGACTGCCCAGGCCACTCCAATTTTCTTGTCCGTATGGTAGACACTGTGGAAGAGGATGCAGCAGGTTTTTATCCTACAATCATTCAGTATTTAAATTATAGAACCTATTCCTCTTATGCTGATTCCTTGCCAGGAAATCTTTGATAATACCATTTACCTAGAGGGCAAGAAGTCCAGGGTCAGGTTGCATGAATACCCATCCATCTTTCAACTATTTCTCCCTACAACTGAAACACATTGACATTCTACTTTATACATCAATTTCTTTTGAACTTGTTAGTTTCAGTCTGTAGGTCCAAGTGCTTTTATCAAATGTCCACATTTCAAGGACTGTAGCTTTAAATGCTGGCAAGAGTCAGCCAGATGAAGCGGATTCAGTGTGAGACAACAGGGAGTGCTGGGGACTGTGGCAAACCAGAAAACAGGATCTACCTAAAACCTTGCAAACACAAATTATTTTAGACACTGTATAGGTCAAAGAAGTGTTTCCTGGCTGGATCTAACCCACTCCTTGGGCAATAATTTTGTATCCCTGGGTTGCTGTCCAGTGTATAGTTGTGGTATTTTTCAAATCCTAATAGCTGGGAGAAAACCCAGCCATTCCCTTCTAGATCCATTTATTGGATGGCAGCTACTGATGCCAAAAACTCAACCTCTGTGTACTGGTGCCAAATTGAATCTTGGAGACAGAGTTTTGGGTGAAGTAGAAAAGAATAGCTTATTGCTTTGCCAGGCAAAGGAGGACATATTGGTCTCATGCCCCTCAAAATTGTGTCCCAACCCGGAGAGATTTGGTGAGGAGTTTTATAGAAATGGTTCAAGGGTTGGGTTGCTAATAAGGATCAGAGGGTGTGCAGGGCCTGCCTGCCTTTAATCTGGCCTCAAGTGGTCTCCTGATGAGCTGAGCTTCTCAAGGTTATCAAACTATGACCTTCTCTCTGGAATGAAGAATGCTTCATCAAGTAGTTCATCTTCCATTTGTTGGGGGTTTTAGTTCTGCAGACGAGTTCAAAGATATCATTATGTGTATCTCTTGAGGGGGAACCAGGACCCTGCCCCAAGGCTTCACTATCGTTTCTTGACTGCTCCTCCCTTGTCTCTGCATCCCCTCCCTTCCATGATTAGCAACTGTTTGGATGTGCCCTTTGGAACTCAGGGATGGTCATGGAGGCTGAAAGCTATTGCCTACAAACAAGAAACAGAGGACACAGAAAGGCTTCCATGCCCAGGAACCCCACAGTGTCCTGCTTGGTTTCACTATGGTTTCACTCAGTTTCAACCATTTTTCAGAATGGGTTTCTCAATATTTAGTTTGCATAAAAGTCACCCCATGTCCTTGAAAACAGGGAGTTTCCCAAGACCTGCCTGCACATTCGGTGCAACAGCTACACATGGCTCAGGAATCTACTTTTTAATGATTGCCCAGGCACATTGATTCAGAGGCTCCTTGGACCATTCTGAGGAACACTGGTAACAATACTGCTGGTCTCAAAGTTCAAAGGATTTAAAAAAAGGATGTCATGTATAATAACTTCCACTCCAACCTATCTAAATTTGAGATTAGAATTAAAGAAACCTCCATTCCCTTCTTTTCTTTACTGAAGAGAGAATCCATGACTGAGCTCAGCTTCCCTGAAGTCAGATCTCCTTGAGGAACTTATAGCCTTCTGGGGAAATCAAATGATATATCCAAGCACAATAGCATATTCTTTTTTTTACTATTGTCCCAACTTTATTGACGTATATAAAATTGTAATATATTTAAAGTGTATAATGTGGCAGTTTGATTATATATACCTTGAGAAACAATTCCCACAATCAAGTTATTTAAAACATCCATCACTTAAATAGTTACCTTTTCTTGTATGTATGACAACACTTAAGATATACTCTCTTAACAAATTTTAATTATACAGTACAGTATTATCAACTATGATCTCCATGCTATATATTAGAGCCTCAGAACTACTTAGTTTTCTTTTCTCTTTCAGTTTTATTGAGATGTAATTGACTTACAGCACTATAAAACTTTAAGGTGTACAGCATAATGAGTTGACACATATACTGTGAAGTGATTACCACATAAGTTTAGTTAACACACATTATCTCATATAAATACAAAAAGAAAAAAAAATGTCTTCCTTGTGATGAGAACTTTTAGGACCTAATCTCTTAATGACTTTCAAATACACTGTACAATAGTGCTAACTACAGTCATCATGTTGTACATTACATACCTTATTTACATTACTTATTTTTCTTATAACTGGAAGTTTGTACTTTTAGACCACCTTCATCCAATCCCCCCAGTCCTGCTTCTGGTAACCACGAATCTGATCTCTTTTTATATGAGTTTATTTGTTTATTTATTTTAGATTTCACATATAAGTGAGATCACACAATATTTGTCTTTGTCTGAGAAAGCATAATGCCCTCAAGTTTCATCCATGTTGTTGCAATTATTAATCTCTCCTAAAGCAATTACTTACTGAAGGGTTTGAAGTATATGCTGAGCATATATATGTGTATATATATATTTGTATATATATATTTCTATCACCTGACCTTACTAGACTTTGATATATTATCTCATATTCTCATCTACTGTACCTAAGATACTTAAAAATCCTGCTGCGGCCCCTTCACCTGCTTTTGAGTCTTAGTTGTACCTGAAGCCAGCCTGTGGGTGAAGCAAGATAAACAGAACACTCGTACATACCTCATTATACACAACATGTATGGGATGAAGGAAAGTTACAGTGAGAACTTGAGTTCTGCAGAGGAGAGGTGCTCAACTTCATTCAGGAGAGCACAGGACAAGCACAAAGATCAGACACAAACACCTTCCTTCCCTTGGGGTGGCTTTTGCACATTTTATATACGGAAAACAGAAAAAATGAGAGCTCTCTTTACAAAGAGATGTTAAAGAGCTCGGTGTTTTTTGTACTTTTCCAATCTGTCAGAGTCCCTAGAGAAGACTGGAAAAGAAGCATACTCACTGAGGGAATGGAGAACTGGTGGGGTCTTGCCTGTGCAGAGGACCCTAGAGTGCCAGCAGAAGGTGGTCCCTGAGGAGACATGGGCAGTGGTGCAGGGGTGTCTGTCCTCAAAGGCCAACAGAAGTGCACACACAGAGCTTCTCAAGGGGGCAACCTTTTCACTGGCAGGGTTGGGGAGGCCCCAAGAGGTACCATGGATCTAAATGTGTCTGTATAAAATAACCCAGCTGTCATTTGGGTTTTGTAAGCTTAGGAGGCTCCAATAGTCATTTAGGAATGTCGAGTGGCCTGTAACATCTTCTGTGCAAGTGAGGGGTTTGGACTAGCTATCTAAGGTCCTTGCCAGCTCTAATTTTTTTCATTTTTAGTCAAATGTACAATATCCACTCTCCTGGACTGCCCACCCCATAGTCTTGGTATTTCCCTCTCTAGAAGCGAGGGGGCTGCCTTGGCACCAGGTTGCAAAGCTCTGTACAAGGGTAGGGGGCTGGCGTGCAGCAGGGCAACATCACATGGCCAAGCAGCAGAGCCCTTACCACCACCCACACCACAGTCAGGGATAGCCACATCATTTCTCTAGCAAGTTACCCTGCTCAGTGCTGAGGAGAGTCCTTCTACTCTCTGATCCTTTCAGTGACTAGAATGGGAGCTCACGGTTCTGTTTTGTACACTGCTTATCCCCAGTGCCCCAAGCCTAGAGCTGGGAGGTGCCCAACAATGTTTGTGGAAGGAATGAATCAGTGAATGCATGAGTGAATGGGTAACAAGAGTGGAGTCAGAGGTTTCCATGGATTCTCGCACAGAAGGCAGTTTCCTCTGGCTGCCTCTTCCCATGGCTATTCTAACAAAGAAAGTAGACCATCCTCATTTCCTTCCTTATGTATAATACATTCTTTGATTCATTTCCTTAACAAAGCGAGAAAGTGATTCTTTCCAATGCTTTGGCCAATGACTAAAGCAAATAAATGAAATCCTGAAGAGTGCTCGCAGAAGACTACATGCATTTTTCCTACTGTCTGTAACACTAATTTCCTTGTTTGACCATGTCAACATCTTTCTTTCTAGGGCTGGAGTATACGCCATTGAGTGCTTTAGAAAACGCTTGCTGATAGTGTCCTAAGTGGAAGTTGTTCATTCTGAGAATGTCAGCATTTTTTAAAAGCAGTTGTCTTCTACAATGATAGCATCTATCAGCCTGTGGCATCATCTTCATCACAATATATACAGCACACCCCCAGGTGTGACAAAAAGTTTCCATAAATGAAACACTATAAAAGTTTATCACTGATCAGCCCCATTACCAAAATAGAGGTATGATATTAGGAAATGTCTGGTTCCCACAGCATCTGACAAAAAAAAAAATTCTGTTAACTTAAATATAAAACATGGACCGTAATTTATATCTCATATAGTGAAAAATTTTGCTTTTGCCAAGAACTTTGAAATGATTACTTTCTTTAACAACTCACAAAGGAATTTAAGTTTCTCTTCTTTTTGAAGAGCTATGGCTTTCATTAAACCAAGCTGAAAGAATTAATAACTGTGCTGGTGTGACAGTGATTCACCTAAATATGACAAATGATTGAAACTTTCTGTTGAAAAAGTGTCATGGCTACAACTAATGTTTTAAAGTCATATTAATTAGGATTAAAGGGTAAGGATAAAAGTTTCTAAATTAATGTGTTATTTAAAATTCTATAGTTATACTTTCTTTTCTCATGCATACAACAGCAAAGGCTCAGCCAATGAAGTCTTGTTGGTAGAGAAGTTGTCTAATGGAGAGTCAAACATTTATTTTTAATACCTTTATTGAGGCAAACATAATATATTAAAATATGAAAACTGCACATATTTAATGTGTGCATCTTGATGAGTTTGGACATATACACACACTTGTCAAACCATCACCATAGTCACTGTAATAAACACTTCCATCATCTCCCAGAGTTTCTTCATGTTTCTAGGCAAAAATATTTTTAATTAGCTCACAGATTGCCTGTAAACAAAAAAAGGAAGAAAACATTTTGGATACTTTTTTTTTTAGTGACTCTGCTGGGACATTTTGGATACTTTTTAAAAAATTAGAATCATATCATGGAGATAACCTTAGATACCATATTGTCTTCCTATCTTGTGTATGAATGAAAAGAGGCCCATTGAGGTCTAAATGGCTTATTTGGACACACAGGAAGAGGAACCCAGCTGTTCCAAATTGCAGCCCAGCACTCTCCTCACACAGCATGTTTCTCCTACAGGTCATCTCCTACCTGGTCTGGACTCAACACAACTCTTCTTTGCCCATTTTATTTCATTTCTTTTTTCTTTTTTCTTTAAAACAGATACCACTTACTGAGCAGTAAGTAGGAGTGTGACGGCAGAACAGGGTCAGGAGCAGAGTTTTCAGCACCAACTCCCTGCCCTCTGATGTGGATACTTACTCCCTTGCTCTTTCAAAACCGATTTGGAACAATGTGCAAAGACAACTCCAGAAGATGCCCTGCATGGCCTTCCAACCAGGCCACCAGTGGCTGCTACTCAGGATGTGCCAGGGTTTAAATACTCTCCTTCTCTTTACTCTTAGAATAGCCCTATAATTCTTTATCTCCATTCTACAGATGGAGACACAGAGGTCTACAGAGATTCACAGCCCAAAGAAGGAGAATGGGCCTCTGATCCCAGGGCCCTCCTTAGCCACTGTATGGTGATTTCACAGAGTCTGAATTAACAAACATTCACTGCTATACCTAACCATGTGACATTATATGAGGTTGGGAGAGAATACTTTTAGGGTATCCCAACAAATCTCTCAGGTGTCAGAGATGGGGGTCTGAACGCGAATCAGTTGTAAGTATGAAATTCTTGCTTCTCTCAACATGTCGTCTCCAAACCAAGCACAGACACATTTTCAAACTGTAGAATATTTCTGCTGAAGAAATTCAGTGGCACCTTATTCATGTTCACACAGAAAATGTCTTTCAGTAATTAGGGACACCAGGAGGGTGTGTGGAGTTTCAGGGACATAGGTTGCTTGCCTTGGCAGGCCATGGCCACGGCAACAAGAAGCTCCACTTCCTTTGATGAGCACTGAAAACCTCACTCCACCATGTGATAGATCCTTAAGGTTTTTGTGCAGACAGATGGTCCCAGAGTGGCACTTCCATGAAGCTGAATAGTAGTTGGTGCAGTAAATAGACACACTTTCGATCAAAAACATAGTCCTGAATATGTGGAGAACAAATTTCTAATCACATGAATGCATAATAATCCTGATTTTTAGGCAGATAAGTAGCATCGTGATGCCATGTGTAGGAGGTGGGGGAATACAGGAGAAGGAGGTTCATAGTGATGATTGCATTGTTTTCTATTATGGCTTTTGTCCCTAGTGTTTTATACTCAAGTGAAGGTTTCTCTTAACCAGTGGTTCTCATACTTGACTGTGCATCAGCATGCCCTGGAGGGCTTGTTGAAACAACTTACTGGGCTCCACCCTCAGAGGATTTCTGGAGTTTGAGTGGCACCAGGAACTTGCAACTTTACTGAGTGTGCAAGTGACAGCCTTGCTGTTTGCCCAGGGACCCACTTTGAGAACCACTCTGGTAAACAGCATGATTTGGTTTACATAAATTTCCACAATTAGAGCAGAATCATGATTTCCAATCCATTAGTATATTTTAGTTGGGGGAGGATGATTTATGGCTAAGTTGAAGTCCAGGAATTGAGGAAGTTAAGATGGTTTCCAAAGTGATAGCTGCATTTATACAGTATGGAATGGGGTGAGGTTAAGAGGTCACTCTGTGGTGCAACATCTTTAGTGACCTGCTGAAAAAAATTCTCTCCAGGAGAGCCAGAGGGCTAGATCTGGAGCTTTTTGTCCAGGACTATGTCCCAAACCATGTGACACAGCCGGCCCAGTGAGGATACCACCCACCTGGCCATGCAGTGACCACAGTGCTGCCTGTAGCCAGTTGGCCTGGGCACTGGATGTGGACAGCAACATTGTTGCCCAGTGTTATGGACTGAATTGGGTCCTCCCCAAATTCATATGTTGAAGCCCTGACCCCTAATGTGATTATGTTTGGAGATGGGCCTTTAAGGAGGTAATTAAGTTTAAATGAGGTCATAGGGTATGGCTCTGATCCAAAAAAACTGTGGCCTTATAGGAAGAGGGAGAGACAGACATCAGAGAAGTGTGTGCACAGAGAAAGACCAGCTGAGAGAAAGCAGCTGTCTGCAAGCCAGGGAGAGGTCTCAGGAGGGACCTTGACCTTGACTCTCCTGTCCCCCAGAAATGAGTATCTGATATTTAAGCCACCACCAGGCTGTGGTATTTTTTTATGGCAGCCCAAAGAGATTAATACTTCCAGAAACTTGATCTCTCTGCATATTTTGCCAGACACCAATGTTGCTGGTGGCCCTGCTTCCCTGCTTCACTGTTTCTAATTCAGAGTCTGGGTGTCTGAAATGGCCAAAGCCTGCATCTTGCTGCAAAGAATGCTGAAACAGACCACCAGGTGTAACCAGCTTCTGCAGAATAGATGTGGGAGTAGGTTCTGCCTCCCACCAAAGTGCATAAGATGGGGATTCCGCTGCATAGGGAGGATGTGCAGGTGCTAGGCAACCAGTTTGAACTGACTGGTTCCAGAAAGGAAATTTGATAATAGGACATTGGGAGAGGGGGTAGATAAAAGCAAAAGAAATCAGAGGGGTGAGGAATGTGCAGAGGGAAGGGATTTTAGAAAAAAACAACACAAAACACCAAAAAACATCCTGTGTGAAGGGTTAGCCAGTTGTTTGCTGAACTTTGTCTAATCTGGCCACATTGGGGTTCCTGTGCAGGTGCCAGGAACTGTGCTCCTTGTTTGCAGGCTGAGAGCAAGTTAGAATAAAAGTATTTCGATATATGGGCCCCATTTTCTCAAGTCCTAACATTACCTCTAGAGCAAGGGAACCCATGACTACTAAGGAAAGAAGTCCATGAAACGTGGGGTTAATAGGTAGACAGATTCACAGAGGGTCACAGGTCACAAATGATGGTATCTTTCCCAAAATGAAATGAGGTTCTGGGGAAACATTTAGTCCTAAATCTGGAGGAACTCTAACCTCTGAGGCAGGCATTTCAGAAAGGACTCTGTTATACTTTGTCACTAAAGCCACAGATACAACTCCTCTGCTGGAACTGAGGGTCCCCATCAAACAGGCTCGTATTTTTTTCTGTGCACTTGTTGGTTGTCTAGGCAATATTCTGGATTCTTTGGAGGAACAGAGATCAAACAATTTTCTAGTTATAAGTCAACTGGACAGAAATTTCAAGGATCCTACTTAAGTATGCTGTTTGGAAAATAATTCTCTTAGTATTTGTTTCTCTTTTGAAAGCAGCATCATTCATCTTAAAGAAGAATTGAAAGGCAGTAGCTTATTAGTCAAAGATGTTGAAATGTCATTTTCATTACTCACTCATCATCTCTGTTTTTAGGTAACTCATGTCATAGAACTAACCTTTCTTATATCACCCATCAATTAAAATATGCCATATGAAAGAAAATATTTAGTTATAAGAAATACATTGATATGAGAAAACAATTTAATGTCAAATATTAATCCAAAAACCTGAGTTTAAATGTATATATTTAAAAAAAAACATTAAAAAAATCATTATTTTAGATATTTGACAGCATTGCTATTGTCTTTGTTTATTAGCAAATGTGAAGTTACTTCTTAGTCCATCAGTCTTTGAGCCTTTACAGCAGCAATTAAACCCCAGGTAGTCCTTTTTGTCTCTAATCTAGCTTCATTATAGATTATAATAAAGTGGGATGGGTCCTGGCCCATCCTGGGGACTCATCAGTGAGGCACTGTGGGCAACAGTTTGAATCTTGGCAGAGTCCTAGCAAAGGTCCCAGCTCTGCACCTCCCTGACCTCAGGGCAGTGTTAGGTCAGGGTGCCCCAGGACTGCCATTTGGCTTTGTTGTTATTGCTGTTCTTTGACTAACTCTCTGCTCATCCTGAGTTGTGTGGTTGGCTGTGAGAACCTCACACTTGTCATTTCTTTCTGCTGCTGCTTTTTCATTCCTCAAGCAGAAGAAAAATAGGTAGAAGATGCCATGGACTAGTTTGCACTCCACCTGACTTACATTTGTGGAAGTTGGACATTTTAAAACTCTGTTTCTTAGAGTCCCTTGCAGCTAGGATTCAGAGTGTTAATTAGTCTCAGCCAGTGAGATGAACTTGAGTTAAGATTTGAAAGACACACTGCAACAGAGGCCAACCTCTGTCCAGTTGATGAGCAAGGTCCCGGCGTGAGGGGGAGGGATTTCTCCAGGAGCTGGTTTCCAGGGCAGCTTTGTGATACCCAGTCTGCAATTGTAGGGGCAATGCAGAGCCAGCTTTAGTGGCCTCAGAGGAAGTAACTTCCTTGTGAGTGAGATCTGTAATGTTCAGGGAGTATTTCATGGAGGCCTAGCTTGGACCCCATTCCTTCCACCTAAAGTGTAAGTATCTACTCTGTGTGTTAAGCCATTTCCTGAGTAATATCTCTGGAGTGACTTCTGTTTTCTGCAGTGAAACCTGATTCTTACAAATGGGCCAAAAGGGACCTGGATTCTGCTCATTTTCACTGCCCCAGGCCCAGTGTTGGGAGACCTCAGGGGCGATGTTTTTCTCATATGTGGGACAGAGAAGACTCAAAGTGTTATAGGTACATTGTAACACAAGCTGGTAAACATCTTCCTTGTGAAAAGATATGGTCAGAAGTTATTTACCTAAGTTTCTTGTCACATGTTTTAGGGCCTAATTTAGCTTTTTTGTATACAGAAATCTCTTAGGTAGCCTTAGAATTTTGAGAATTTCCTTAGGTCTTGTTGGAGTTTTATGTTGAAGAAAGGCATGGGACCTACATGCTCCTGGGGGAAGGCTGGAAGGACTGTCCTTCCTTCAGTGATGCAGAACATTCCATTGCTTTATTCAAAACCCACAAGGAAGAATTGGTCTCATCAAATCCCAAGACTGGATTTTAAAGCCTGCAAGAAGGGATTGGAAGAGAGGCCTAAGTCATTCAAAATCTGGTTTTTGTTGGTTAACCTGAGTACTGGCCTGGAGAGGTTTAGAAAACAGAAGAAACAAACTGAAGGCCAAGGGGAACTGCAGAGTGCCCAAGACCCCAGGGACACCCTTGGGCCAGTCAAATTGTCAAGAAAGCTCAGGCTGCAGGAGAGAACTTTTCTTCATTCCCATGGTTTACTCCTGCCAGTATTTCTAGACTGGTCATCCCTCCTCAAAGATGATTCACATCAAGGTAACATTTTCTAGAAATTCTTTTCATGTTATGGCATATTTTTCTGTTCCTGCACAGATAGAACATCTTCTAACCTGTAAACTGGAAATCCATTTTGTATAAGAAAGTTTGAAAAATAGCATAATGTATTCTACCTGGAAAGTTAAGATCCCACTGGACTCGTATCTTAGTCTGTTTGGGCTTAAACAACAACTTACTTCTCACAGTTCTGGAGACTGGGGTCAGGATGGTTGGGTTCTGGTGAGGTCTCTCATCTGGGTTGCAGACAGCTGAACTCTCATTACATCCTTACCTGGTGGAAGGGGTCTGTCTCTCCTGCAAGGGCACTAATCCCATACATGAGGGTTCCACCTTGTGACCTAATCACCTCCAAAGGCCCTACCTCCTAACACTATCACACTGGGGATTAGATTTCAACATATGAATTCTAGGGGGACACAAGCAGGTCCATTTTGGTAGATAATGCTATGAAATGCCTCTCCTTTCTTCATATCCAAGTACTGTAAGCCCTGACAGTTGGTTTTTATTTTTCTTTTCTTTTTTTTTTTTTTCATAATGCCTGACTTAAGCATCCACTTCAAAGATGGCTATGTAAATAAATACATTGCCAGCCACAGGACTAGATGAAAAGCCAGGCCTCCCCCTCCACCTCACCTCCCCACCAGGCCCCTTTAATTAGAGAACTTTGTTTGATTTAGATAACTGATCTTTTGGCCACTTTTTTCTTTTCTTTTCTTCCCTGCACTTTAATTCCCATGCTTATGTTTTAAATTCACCAATGAAGGGTGAGCCCTGAAACCCTAGGCCCAGACCATTGACCCCAATAAGACAGAAACTTATACCAGCATGCTCTCTCTACCGAAGACCTCCCTATGTGGCCCCAGGCATGTACCCTCCAGGACATGTAAGTAACAGACCGTGTTCCCTTCAGTTTCCTGATAGTTGTTGCTGAGGATGTCTTGCAATCATAAGAACCACAAAGACCAGCCCAGACACAACACTGGTTCTGAAAGGAACCACAGCCCAGGTGAGTGTCCCCAGGCATTTCTGGCCAGTAACAACATTATCAGTAGGCTGAGACTGGCACAGGACAACCCAGCTCCTGTAAATATTTATCTTGTTCTCTTCCCTTTTGCACCGATAAGGAGGAAGCATTCATGTGCAAAGAGCCTGTGCTGCCCAGAGTGTATGAGTGTGGCCAGGCTTACCCCACTGCAGGCTGCTCACCACCCCTCCCCCCTCCTCCTGCACACCATCTGCCGTCACTTTTCCATAAAAGCAGCTGTGAGATTACCCTCATCTGCTGGGCAGTGCTAGAAGAATCCTCCCTAAATATGTTCTAAAATGGGCTTCAATATTTGGAGATTTTTCTGGACCTGGGCACTTACATCTTATTTAAGGACAGGATGCAATTTTTAGTAAATTTTCTTGTGAGACTAATGCGAAGTAACTCTTTAGGCTTCTGAGTTCCATTCCCTGACACTAACAAGGCCAAAATTCCTTCAGTGTAGCTCTCTTTTGAGGCAGAAAGGGTTATACAAACACCAAGGCCTGCCAAACTACAAGCCTTAAGTTCAAGGAAGAGAGATTTACTAGGTGCTATTTTTATTATGTGAACAAGAGAAGCCAGATTGGCACCAAAGTGTACCCTCGTTCACTGCTTATGTTTTTATCTCACTCCAATTAGCTATGTTACCTAACCTCTTGTTCTTATGTGAAAATAGACAGTGAATTAGAGACATCTCTTAGAATTGGTGTTAACCAGACTTGACCAGAACGAGGAACCAGCTGCTCAGCCCAAGTGAAATATACAACCAACTCCTGCTGCTGATCTCATTTGATCTAATTTTTGCATGTGTCTTTATTCAGGATCTTATGGAAAAAGATGTTGATAACAGGATTTCAGAGAGGTGTTTAGAAAAATCCCCAAATCTATGGAAGTTTTGCTTTTTTTATGCTTCTATTTTTTCTTTTTCTTTTTTTTTACATCTTTATTGGAGTATAATTGCTTTACAATGGTGTGTTACTGTCTGCTTTATAACAAAGTGAATCAGTTATACATATACATATGTTCCCATATCTCCTCCCTCCTACATCTCCCTCCCTTGCACCCTCCCTATCCCACCCCTCCAGGTGGTCACAAAGCACCAAGCTGATCTCCCTGTGCTATGCCTCTGCCTCCCACTAGGTATCTATCTTACACTTGGTAGTGTATATATGTCCATGCCACTCTCTTGCCTCGTCACAGCTTACCCTTCCCCCTCCCCATATCCTCAAGTCCATTCTCTAGTAGGTATGTGTCTTTATTCCTGTTTTACCCCTACGTTCTTCATGACATTTTCTTTTTCTTAAATTCCATATATATGTGTTAGCATACGGTACCTGTCTGTCTCTTTCTGACTTACTTCACTCTGTATGACAGACTCCAGGTCCATCCACCTCATTACAAATAACTCAATTTCTTCTTGTGGCTGAGTAATATTCCATTGTATATATGTACCACAACTTCTTTATCCATTCATCCGATGATGGACACTTAGGTTGTTTCCATCTCCGGGCTATTGTAAATAGAGCTTCAATGAACATTTTGGTACATGAGTCTTTTTGAATTATGTTTTTCTCAGGGTATATGTCCAGTAGTGGGATTGCTGGGTCATATGGTAGTTCTATTTGTAGTTTTTTAAGGAACCTCCATACTGTTCTCCATAGTGGCTGTACCAATTCGCATTCGCACCAGCAGTGCAAGAGTGTTCCCTTTTCTCCACACCCTCTCCAGCATTTATTGTTTCTATATTTTTTGATAATGGCCATTCTGACTCCTGTGAGATGTTATCTCATTGTAGTTTTGATTTGCATTTCTCTAATGATTAATGATGTTGAGCATTCTTTCATGTGTTTGTTGGCAGTCTGTATATCTTCTTTGGGAAATGTCTATTTAGGTCTTCTGCCCATTTTTGGATTGGGTTGTTTGTTTTTATGTTATTGAGCTCCATGAGCTGCTTATAAATTTTGGAGATTAATCCTATGTCAGTTGCTTCATTTGCAAATATTTTCTCCCATTCTGAGGGTTGTCTTCTGGTCTTGTTTATGGTTTCCTTTGCTGTGCAAAAGATTTTAAGTTTCATTAGGTCCCATTTGTTTATTTTTGTTTGTATTTCCATTTCTCTAGGAGGTGGGTCAAGAAGGATCCTGCTGTGATTTATGCCATAGAGTGTTCTGCCTATGTTTTCCTCTAAGAGTTTGATAGTTTCTGGCCTGACATTTAGCTCGTTAATCCATTTTGAGCTTATTTTTGTGTATGGTGTTAAGGAGTGATCTAATCTCATACTTTTATATGTACCTGTCCAGTTTTCCCAGCAACAATTATTAAAGAGGCTGTCCTTTCTCCACTGTACATTCCTGCCTCCTTTATCAAAGATAAGGTGACCATATGTGCGTGGGTTTATCTCTGGGATTTCTGTCCTGTTCCATTGATCTTTCTGTTTTTGTGCCAGTACCATAGTGTCTTGATTACTGTAGCTTTGTAGTATAGTCTGAATTCAGGGAGCCTGATTCCTCCAGCTCAGTTTTTCGTTCTCAAGATTGCTTTGGCTATTCGGGGTCTTTTGTGTTTCCATACAAATTGTGAAAATTTTTGTTCTAATTCTGTGGGAAATGCCAGTTGTAGTTTGATAGTGATTGCATTGAATCTGTAGATTGCTTTGGGGAGTAGAGTCATTTTCACAATGTTGATTCTTGCAATCCAAGAACATGGCATATGTTTCCATCTATTTGTATCATCTTTAATGTCTTTCATCAGTGTCTTATAATTTTCTGCATACAGGTCTTTTGTCTCCTTAGGTAGGTTTATTCCTAGATATTTTATTCTTTTTGTTGCAATTGTAAATGGGAGTGTTTTCTTGATTTCACTTACAGATTTTTCATCAGTGTATCAGAATGCCAGAGATTTCTGTGCATTAATTTTGTATCCTGCTACTTTACCAAACTCATTGATTAGCTCTAGTACTTTTCTGATAGCATATTTAGGATTCTCTGTGTATAGTATCATGTCATCTGAAAACAGTGACAGCTTTACTTCTTCTTTTCCAATTTGGATTCTTTTAATTTCCTTTTCTTCTTTGATTGCTGTGGCTAAAACTTCCAAAACTATGTTGAATAATAGTGGTGAGAGTGGGCAACCTTGTCTTGTTCCTGATCTTAGTGGAAATGCTTTCAGTTTTTCACCATTGAGGATGATGTTGGCTGTGGGTTTGTCATATGTGGCCTTTATTATGTTGAAGAGAGTTCCCTCTATGCCTACTTTCTGCAGGGTTTGTATCATAAATGGGTGTTGAATTTTGTTAAAAGCTTTCTCTGCATCTATTGAGATGATCATATGGTTTTTCTCCTTCAATTGGGTAATATGGTGTATCAAGTTGATTGATTTGCATATATTGAAGAATGCTTGCATTCCTGGAATAAACCCCACCAGATCATGGTGGATGATCCTTTTAATGTGCTGTTGGATTCTGTTTGCTAGTATTTTGTTGAGGATTTTTGCATCTATGTTCATCTGTGATATAGGCCTGTAGTTTTCTTTCTTTGTGACATCTTTGTCTGGTTTTGGTATCAGGGTGATGGTGGCCTTGTAGAATGAATTTGGGAGTGTTCCTCCCTCTGCTATATTTTGGAAGAGTTTGAGAAGGATAGGTGTTATCTCTTCTCTAAATGTTTGAGAGAATTTGCCTGTGAACCCATCTGGTCCTGGACTTTTGTTTGTTGGAAGATTTTTAATCACAGTTTCAATTTCAGTGCTTGTGATTGGTCTGTTCATATTTTCTATTTCTTTCTGATTCAGTCTCGGCAGGCTGTGCATTCCTAAGAATTTGTCCATTTCTTCCAGGTTGTCCATTTTATTGGCATAGAGTTGCTTGTAGTAATCTCTCATGATCTTTTGTTTTTCTGCAGTGTCAGTTGTTACTTCTCCTTTTTCATTTCTAATTCTATTGATTTGAGTCTTCTCCCTTTTTTTCTTGATGAGTCTGGCTAATGGTTTAGCAATTTTGTTTATCTTCTCAAAGAACCAGCTTTTAATTTTATTGATCTTTGCTAGCATTTCCTTCATTTCTTTTTCATTTATTTCTGATCTGATCTATATGATTTCTTTCCTTCTGCTAACTTTGTGGGTTTTTTTGTTCTTCTTTCTCTAATTGCTTTAGGTGCAAGGTTAGGTTGTTTATTTGAGATGCTTCCTGTTTCGTAAGGTAGGATTGTATTGTTATAAACTTCCCTCTTAGTACTGCTTTTGCTGCATCCCATAGGTTTTCGGTTGTCGTGTCCTCGTTGTCATGTGTTTCTAGGTATTTTTTAATTTCCTCTTTGATTTCTTCAGTGATCACTTCGTTATTAAGTACTGTATTGTTTAGCCTCCATGTCTTTGTATTTTCTACAGATCTTTTCCTTAATTGATATCTAGTCTCATAACGTTGTGGTCAGAAAAGATACTTGATACAATTTCAATTTTCTTGAATTTACCAAGGCTTGATTTGTGACCCAAGATATGATCTATCCTGGAGAATGTTCCATGAGCACTTGAGAAAAATGTGTATCCTGTTGTTTTTGGATGGAATGTCCTGTAAATATCAATTAAGTCCATCTTGTTTAATGTATCATTTAAAGCTTGTGTTTCCTTATTTATTTTCATTTAGCATGATCTGTCCATTGGTGAAAGTGGGGTGTTAAAGTCCCCTACTATGAATGTGTTACTGTCGATTTCCTCTTTTATGGCTGTTAGTATTTGCCTTATGTATTGAGGTGGCTCCTATGTTTGGTGCGTAAGTATTTACAATTGTTATATCTTCTTCTTGGATCAATCACTTGATCATTATGTAGTATCCTTCTTTGTCTCTTGTAATAGTCTTTATTTTAAAGTCTATTTTGTCTGATATGAGAATTGCTACTCCAACTTTCTTTTGGTTTCCATTTGCATGGAATATCTTTTTCCATCCCCTTACTTTCAGTCTGTACATGTCTCTAGGTCTGAAGTGGGTCTCTTGTAGACCGCATATATATGGGTCTTGTTTTTGTATGCATTCAGCCAATCTGTGTCTTTTCGTGGGAGCATTTAGTCCATTTACATTTAAGGTAATTATCGATATGTATGTTCCTATTCCCATTTTCTAAGTTGTTTTGGGTTCATTATTGTAGGTCTTTTCCTTCTCTTGTGTTTCTTGCCTAGAGAAGTTCATTTAGCATTTGTTGTAAAGCTGGTTTGGTGGTGCTGAATTCTCTCAGCTTTTGGTTGTCTGTAAAGGTTTTAATTTGTCCATCAAATCTGAGTGAGATCCTTGCTGGATAGAGTAATCTTGGTTGCAGGTTTTTCTCCTTCATCACTTTAAATATGTCCTGCCACTCCCTTCTGGCTTGCAGAGTTTCTGCTGAAAGATCAGCTGTTAACCTTATGGGGATTCCCTTGTGTGCTATTTGTTGTTTTTCCCTTGCTGTTTTTAATATGTTTTCTTTGTATTTAATTTTTGACAGTTTGATTAATTTGTGTCTTTGCGTATTTCTCCTTGGATTTATCCTATATGGGACTCTCTGTGCTTCCTGGACTTGATTAACAGTTCCTTTCCCATATTAGGGAAGTTTTCAACTATAATCTCTTCAAATATTTTCTCAGTCCCTTTCTTTTTCTCTTCTTCTTCTGGGACCCCTATAATTCGAATGGTGGTGCATTTACTGTTGTCCCACAGGTCTCTGAGACTGTCCTCAGTTCTTTTCATTCTTTTTTCTTTATTCTGCTCTGCAGTAGTTATTTCCACTATTTTATCTTCCAGGTCACTTCTCCGTTCTGCCTCAGTTATTCTGCTATTGATCCTATGTAGAGTATTTTTCATTTCATTTATTGTGTTTTTCATAATTGTTTGTTTCATCTTTAATTCTTCTAGGTCCTTGTTAAATGTTTCTTGCATTTTGTCTATTCTATTTCCAAGATTTTGGATCATCTTTACTATCATTATTCTGAATTCTTTTTCAGGTAGACTGCCTATTTCCTCTTCATTTGTTAGGTCTGATGTTTTTTTATCTTGCTCCTCATCTACTGTGTGTTTTTCTCTCTTCTCATTTTGCTTATCTTACTGTGTTTCGGGTCTCCTTTTTGCAGGCTTAGGTTTGTAGTTCCCGTTGTTTTTGGTATGTGTCCCCAGTGGCTAAAATTCGTTCAGTGGGTTGTGTAGGCTTCCTGGTGGAGGGGACTAGTGCCTGTGTTCTGGTGGATGACGCTGGATCTTGTCTTTCTGATGGGCAGGTCCACGTCTGTTGGTGTGTTGTGGGTTGTCTGTGGATTTATTTTGATTTTAGGCAGCCTCTCTGCCATGGGTTGGGTTGTGTTCCTGTTTGCTAGTTTTTTGGCATAGGGTGTCCAGCACTGTAGTTTGCTGATTGGTGAGTGAAGCTGGGTGCTGGTGTTTAGATGGAGATCTCTGGGAAACTTTCGCTGTTTGATATTATGTGGAGCTGGAAGGTCTCTTGTGGACCAGTGTCCTGAAGTTGGCTCTCCCACCTCAGAGGCACAGCACTGACTCCTGGCTACAGCACCAAGAGCCTTTCATGCACACAGCTCAGAATAAAAGGGAGGAAAAGTGAAAGAAAGAAAGAAAGAAAGAAAGAAAGAAAGAAAGAAAGAAAGAAAGAAAGAAAGAAAGAAAGAAAGAAAGAAAGAAAGAAAGAAGACAAAATAAAATAAAGTAAGATAAAATAAAGTTATTAAAATAAAAAATAAGTATTAAGGAAAAAAAATTTTTTAAAAAGAAAAACAAACAAACAAAAAGACGGATGGATAAAACCCTAGGAGAAATGGTGGAATCAAAGCTATACAGACAAAATCTCACACAGAAGCATTAGACATACACACTCACAAAAAGAGGAAAAGGGGAAAAGATAATAAATCTTGCTCTCAAAGTCCACCTCCTCAATTTGGGATGATTCGTTGTCTATTCATGTGTTCCACAGATGCAGGGTACATCAAGTTGATTGTGGAGCTTTAATCCACTGCTTCTGAGACTGCTGGGAGAGATTTCCCTTTCTCTTCTTTGTTCTCATAGCTGCCGGGGCTCAGCTTTGGATTTGGCCCCGCCTCTGCGTGTAGGTCGCTGGAGGGCGTCTGTTCTTCGCTCAGACAGGACGGGGTTAAAGCAGCTGCTGATTCGGGGGCTCTGGCTCACTCAGCCCGGGGGGAGGTAGGGGCACGGAGTGCGGGGCGATCCTGCTGCAGCAGAGGCCAGTGTGACGTTGCACCAACCTGTGGCACGCCGTGCGTTCTTCCGGGGAAGTTGTCCCTGGATCCCGGGACCCTGGCAGTGGCAGGCTGCACAGGATTTCCAGAAGGTGGGTGTGGATAGTGACTTGTGCTCACACACAGGCTTCTTGGTGGTGGCAGCAGCAGCCTTAGCCTCTCAGGCCCATCTCTGGGGTCTGCGCTTTTAGCCGCGGCTTAAGCCCGTCTCTGGTGCTCCTTTAAGCAGCGCTCTTAATCCCCTCTCCTCGTGCACCAGGAAACAAAGAGGGAAGAAAAAGTCCCTTGCCTCTTCGGCAGGTCCAAACTTTTCCCTGGACTCCCTCCTGGCTAGCCGTGGTGCACTAACCCCTTGCAGGCTGTGTTCAAGCCACCAACCCCAGTCCTCTCCCTGCGCTCCGACCGAAGCCCAAGCCTCAGCTCCCAGCCCTGCCCGTCCCGGCGTGTGAGCAAGCAAACCTCTCGGGCTGGTGAGTGCCGGTCGGCACTGATCCTCTGTGTGGGAATCTCTCCACTTTGCCCACCGCAACCCTGTTGCTGTTCTCTCCTCTGCGGCTCCAAAGCTTTCCCCTCCGCCACCCCCAGTCTCCACCCGCAAAGGGGCTTCCTAGTGTGTGGAAACCTTTCCTCCTTCACAGCTCCCTCCCACTGGTGCCAGTCCCATCCCTATCCTTTTGTCTCTGTTTATTCTTTTTTCTTTTGCCCTACCCAGGTACGTGGGGACTTTCTTGCCTTTTGGGAGGTCTGAGGTCTTCTGCCAGCGTTCAGTAGCTATTCTGTAGGAGTTTTTCTATGTTAGATGTATTTCTGGTGTATCTGTGGGTAGGAAGGTTATCTCTGCATCTTACTCTTCCGCCATCTTCCCCTCGTCCCCCCTATGCTTCTATATTTTTTAATTTTATTGAAGTATAGTTGATTTACAATGTTTTGTTAATTTTTGCTTTACAGCAAAGTGATTCATTTACACATATATATACACATTCTTTTTCAAATTCTTTTCCATTATGGTTTATCACAGGATTATGAGTATAGTTCCCTGTGCTATATAGTAGGACCTTGTTGTTTACCCATCCTATATATAATAGGTTGCATCTGCTAATCCAAAACTCCCAATCCATCCCTCCCCCTTGGCAACCACAAGTCTGTACTGGAAGCTTCTCTTGATCTGCAGTGTTTGTATTAGGAAGCACCACACCTCAGTGCCACCCCCACCCTAACCCATACTTTGTGGAGTTGGAAGCTATTTGACTTTTTAGCCCAAGGGGAAGTTTTAGGGGAAGTTTTTGCCTGCCTGTAATTGAGAGTTCTCAAGACTTTTCACTCACTGGTCTGCTATCCTGCCTTGAGGGCACATGCCTGATTTCTCAGCTCTTCAGAGAATTACAAGGATATCTTCCTTTGTTCTCTTAGCTCAAGACTTCTATACTTCTCACAAGAGGATGAGTTTATCATCCATGAAGAAGCAGTGAGAAATCAGTTCATAAAGAGAAACAGAGTAAAACTGAATGAGGTAGTGATAACAGGGAGGTCCTGCTGGAAAACAGGTCAGGCAAATTAGAGAAATGTTGGGGAAGAAGACAGAAAGTGCTTTTTTTTTTTTTTGCGGTACGCGGGCCTCTCACTGCTGTGGCCTCTCTCGTTGAGGAGCACAAGCTCCGGACGCGCAGGCTCAGCAGCCATGGCTCACGGGCCCAGCCGCTCTGCGGCATGTGGGATCTTCCCGGATCGGGGCACAAACCCGTGTCCCCTGCATCGGCAGGGGGACTCTCAACCACTGCGCCACCAGGGAAGCCCAGAAAGTGCATTTTGTAAACTCCTCCTGCCCCTGTGCGGAGTGACGTCCCTGACTGACAAGTGTTACCACTGCATATACAGCATAGACCTAACCACTCAACCAGCTGCCTGGCTTTAACTGTTTTCATCTATTTGCAATGACTAATTTTTCTTTGATTTTCATAAACGTTGGAACTCTCCAAAGTAGAAGAAGTGACCCTGAATTAATCATAAATCATAAATATAGCCATGTTAAAATAATTTTGATATAATATGCAATTTGCATTTTTCAAATCTGCCTGAAAATTTTCCAGTCATTGATTTGTCAAATCTGCACTTAGATTTCTGAAAACCAAGGCAGCCCATGGCATAGAAATGTAGGTGTCTTGGTATGTTTGGTTTGTAGTTTCATCTAAGATTGACTAAAACAATAGGAGAAACATGTTTTAGGATGAAGACAACAGGAGAATCACTTTATTAGCACAAATCCTGATTTGTGCCATCAGTAATCTTGTAGAAATTTAGGAATGGAAGAGGCTGGAATACATTCCAATGTTTATAGGGGAGGTTTGACTGAAGCAATAAAACAGGAACATGTGGTCCTACAAGGGCATGTAGGTCCTAGAAAAAATGATGGAAATCAAGATAGAGAAGTTGCCTGAGCCCTATATTGGGGCTTTAGCACATGAGGGTTTCACTCCACGTAGTAGGTTCCCAAGACAACGGATGGACCATTTTGACTCAGATTATAACTTCAGGAAAGACTAAACGGTCTTTCTTTTTTTCTTTTTCTGGTATTAAAAATTTTAAATATCTTTATTGGAGCATAATTGCTTTACAATGTTGTGTTAGTTTCTGCTGTACAACAAAGTGAATCAGCTATATGCATACATATATCCCCATATCCCCTCCATCTTGAGCCTCCCTCCCTATCCTGTAGATCATGATAAAGCATTGAGCTGATTTCCCTGTGCTATGCAATAGCTTCCCACTAGCCATCCATTTTACATTTGGTAGTGTATACATGTCAATGCTACACTTTCACTTCGTTCAACCTTCCCCTTCCCCCCCGTGTCCTCAAGTCTGTTCTCTACCTCTGTGTCTTTACTGTGTCTTTACTCCTGCCCTGTCACTAGGTTCATCAGAACCATTTTTTTTGATTCCATATATGTGCATTAGCATACAGTATTTGTTTTTCCCTTTCTGACTTACTTGAACTCTGTATTACAAACTCTAGGTCCATCCACCTCATTACAAATAACTCAGTTTCATTCCTTTTTATGGCTGAGTAATATTCCATTGTTATATGTGCCACATCTTCTTTATCCATTCAAATGTCAATGGACATTTAGGTTCCTTCCATGTCCTGGCTATTGTAAATAGTGCTGCTATGAACATTGAGGTACATATATTTTTTGAATTATGGTTTTCTCAGGATATATGCCCAGTAGTGGGATTGTTGTATCATATGGTAGTTCTATTTTTAGTTTTTAAAGGAACCTCCATATTGTTCTCCATAGTGGCTCTATCAATTTTCATTCCCACCAACAGTGCAGGTCAGTTCCCTTTCCTCCACACCTTCTCCAGCATTTATTGTTTCCAGATTTTTTGATGATGGCTATTCTGACTGGTGTGAGGTGATACATCATTGTAGTTTTGATTTGCATTTCTCTAATGATTAGTGACACTGAACATCTTTTCATGTGTTTGTTGTCAATCTGTATGTCTTCTTTGGAGAAATGCTTATTTAAGTCTTCTGTCCATTTGCTGATTGGGTGATATTGAGCTGCATGAGCTGCTTGTATATTTTGGAGATTAATCCTCTGTTGGTTGTTTTTTTTTGCAAATATTTTCTCCCATGCTGATGATTGTCTTTTCATCTTGTTTATTTCCTTTGCTGTGTAAAAGGTTTTAAGTTTCATTAGATCACATTTGGTTTTTTTTTTGTTGTTGTTTTTATTTCCATTTCTCTAGGAGGTGGGTCAAAAAGGATCTTGCTGTGAATTCTGTCATAGAGTGTTCTGCCTATGTTTTCCTCTAAGAGTTGTGTAGTGTGTGGCCCTACATTTAGGTCTTTAATCCATTTTGAGTTTATTTTTGTGTATGGTGCTAGGAACTGTTCTAATTTCATTCTTTTATATGTAGCTGTCCAGTTTCCAGCACCACTTATTGAAGAGGTTGACTTTTCTCCATTGTATATTCTTGCCTCCTTTGTCAAAGATAGGGTGACCATATACGCATGGGTTTATTGCTGGGCTTTCTATCCTGTTCCATTGATCTGTATTTCTGTTTTTGTGCCAGTACCATACTGTCTTGATTACTGTAGCATTGTAGTATAGTCTGATATCAGGGAGCCTGAGTCCTCCAGCTCTGTTTTTCTCTCTCAAGATTGTTTTGGCAATTCGGGGTCTTTTGTGTTTCCACACAAACGGTAAAATTTTTTGTCCTAATTCTGTGAAGGATGCCATTGGTAATTTGATAGGGATTTCACTGAATCTGTAGATTTCTTTGGGTAGTATAGTCATTTTCACAGTGTTTATTCTTCCAATATAAGAACATGGTATATCTCTCCATCTATTTGTATCATCTTTAATTTCTTTCTTCAGTGTCTTATAGTTTTCTGCATACAGGTCTTTTGCCTCCTTAGGTAGGTTTATTCCTAGGTATTTTATTCTTTATATTGCAATGGTAAATGAGATTGTTTCCTTAATTTCTTTTTCTTATTTTTTATTGTTATTGTATAGGATTGAAACAGATTTCTGTGCATTAATTTTGCATCCTGCTACTTTACCAAATCCATTGATTAGCTCTAGTATTTTTCTGGTAGCATCTTTAGGGTTCTCTATGTATAGTATCATGTCATCTGCAAACAGTGACAGTTTTACTTCTTCTTTTCCAATTTGGATTCCTTTTATTTCATTTTCTTCTCTGATTGCCAAGGATAAAACTTCCAAAACTATTTTGAATAATAGTGGTGAGAGTGGGCACCCATGTCTTGTTCCTGATCTTAGAGGAAATGTTTTCAATTTTTCACCTTTGAGAATGATGTTGGCTGTGGGTTTGTCACATATGGCATTTATTATGTTGAGGTAGTTTCCCTTTATGCCCAGTTTCTGGAGAGTTTTTATCATAAATGAGTGTTGAATTTTGTCAAACGATTTTTCTGTACCTATTGAGTTTTTAATATGGTTTTTATCCTTCAATTTGTTAATATGGTGTATCACATTGATTGATTTGCATATATTGAAGAATCCTTGCATTCCTGGGATAAACCCCACTTATTCATGGTGTATGATCCTTTTAATGTGCTGTTGGATTCTGTTTGCTAGTATTTTGTTGAGGATTTTTACCTCTATGTTCATCAGATATATCGGCCTGTAATTTTCTTCTTTTGTGACATCTTTGTCTGGTTTTGGTATCAGGGTGATGGTGGCCTCATAGAATGATTTTGGGAGGGTTCCTCCCTCTACTATATTTTGGAAGAGTTTGAGAAGGATAGGTGTTAGCTCTTCTCTAAATTTTTGATAGAATTCACCTGTGAAGCCATCTACTATTGATTCCTTCTAGAGTATTTTTAATTTTAGTTATTGTGTTGTTCATTACTGTTTGTTTGCTCTTTAATTCTTCTAGGTCTTGTTAAATGTTTCTTGTGTTTTCTCTATTGTATTTCCGAGATTTTGCATCATCTTTACTATCATTACTCTGAATTCTTTTTCAGGGAGTTTGCCTACTTCTTCTTCATTTATTTTGTTCATGTGTTTTTTTATCTTGCTCCTTTGTCTGCTAGATATTTTTCTGTCTTCTCATTTGTCTAATTTATATTTGATGTCTCCTTTTCCCAGGCTCCAGGGTAGTAATTCCTCTTGCTTCTGTTTCCTACCCCTGGTGGTGAGGTTGGTCTAGTGGCTTGTGTAAGGCTTCTTGATGGGAGGAACTGGTGCCTGTGTTCTGGTGGGTGGAGCTAAGTCTTCTCCCTCTGATGAGCAAGGCTGTGTCAGGTGGTGTGTTTTGCGGTGTCTGTGAGCTTAGTATGACTTTAGGTAGTCTGTGTGCTGATGGGTGAGTTTGTGTTCCTGTCTAATTTGTTGTTTGGTGTGAGGGATCCAGTTCTGGGAGCTGCTGGCGGTTGGGTGGAGCAGGGTCTTGGATTCAAATAGAGTATTCCATGAGAGCTCTTGGTGATTAATATTCCCTGGGGCTGGGAATTCTCTATTGGTGCAGCATCCTGGACTTGGTACTCCCACCCCAGAGCCTCAGGCCCGACTTCTGGTTGAGGAACCTAGACCCCACAAGTTGTTCATCCCAGCAATAAAGGGGAGTTAAAAAAAAAAAGACTAACAAAACCCCAGACAAATGGTAAAAAGTAAAATCAAACAAACAAAAACAGAAACAAGGAAACACACACACATAAAAGAAACAAAACCAGAAATAAATAAATAAATAAAACAGAAAGCAAGAGAACCACCAGACAAATAGAAGAACTCAAAATCAAACCCTTAGGATTAAAACTTACAAAAACACATAACCTAGAAACAAAACAAAAGCAGTGTGCCAACTGAAGAATAAACAAGGAAACAGAGCAAACCAATAAAAATGGTTGAAGAAAAATAATAATAAAATAAATTAAAAATGGACAAAACACAGGAAAATGGAAAAGCAAAGTAGAAATGGAAATATTTTTTAAATGTATTAAAGAAAAAGAAGAAGAAAAAAATAAGGTAAAAAACACAGAACAACAGAAAAGCAAAGTAAAAATAGAAATATATATAAAAATATATAACTTAAAAATATGTTAAAAAACACAGAGATCCCTAAAGACTAAATAAATTTAAAAAAAACTAAAACAACAAACAAATAAAAAAGAAAGGAAAAACGAACAAACAAAAAGCCAGAACCAACACCAGAATGAATCAAATCATAATAAAATTAATCGTAATTATTATGTTTCCCTGGGGTCTCTGCTGTAAGTGTCCTTGCACACTCTGTGAGCCAGAGCCCACCTCTGCCTCCCCAAGAGGCTCTCCTCTGCCTCTGGGCTGGTCTCTGGATGTGCTGAGGTCCCTGTGGGCGCCACTCAGGCTCCGATCTTGCCCAATTCCTGCATGTGCTGTCCCCAAAGTCCACAGCAGCCAGAACTAGACTGTTTTCATATGTGGGAACACTCATTGTCTACTCAGATATTCCACAGATGCAGGGTCTACCTAGCTGATTGCAGGCATTTAATCTGCAGCTTGTACAGCTGATGGAAAGATTTTCAGTCTTCTTCCTTAGACACCCCATCCCTGGGGTTCAGTTTGGTTTTATCCTCACCTCTGCATGTGGTCCACCCATAGGAGTCTGGTCCTGTGGCTGCCTTGGAGCTCTTGGTTCTGCCCCAGTTAGGACAGGGTGCAGATGCGGTATGACTGTTTGGTTCACGGTAGCCCCTGCAGCACCAAATGCACAGGGAAGCCGGCAGCCACGGGTGAAAGAGATATGGCCCTAGTGACGGTCTTTTCTGGTGCCCAGCATAAGGCATGTGAGGGCAAGCTCTGAGGGGGCTTTTTAAATTACTCGGCAATCAGTGCTGGTGTGTGGGAAGAGAGAGGTTACAATAGTGGCTCCTTCCCCCGCGTGACTCAGCAATAGCACCCTGCTTCCATGGCAGTCCAGTCTTCCTCGTAGGCATTCCCTGCTGTGGATTTCCTCCCTCAGTCCATCTCCCCACAGCCAACAGCAATTTCTTGCTCCAGGCCTGTTGTCCAATCCCCATGTTCCACCTCCCAGCCCCCTTGCACACCTGTGAAGCATGTCGCAGTCCGGGGCACTTTGGGCCACAGTACGGACCGTCTGTATATTTCTCACTCTGTCCAGTCTGTCACAGATCAGCCACTTCACCCACTTCCAACAGTCTCAAATGCTTCCCTTCTGTCCCAATCGATTTCCGCATTGGAGATGGGGTTTCCCCAAATTTGGGAATCTCTCCTCTACTTCAGCTCCCCCCTCCTGGGGTGCAGGTCCTGTCCTGCTTCCTCTCCTCCTCTTTCTCCCTTCTTTTTTTCCATCCTACCCAGTTATGCATGGATCTTTATAGTCCTTTCTGGTGTCCAGGTTCTTCTGCTAGTTTTCAGCCAGTGTTCTGTGAGAATTGTTGCATCTATAGATGTATTCCTGATGCATCCATGGAGAGAGATGAACTCCACGTCCTCCTACTCCTCCACCGTCTTGAATCTAAATGGTCTTTCTTAATTCAGGTTTATACAATTTCTAGGAAGTGGAAATTGTAAGTGTGGTGGAGGGTGGGGTGTGGTTTAAAGTGTTTGCTTGTCTTCCCTAGGAATTACCATGGACAAGTCATGGTGGGAAGCTGAACAGCCTAGAATACACTTTAAGCCAATCCTTATCCAACCTCTGCTTTAAATTAGCAAACAACCCCATGAAAGGCCAACAATATAGGTTTATTGTAATGTCTTTAATGTGAATCTGTGCACTAAAGTATGGAGACTTTTCAGTGGGGCTAACTTGAGACATATTAGCCTGGCATTTTCTACTCGTCCCTCAGAACACCTTTGCCCCAACTTTCCCCAAAGCTCATTGTTGGCATCTACTCAATGCTTGTCATACAACAGTATTTATTCTAGTGGTTCTGATGGGAAAAACCTTTAACTATGCATAACTTTGCACAGTAATTTACTGGCATTAGTAGAGTGAATATTCCTGGTTTAGGTCACATTTAAGCACCAATTGCAATGGGCTGTTATAACTACCTCAAAAGATATTTATAAGCATGGAGTGAAGAAAAGCAAACAACAGTTTGCCTTAAGGTGCTGATGAGACCTTACAGGTGTAGGGGCCCATAGATGACCCTCACTGCATGGTTGGAATGCTTCTCAAACTTGGACACTCTGGAAAGGTCCCATGCAGATGTGTCTAGAGTGGGTACTTTGCTTTATTCTACAAGTTCAAGGAGAATCTATTGACATCAAGTTTCCAGCAAGATAAAAAGAAAATTTAAATACATATTCTCTCCTGTAGATTGTTGTGATTATTGGGATGCAATTTTGGTGAATACCAATTTTGTATTAAGCTAACATCCAAATTAACCAACATTTTTTGGTTATTTCCTATGTGTTTACTCTGTGCTAGATGCCTTTATACAAAACTGGAAATACTATTCCCATTTTATAATAGAAGCAGCTCAAGACTGAAGTATTCTCAGAACTACCCAACTAGAAAATAGCTTTGAAAGTAGCTTTGCAAATGAAAGCAGATAATAAAAATAATTGGTAAAAACCTTGTTTAAGAAACTGTTATTTACCAGCTATCCCTTCTCCCCCTGTAAACACACACACACACACCACAACAAGATGAACCCAGCAGAAGTCCACCAACTTATCTTCTCAGGAGAAGAACATTGGGTGTCACTTGACTAAGAGCTCCTGGAAGAGTTGAGCAGAGGGAACAGAGCATACTTCTCAAAACAGGGACATTAAGTGAATATTTATATACTGAATGTTGAGTTCTCCAGCTTCTTCCCTACTTGATACCCAGAAATATGTAAGATAGGCTAATAATTCCAGGCAGGAGATAGAAAGACTTCTGCAGGGATTCTGAAAAGCTACAAAGAGATTTGGGGCTCCCCAGTGAAGTTGTCCATCCCATTTTCACTTTGTATAGCCCACCATCCATGCACAGATATACCAACCATTATCTTGATGGCCCATCCTTAAACATGAGCAGACAGCAAGAGTGAGTAAATACCTGACTACTTATATGTGTAGATATTTGACGTCTTATATTAAAGATATAAATGAAAACCTATCAATCAATAGGGAAAACCCTACTTAAAGAAAAGAGAAACCACACAGGGAAATAAAACCTCAATAATAATAAAACCACTATTATAGAATACTTGTACTATACTACTATAGTATCCCTAGAAAGAAAAGAGAAGGTGTTGCATCCATGAAACAAGAACACAATGTTGATTAAAAATATACTATTTTTTAAAAGGCAAGAATTGTGATTCTTGTAAATTGAAATTAAATATTTAGAAAACACAATGTGTTAGAAAATAAGATGAGGAAATTTCCCTGAATGTAGAACAAAAAGTCAAATGTATGGATAATAGGAGAGAAAAGATTAAAAAAAATAGAGGATCAATTTGGGAGGACCAACATTCAAATAAAAGGAGTTTTGGAAAGCAAGAAGCATTAAGAGAGTAGAAGATGATTTTTCAAATCTGCAAAGAAATTTCCCAAAATTAAAGGACATGAATTTCAAACTGTAAATGCTGATAAAGAACCCCACACGATTGAGTTTTAAAAATTAAGCCTAACCTTGTAAAATATCACAATTATGGGAAGTATCCTACGTTTTTAAGAGAAAGAAAAAATATGTCAGATACAAAGGATTAAGAATGAAAATGGCTTTGTAGTTCTCAATAGCAAAAATGAAAGTTGAAAACAACACAACAAAACTGTTGAAATTCTGAAGGAAAATAACTTCCAAACTTAAACCCAGAAAAACTGTCTATTAAACATGAGAGTTGAATAAAGGTACCTCCCTTTTCTCAGGAAGCAACTCGAAAAAGAGCTGTACCAAAACAAGAGAGTGATTCAGTAATGATACCTAGGCCTCCAGTACATAAGGAAGTCACGTGAGTCCGTGGCCCAGGGCATCCTCAGGACACTGAGGGGGAAGGGCAGGTACAGCTGGGATGCCCCCAGGACACTGGAGCAGGCCTGAAATCTCCTGGAGAGCTTCCCTTAGGATCATGGAATTGATTTATCATAACGAAATTTAGACATTTGGGGAGGGTTGGGGTTGGAATAAGTGATAAATTCATAAGAAACTAAGCAACTGAAAACAAGACAATTAACTTTGGGGATGACAATTAATGCTAAAAATGAAAAGTAACTGTACTATGCCAGTTGGCTCATCTATGAATGACATTTACATAATAGTAATGAGGTAAATAATAAATACTGGTTTAAACTAAAATATGTTAAAATTATATTAAGAGCATTGGAGTTGAGGAAATGGTGTGTGTGTGTGTGTTGGTGGCAGCAGGAGTGAGTTAAAACTTTATCTTCTCAAAGATAATGTCAAAAACTAAAAAATCAAGAAGTGGCAGTATAAACATGTTATATAGAGTTATAAAAATAAAAACCAAAAGAAACATTTAAAAATGTAAGGGCTCTGTGGAATAGGATATTGAGGGTATATTAGACAGTATTTTTTCAATAATAAGCCTTGTAAAATTGGTTCTTTTAAACTATATGGATGCATATATTGATGAAAGAAAAGCTAAAATAGAAAGATTTCTAATGTCTTGTAACAGTTTTTAGATAATGCTCCTATTTAAGTTCACCTCACTCTGGAATTGCACAGTTGTCCAAAGTAAAGATGAAGTTGCTTTCCCCAGAAGCAGTTCACCTGGAGTTCAGATAAGAGCATTGAGGGCTTTCCTCCTGAATTTCACAATATCCCATATCCTAACTCCTTGATGGATACCCCTTGCATGGTAATGAATTGATAATTGTCACAAGCAAATTTTTTACCATCCCCATCCCCTAAAATATTTGTGGTCTTGATTACCATTTCTCCCAAGCTTTGCCTTCTTCATATACACCATCTTATCTATTTTCATCATAATTTATTGAGGAGTATTTTAGACTGCATAATCATATATCATGGCATCATCAAAGGGGTTCTAAGCTGGACATCAGGAAACCACCTTATACGATGGCTTACTATGTTTGTTAGTCGGGATGGGTTAAGCTCATACTGCTTTAACACTATCTCACAATCTCAGTAGCTTTAATACATAAACATCAATTTTCCTATCAAAATCTACTCTAAGGAAAAAGAGAAGCTGGTGAGTCATGGAAGAGTTTTTCACTAGTTCAGTTCAAAATTTTCTCTTTTGTAAAATTAAGGGGTTAAACCAGTTACTTGTTTCTGAAAACATCCAGCCCTTTCCACCTATCTCTCTTCTCCTACCATAGACCCTGGGACATCTCAAAGGTGATGACATTGATGTCACCAATGATGATGAACATATCACCAATGAATAGGAAAACAATTCTAACATCTATTTAGCTCTCACTATATGCCAGACTCCATGTTCTGCACCTTCGCAACATTTTATCTTTTGATCATGAGAACAACATTCTTAAAATACTTTTAAGAAGTAAGAAAATGGAGGCTCTGATCCTTCACCCAAACCTGCTCTCCATAAAGTCTTCCTCATTTCAGTTGATGAGAAGTCCATCTTCCTAGCTGCTCAAACAAAAATCTCACATCTAACGCAACAGGAAACTCTGTTGACTCTATATCAAAATATGTAAAATATCCAGCTATTTCTGATAACCTCCTTTGCCACCACCTTGACCTGAGCTGCCCTCATCTTTCACCTGGGTTCCTGCAATCCCCTGGTCAACCTACCCTCGCCCTCACCACTTCACTGATCATTCTCAATCTGATCACTCCTATGCTCAAAATTTCCAGGGTTACAGTGACCTCAAGGGCTCCAGGTCATTTGTCTCTACCTGATCCTTTATTTTACCTGTTGGGCCTCTTCTTCTGATCTTTTCCCTCCAGTCACATTGGGCTTCCTGGCGTTCTTAGACCACAGAGTGCTTCTCATGCTTAATCGCTTTCCACTGACTTTCTCTTCCTTGAATGCAATTTTCCCAGATATTTGGCAGTCAATTTATGTTATGGACTGAATATTTGTGTCCTCCCAAAATTCATTTATTGAAGCCCTAACTCCTAATGTGATAGTATTTGGAGGTATGGGCTCTGGGATGTAATTAGTTTTAGATAGGTCATGAGGGTGGGGCCTTCAGGATGGTATCAGTGGCCTTTTTAGAAGACAGTGATCTCCCTCCAATTGTATGCATTGAGGAAAGGCTGTGTGAGCAAACAATGAGATAGTGGCTGTCTGCAAGCCAGAAAGAGGGCCCTCACCAAGAACTGAATCTGCCTGCACTGTGATCTTGGACTTCCCAGCCTCCAGAATTGTCAGCAATAAGTGTCTGTTTTTTAATCCATCCAGTCTATGATATTTTGTTATAGCAGCCCAAGCTGACCAAGATAACTTCCTTACCTTGTCAAGTCTTTGCTCAAATGTCACCTTTTCAATAAGGCACAATCTAATCTCTCTTTTTAATGTTGCATTCTGATCTCCATCAACATCCCCTCTGTCTCTAGCACATTTGTTTCCTTTCTTCCTGCTGAGTTTTACCCTTAGCATTTAGCACCTTTTTTCAGAAGATGACCCTTTACACTCCACACTAGAAGCAAGCTCCATATGAGCAGGAGTTTTGTTCTGTTTGTTCACTATAATTCATCAAGTTTCTAGCACTTCATGGGTGATAATTCTAGCACCTATATCTTGGTTTCTAATACTGTTTTCTAGTAGAAGGAACCAGAATTCCTTAGAGAAGTGATTGATTCCAGGGCTGGGACAGCAAAAATACAAGATGAACCTGGAAGAGCTTTTGGTGTCAGAAAGTAAGGAAGAGCTTAAAAAGTAATGGTGGGGCTTCCCTGGTGGCGCAGTCGTTGAGAGTCCGCCTGCCGATGCAGGGGACACAGGTTCGTGCCCCGGTCTGGGAAGATCCCGCATGCTGCGGAGTGGCTCGGCCCGTGAGCCATGGCCACTGAGCCTGCGCGTCCAGAGTCTGTGCTCCACAGCGGGAGAGGTCACAACAGTGACAGACCCGCGTGCCACACACACACACACACAAAAGTAACATGGTGGCATGTTGAAAGGAGATAAGAGCCAACTTGAAGGAATGCCCAGTAGCCAAAACAGAAACAATTTGATTAAGAAACTGAATAGTAAGTCATAAGATAACATAAATATGCTTGTGTTAATACTGATATATATATATATAATTTATTAAATAAAGAGATTCATTACAGAAAATTTTCAATTAATGAAAGTAGAAGGATTGAGAGAAATATAAAATTACCATGAAGCAAACACCAAAGTAAAATCACTGTAGGCAAGATCCACTAATAGATGCTGAAATCAGTGAGAAAAGGAGAAACTAGCTATTTGCATAATCACAAAGTATCTCTCTCAGGATATTTATTAATTCCAAAGGGAAAATTCATAACTTTATAGTGAAGAAATCCAGAAGACATCATCATAACCAAGTGATCAAGATGTAATAAGACATTGTGTATTACCTGATATGATGCACTGAACAAAAAGGGTAACCTCAATCAAACCATGAGAAAACATCAGGTAAACCCAAATTGTGACTGCTACTCTTTAAAACTGCTGAGGTCATGAGAGACAAGGAAAGAGTGAGGAACTGTCTCAGACCAAGGAAGCCTCTAATGAGACATGACAACTAAATTCCAGGTTGGATGTGAGGCCCTGGATTGGACCCTGGAACAGAAAAAGGACAGTGCAAAAACTGGTAATAAGTGAATAAAGTATGAGTTTAGTAAATTTGTGATATACTATCTTACTTTTGATAAATTTATCATGCTCATAGAAGATAACATTTAAGGAAGCTCTGTGAAGGGCATACAGGAACTCACAGTACTATCTTTGCAATTTTCTGTAAGTCCAAAATTATTTCAAAATAACAAGTTTTAAAAATAGATGCATAGTAAGTATTTGTTAAATGAATGAGTTTTCTTATCTATAAAATTAAGACTTTTTATTGATTTTCAGATCTCTGTCAAACTTTAATAAATCCATTAAAATGTGGAAAAATTATGATATACTATTTTATCAAAACAATTAGGAGAATTAACCTAGGGCAAATCTGTTAGCACTGTCAGTCTAAAATAGAGTCAGTAACTGACAGATTATCAAAATAATTTTATGTAGTAGACAACATTTCTGATTGATTAGACTGAGAAGAACAGAAACTTTGGTACCAAATGGATGAATAAATGGAATAAATCAGCAGCTAACCAAAGGATTAACTAGATAAATCCTTGGCTAAGATGAATATAAGGACCTTCTGAAATTAATATTATCATATTGAGCTAGAAACTTTGTATATTTTTATGGCTCTGGAAATATTTAATTGCTTAACAAAGCATCCTACAAAAACCACACAGTTTCCACTTTGTGAAGCTCAAAGTTGGCCCAGAGATGATTAGAAAGAGTAGAGAACAGATATATTCCTCTTCTGTAAGTGACAATGCTTTGACTTGAGTCATGATGTGAAATGAGGAGCGAGTTCCTTCTATGTTTTACACGCAGAGCATAGCCAGCCTAGGAAGAAGGCATGATCCACGTTCATTTGGTTCTGACAAATTTCAAGTGTTTTGAATACACCAGATGGCCAGCAACACGTTTGCTAAATCTTCCCTTCTTTTCTGGTGTGGTGTTCAACATCTCGTTAAGTAAAAAATGTTTCCCTTTTAACATTAAAATATTAAAATATTTGAAATTTCGATTTGACTACTTCTCAGAATGATTGATAATTTGAATTTCCACAAAACTCTAGCACACTCATCATTGTAAGTAAGACTTGCTATTTGTACAACACTTTACACTTGTTAGAATTTATAACTCAGGAGACAATTATGTAACCTATGGGGAAATCTTTTATGAGAAGCCGAGTGACAACTTGAAGACACCTCAGGAAAAGTCCTCAACAGCTGCACACTGCACATCTGAATCCTCAAATTCTTCACTATTCTCTACCCACATAGTTTAATTTAAGATGACCTTCCTCATTCAAGTTATTAAAGTTAGTAAAGAGGAATAATTATTTTGAAAATTTACCTCTCATGCCATACAATGTTGAAACAGGTAATCTTGACAAATACAGCACAATATTTCACAGTATAAAACTAAATATAGCCCATTTAAAAAAAACTGTACAAATACTCACTGACTTTGGGGTTTCACTATTAACTCATATGTCCACACAATATTAATAATTCTGAGATAGATTAATTAATTAACTCTGCAAATGAAGCTAGGTCTTCTACATGCATCATTCTTTTTAATCTTCACAGTATTGTTCAGATAAAGAAACTGAAGTTAGAAGGTTTAGTTTCCCACCCAAGGAGGCACAGCTCCTATGTGGCAAACTCTATTCAAGCTGAGGTAAACAAATTCTAAGGCCAGGGTGATAAATTATTTAACACTATTGCCACAAATATCATACAAATATAGGTTAAAAACATAAGAAAAACCACAATGTGATAATATATGTATTTCCTTTAAAAATACATACAAATATATATATACATATATGTGTGTGTATGTGTATACATATATATACATATATGTATAAAGAGAGAGAGACAAAGGGAGATTATGAGGAAATGGCTCATGCAGTCTGCCATCTGCAAGCTGGGGACCAGGGGAGCCAGTGGCACAGTTCAGTCTGAGTCAGAAGGTCTAAGAACACAGGGAGCTGATGGTGTAAGTCTGGCTAAAGGCAGAAGGTGAGGTGAGCTGTCCCAGCTCAACAGTGAGGCAGGAAAAAGAGCAAATTCCTCCTTCCTCTACCTGTTGTTCTCTTCAGGCCCTCAGTGGATTAGATAATGCCCACCTATGTGGTGGAGAGCATCTGCTTTACCAAGTCCACTGATGCAAATGCTCATCTCATCCAGAGATTCCTCATCAGGAAACACCCGGCAGGCACACCCAGAAATAATGATTAGCAAAATATCTGGTCACCCATGATCCAGTCAAGTTGACACATAAAATAAACCATCAAAATATACTTTGGATGTTTTTCTTATTTATTTTTACCTATTGACAGGAGATCAGGAACTATGAGCTCAAATTGTTAACTAGAAAAATAATACCAACCTATATATTTACATCAGAAATTCTGACTTGGTGATGTAATTCTGTCCTATCAAGGTAATGTAGAGCAGTCCTGGGGATTCTGCATGTAGAGCACTTGCATTTGACTGATTTTATGTGCCAAGATATCTGACAAGTAGAGAAAGTGAGAAAGTGAAGTGAGTTCATATACACATTGTTGCAGTGGGCAGGAACCTTGGAAATCCCATGAAGAAAAAAAAAGGAAGAACCCATACATCTAAGAATGAGAAAAAAGAGCGGGGACATCACGTCTCTGTGACTTCTTACTATTTAATAACTGTATTTCATATTACAAAGCATGTGTAACCCCATCATTTTATTAGTACATATAACAACTTTCTGAAATATGCATGGCTTTAGTGATTAATAAGACTATATAGCTATTAAGCAGTGAAATTTACTAGGAGCTAATTTTTTTAATTTTATGGGTACTTTTCATAATTCCAGGCAGCCTCACTGACAGCATTCATGACCCAATCACAATGAAAAAGCAAACAAATCAAAGTGTATATGTGTGGTGGCAGGGCGAGGAGACTCCTAAGGGGCATTAAAAAGACATAAAAAGAAATTCCAAAGTGAGAGGATTAGAAAGACTCTTAATAGATTATAACATTGGCTTTCCACTTTTCAGATGTATTCTTAAAGATACCGAAGCAAAAGAAAACCTATTATCTCACTTGGTAGTCTCTTTCAGTACTTAACAAGTTTCAGTGAAATTTATTATAATGGACCTAAACCCAAACTGTTAAATCTAAGAATTTTCTTTTTGTTCTATCCATCTACACAGATGTCCGCATTGAACAACAGTTTGGATTTTAACCTTTGGAAAATGATTAAGTTCCATTTGACCTACTTTTAATTTTTGAGTTTCTTTTTAAGCAGTTCAAATTATCTATAAGGATTTACATTTTACAACACTTTCATCCTTTCTTAGGAGCCATCCAAAAAAAAAGCAGTTTTACTAATTTTTAATAAAATAAACTGTATTTGTAGTGTAAGCCTGACAGTTGATTTTTTGTTGTTGTTGTTTTTTGTTTGTTTCTTTCCATATGCAAGTGCCTGACTTAGACTTTGATTGCCGAGGCCTCCACCTCAAAGAAGTTGTCTCAAATAAACACACTGCCAGCCACAGGACTGGATAAAGAGCCAGGCCATCCCCTTGAAGTTCCTTTGTTCAGAGATCTTCAGTTGATTCAGTAACTGACTGTTTGAGCATGTGTTGTTGTTTTCTGTTCGTTTTCGTCCAGCTCTTAGGTTTTAAACTCACCAATAAAAAGTGAGCCCGAGAAGCCCTAGACTCCCACCCTGGAGCCCATGATCTCACTGTGTGGCCCCAGATGTGCTTTGTACTCTCCATTCAGCTGAGTAATAAAACTTGTTACTTTTTCAAAGTCTCCTGATGGTTATTGCTGAGGGTATCTTGCAATCATAATAAGAAACACAAGGGTCCCTCCAGCCACAATGTTGGCTATTGAAAGGCTAAGACTGGCACAGAACAGTATTTTATTTTATAATTAACATATGGGCCCATTGGATCCTTTAATATATCTAAGATACAATATGAGATCTTAGTGATTTAATTTTTCCTGTATATTAAAACATTTATATTTTAAGTACCCTAGTAATTGTTTCATCCTTGCCCATTAATTACATCCATATATGCTTAAAAAATTATAGGATATTAAGAAAGTAGAAGAAAGACAGTGTGTCAGGCAGAATGGATCCCCCAAGCTATCCACACCCTAAACGCTGGATCTTGTGAATGTGTTACATTATGTGACAAAAGTGGTCAGTAACCTTAAGATATGGAGATAATCCTGGATTATCTAAGTGGGTCTGTATAATCACATGAGCCCTGAAAAGCAGAGCACTTTCTTTGGCTAGAGTCAGAGAGATATGGCGATGGAAAAGCTGGAAGATTTGAAGTGTGAGAGAGACTCAACTCAACACTGCTGGAGGGAGCCACATAGAAAGCTGAGAAGGGACTCAGCAGCCTCTAGGCACAAGACCAGCCCTTGGCCGACAGCCCGCAAGGAAACAGCAACCTCAATCCTACAACCACAAGGAATTAAAGTGGGCCAAGAACTTTAATAAGCTTGGAAGCCTCCAGAAAGGGACGCAACACTGCCAAAACCTTCATTTCTGTCTCATGAGACCCTAGGCAGAGGACCCAAGATGAGACCCACTGTACCTACACTCCTGACCTACAGAATTGTGAGATAGTAAATGAGTTCTTTATTTTTCAACATTCTTATTTCTTTTTTTTTTATTGAAGTATAGTTGAGTTACAATGTTGTGCCTATCTCTGCTATACAGCAAAGTGACTCAGTTATACACGTATATGAACTCTTTTTTATATTCTTTTTCATTATGGTTTATCACAGGATATTGAACATGGTTCCCTGTGCTATACATTAAGACCTTGTTTTTTATCCATTCTGATTGTGATAGTTTGCATCTACCAACCCCAAACTTCCAGTCCATCCCTCTCCCTCCCCCCTCCCTCTTGGCAACCACAAGTCTGTTCTCTATGTTTATGAGTCTGTTTCTCTTTTGTAGATAGGTACATTTGTGCCATATTTTAGATTCCACATATAAATGATATCATATGGTATTTGTCTTTCTCTTTCTGACTTACTTCACTTAGTATGATAACCTCTAGTTTCATTCATGTTGCTGCAAATGGCATTATTATGTTCTTTTTTATGGCTGAGTAGTATTCCATTATATATATTACCACATCTTTTTTATCTATTCATCTGTTGATGGACATTTAGGTTATTTCCATGTTTTGGCTACTGTGAACAGTGCTGCTATGAATATAGGCGTGCATGTATCTTTTTGAATTATAGTTTTGTCTGGGTATATTCCCAGGATTGAGATTGCTGGATCATATGGCAACTCGATTTTTAGTTTTCTGAGGAAACTCCATACTGTTTTCCATAGTGGCTGTACGAACTTACATTACCACCAACATTGTAGAAGGGTTCCCTGTTCTCCACAGCCTCTCCAGAATTTGTTATTTGTAGACATTTTAATGATGGTCATTCTGACTGGTGTGAGGTGTTACCTCATTGTAGTTTTGATTTGCATTTCTCTAATAATTAGTGATGTTGAGCAGCTTTTTATGTGCCTACTGACCATCCATATGTCTTCTTTGGAGAAATGTCTATTAAGGCCTTCTGTCCAGCTTTTGATAGGGTTGTTTGGTTTTTTGTTATTGAGTTGTATGAGCTGTTTTTATATTTTGGAGATTAATCCTTTGTTCATTGCTTCATTTGCAAATATTTTTTTCCTATTCTGAGAGTTGTCTTTTCATCTTGTTTATAGTTTTCTTTGCTGTACAAAAGCATTTAAGTTTAATTAGGTCTCATTTGTTTATTTTTGTTTTAATTTTCATTACTCCAGGAGGTGTGTCAAAAAAGATCTTGCTGTGGTTTATGTCAAAGACCGTTTTTCCTGTTTTCCTTTAAGAGTTTTATAGTGTTAGGTCTTTAATCCATTTTGAGTTTATTTGTGTGTATGGTGTTAGGAAGCATTCTAATTTCATTCTTTTATATATAGCTGTCCAGTTTTCCCAGCACCACTTATTGAAGAGGCGGTCTGTTCTCCACTATATGTTGTTGCCTTTGTCATAAATTAGGTGACCATATGTGTGTGGTTTTATTTCTGGGCTTTCTATCCTGTACCATTGATCTATATTTCGGTTTTTGTGCCATTACCATACTGTCTTGATTACTGTAGCTTTGTAGTATAGTTTGAAGTCAGGGAGCCTGATCCCTCCAGCTGTGTTTTTCTTTCTCAAAATTGCTTTGGCTATGCAGGATCTTTTGTGTTTCCATACTAATTGTAAAACTTTTTGTTCTAATTTTATGAAGAATGCCATTGGTAGTTTGATAGGGATTGCACTGAATCTGTAGATTGCTTTGGGTAGTATAGTCATTTTCACAATATTGATTCTTCCAATTCAAGAATATGATATATCTCTCCATCTGTTTGTGTGATCTTTGATTTCTTTCATCAGTGTTTTATAGTTTTCTGCATACAGGTCTCCTGCCTCCTTAGGTAGGTTTATTCCTAAGTATTTTATTCTTTTGTTTGCAATGGTAAATGGGAGTGTTTCCTTAATTTCTCTTTCTGACTTTTCATCATTAGTGTATAGGAATGCAAGAGATTTCTATGCATTAATTTTTCATCCATCAGCCTTAACAAATGCATTGATTTGTCCTAGTAGGTTTCTAGTGGCATCTATAGGATTTTCTATGTATAGTATCATGTCATCTGCAAAGAGTGACAACTTTACTTCTTCTTTTACAACTTGGATTTCTTTTATTTCCTTTTCTTCTCTGATTGCCATGGCTAGGACTTCCAAAACTAGGTTGAATAAGAGTGGTGAGAATGGGCAACCTTGTCTTTTTCCTGAACTTTGTGGAAATGTTTTCAGTTTTTCACCATTGAGAATGATGTTAGCTGTGGGTTTGTCATATATGGCTTTTATTATGTTGAGGTAGGTTCCCTTTATGCCCACTTTCTGGAGACTTTTTACCCTAAATTGGTGTTGAATTTTGTCAAAAGCTTTTTCTGCACCTATTGATATGATCATATGGTTTTATTGTTAAATTTGTTAAAATGGTATCACATTGATTGATTTACATATATTGAAGAATCCTTGCATTCCTGGAATAAATCCCACTTAGTCATTGTGCATGATCAATGTGTTGTTGGATTCTGTTTGCTAGTATTTTGTTGAGGATTTTTTGCATCTATGTTCCTCAGTGATATTGATCTGTAATTTCCTTTATTTGTGGATATCTTTGTCTGGTTTTTGTATCAGGGTGATGGTGACCTTGTAGAACAAGTTTGGAAGTGTTCCTCCTTCTGCAATTTTTTGGAAGAGTTTGAGAAGGATAGGTGTTAGCTCTTCTCTAAATGTTTGAGAGAATTTGCCTGTGAAGCCATCTGGTCCTGGACTTTTGTTTGTTGGAAGATTTTTAATTACAGTTTCAATTCCATTACTTGTGATAGGTCTGTTTATATTTTCTAATTCTTCCTGGTTCAGTCTTGGAAAATTTTACCTTTCTAAGAATTTTCCATTTCTTCGTGGTTGTCCATTTTATTGGCATATAGTAATTTGTAGTAGTCTCTTATAATCCTTTGTATTTCTTCAGTGTCAGTTGTGATTTCTCCTTTTTCATTTCTAAATTTATTGATTTGCATCCTTTTTCTTTTTTTCTTGATGAGTCTGGCTAAAGGTTTATTGATTTTGTTTATCTTTACAAAGAACCAACTTTTAGTTTTATTGATCTTTGCTATTGTTTTCTTCCTTTCTATTTCATTTATTTCTGCTCTGTTCTTAATGATTTCTTTCCTTCTACTGACTTCGGATTTTCTTTTTTCTTCTTTCTCTAGTTGCTTGAGGTGCAAGGTTAGATTATTATTTGAGATTTTTCTTGTTTCTTGATGTGAGATTTAATTGCTGTAAACTTCCCTCTTCGAACTGCTTTTGCTGAGCCCCATAGATTTTGGGTCATCGTGTTTTCATTGCCATTTGTCTCTATGTATTTCTTAATTTCTTCTTTGATTTATTCAGTGATCTCTTGATTATTTAGTCATGCACTGTTTAGCCTCCATGTATTTGTGTTTTTTACAGTTTTTTTTTTCCCTCGAATTGATTTCTAATCTCAGAGTGTTGTGTCAGAAAAGATGCTTGATATGATTTCAATTTTTTTAAATTTTCTGAGGCTTGGTTTGTGACTCAAGATGTGATCTATCCTGGAGAATATTCCATAAGCACTTGATAAGAAAGTGTGTTCTGCAACTGTCAGGCGGAATGTCCTATAAATATCAATTTAATCTATCTGGTCTATTGTGTCTTTTAAAGCTTGTGTTTCCTTATTAATTTTCTGTTTGGATGATCTGTCCATTGGTGTAAGTGAGGTGTTAAAATCCCTACTATTATTGTTTTACTGTTGATTTCCCCTTTTATGGTTGTTAGCATTTGCCTTATGTATTGAGGTGCTCTTATTTTGGGTGCATAAATATTTACAATTGTTATATCTTCTTCTTGGCTTGATCCCTTGATCTTTATGTAGTGTCTTTCCTTATCTCTGTAAGAGTCTTTATTTCAAAGTGTATTTTATCTGATACAAGTATTGCTACTCCAGCTTTCTTTTGATTTCCATTTGCATGGAATTTCTTTTTCCCCTCACTTTCAGTCTGTATGTATCCCTAGGTCTGAAGTGGGTCTCTTGTTGACAGCATATATGTTGTGTTTGCATCCATTCAGCCAGTTTGTGTCTTTTGGTTGGAGCATTTAATCCATTTATATTCAAGGTTATTATTGATATATATGTTCCTATTACCATTTTCTTAATTGTTTTGGGTTTGTTTTTGTGAGTCTTTTTCTCCTCTTGTGTTTCCCGCCTAGAGAAGCTCCTTTAGCATTTGTCATAAAGCTGGTTTGGTGGTTCTGAATTCTCTTAGCTTTTGCATGTCTGTCAAGCTTTTGATTTCTCTGTCAAATCTCAGTGAGGTCCTCGCTGCATAATTTTGGTTGTACATTTTTCTCTTTCATCACTTTAAGTATATCCTGCCACTCCCTTCTGGCCTGCAGAGTTTCTGCTGAAAAATCAGCTTATAACCTTATCAGGATTCCTTTGTATGTTATTTTTTGCTTTTCCCTTGCTGCTTTTCATATTTTTTCTTTTAATTTAATTATTGTAAGGTTGATTAATATGTATTTTGTTGTGTTTCTCCTAGGGTTTATCCTGTATGGGACTCTCTGTGCTTCCTGGACTTGGGTGACTATTTTCTTTCACATGTTAGGGAAGTTTTCAACTATAATCTCTTCAAATATTTTCTCAGACACTTTCTTTTTCTCTTCATCTACTGGGACCCCTATAATTAGAATGTTCATGCATTTAGTGTTGTCCCAGAAGTCTCTGAGATTGTCTTCAATTCTTTTCATTCTTTTATTCTTTATTTTGCTCCTCAGCAGTTGTTTCCACCATTCTGTCTTTCAGCTCACTTATTCATTCTTCTTCCTCAGTTATTCTGTTTTTGATTCTTTCTAGTGTATTTTTCATTTCAGTTATTGTGTGTTGTTCAACTCTGTTTGTTTGTTCTTTAGTTCTTCTAGATCTTTGTTAAACACTTCTTGTAATTTCTCAGTCTTTGCCTTTATTCTGTTTCTGAGATTCTGGATCATCTTTACTATCTTTACTCTGAATTCTTTTTTAGGTAGGTTGCCTATTTCCTCTTAATTTATTTGGTCTTGTAAGTTTTTACCTTGCTCCTTCATCTGTGACATATTTTTTTGTCATCTCATTTTTTTTTTTTTTGGATGGGTGAGATTGTTTTCCTGTATTACTGGTTGTTTGGCCTGAGGCCTCTAGCACTGGAGTTTGTAGGCTGGTGGGTAGAACTGGGTCTTGGTGCCAAGATGAGGATGTCTGGGAGAGCTCACTCTGATGAATATTCCCTAGGTTCTGAGGTTCTCTGTTAGTCCAGTGGTTCAAACTTGGAGCTCCCACCACAGGATCTCAGGCCCAACACTCAGCTTGTGAACCAAGATCCCACAAGCTGCATGGATAGGCAAAAGAAAAAAAGGAGCAGAACAATAACAAAGAGTAAAAAAGAAAATAAGATTAGAAAACTAACAGATATGTTAGAAAAAATAAAAATGTAGATGAAACAAAAATGAAGGTAAAACAAAACTACAGAAGCAAAAAAGAGGAGAAAAAAAAGCCAGAAAAAGCCTTGGCTGTTGTGGGGCAGGACTTACGTAGGGGTGGGATTTAGATGGTGGGCGGGGCCTATGCTTATGACCCACAGGTCCAGAAAAGGCCCTGGTGGGTGGGAGATGGGGCTTAGGGTCAATGTGGCAGGAGCGGCCCAGGAGTGCCTCTGGCCTTGGAGGGAAGAGGACCAGGTCCGGGACCCCAGCAGGCTCCCTGGACCCGAGTTGGTGGGGGAAATGCTAAGTGCATTCCTCCCGATCTTCTGGTACTACAGGGTCCTTCCCTGTTGGCCTCTCTTCTTCCCCCCTCCCTCCCTCATATGCCCCTAGGACCCATGCAGCCAGAAGGGCCCCCAAAAAGAAGGGGGCCAGACCTGGAAGCCCAACAGGCTTCCAGAGCTGAGTGGATGGGGGAAATGCCCTCCGCGCCTCCACTGATCCTCCAATCCTGAAGAGCCCTTCCCCTTCCTCCTCTCCTTTTCTTCTCCCCCACACCCAGGCCCAATGGAGCTGGAGGGACCCCCAGAAGGCATAGGACCTGGTCCAGGACCCCAGCAGGCTTTCCAGGGCCCGAATGGGCAGGGAAAACACCCATTGCACCTCACCTGACCCTCCAAGCCTCCGAGGGTCCCTCCAGGCATGGGAACCCCTTCCCTCTCCCAGTCACCCTTCAGAGTGTCTGACCTCCACTTCTCCTCCCCCCCAATCCCCCCCATATCCTACGCAGTCACTCGGGGGTTCCTCCTATCTCCTTGGGCATCAAGGTCCCCCATCAGAATCTGGCAGATGCCCTAGTTGTGGAGAAACAGGAGCTCTGTATCCTCCCATGCTGCCACCTTGACTCTGCCTCTGTAGATGTATTTTTGACATATCTGTAAGGAGAAGGTGAACTCCACGTCCTACTCCTCCGCCATCTTGATCCAATCTCCCTTGAGTATTTCTTTAAAATGCTAAATCTATAGAAAACTAATAGCAATGGCATTGCCTACAAGAATAATGCGATGGGGAGATTATCTATTAATCTTTTAATTTTCTTGTTATGTTTCCCCAAATGTCACATCATTTTTAAAGAAAGCATAAAACAAGTCTGGAAACTTTATCATTGTAATCACTTTTTAGAAAGATCTTTATTGAAATTAGTTGGGGAAAACATTTCACATTTATTGGATGGATTACTAGATGAATTCAAAGATACATATAGCAACACTCTAGATTGTTCTAATAATGATGAAATTGACCATATTAACAAAATCTTAAACCATATGTCTTTAGATGACAGTATCCTAGATGAATTTTCTCAATAGATTAACAATACATTTGTAAGGACAAAAAGAAAATACAGCATTTTCATCCAGCTAGTCTTTTAACTGTAAGAATTTCACAGTATTTTTTGACAAAAATATGTACCATCCTATTTTGCCAAAGAATGTATCACAGTATTCTTTCCTCTTTTATGATGTTTATGCACTCTTATTTACTTGATACAATTCTTAAGTGCAAAAATTCTGAAGGCAGGTATATATGCAAATGTGACTGGAATGAAGTAAATAATGTCGAAATGAAGAGTTTTTGTACTGATTGTTGAGTTGGTATTGTTTTGTTTTGTTTTGTTTTGTGGGCATTTTTGCCTGCATTCGGGCAGCTTGGACATGACCATAATTACAGGAGTGATTCTTTAAGAGAGACTCAGGAGTTGGCAGGAATAAACCATCCATATTTTTCTCCAAAGCTTCAATAACACATATCGATTTTTCAATTGCAGTCATTCATGCCAAAAAAAAAGCTGCGCAGAGGAGTGGCTGTAATGAAGTAACTACAGTGGTGGATGTGAAAGAGATCTTCAAGTCCTCATCACCCATCCCTTGAACTCAAGTCCCACTCATTACGAATTCATCCTGCCAGTGTCCTCACATCCTGCCCCACCAAGACGTTCTCATCATGTGTTATGAGTGGCGCTCATGGTAGGCACAGAGGGGCAGAAAAATATTACACACTCCCTAGGAAAAACAAAAAATTCCACTTAATCGTGGTTTAAAAAGAAAAAGAAAAAAAAAAGGTGCCAGCTTTTCGAAAAATCAGTTTTAATAGATGCCTTGGTTAGGATATCGTATCTCCAAATATCGATTAATTTTTCATAGAATTAAGGAAAAATGGATATATGAGTATTTGAGTGGACTCTTTAAAATCAATTTCAGAATTCATTACCAGATTTCAAAAACTTATACACAAATATATTGCTTTGAGTAAAACCAATTCTTTTCAAATCAATCTTAGAGTGGCAAATACTGAATTTTTTAAGGTCTCTTTAATAACTTACAAATCAAAGAAAAATGGCCATTTGAGACTACACTTCCACACTTTTTTTAATTGTTTTTTTTATTTTTTTCTGCATCTTTATTGGAGTATAATTGCTTTACAGTGGTATGTTAGTTTCTGTTTTATAACAAAGTGAATCACTTATACATATACATATGTTCCCATATCTCTTCACTCTTGCATCCCCCTCCCCCACCCTCCCTATCCCACGCCTCTAGGTGGTCACAAAGCACCTAGCTGATCTCCCTGTGCTATGCAGCTACTTCCCACTAGCTATCTATTTTACGTTTGGTAGTGTATATATATGTCCATGCCATTCTCTCATTTTGTCATAGCTTACCCTTCCCCCTCCCCATATCCTCAAGTCCATTCTCTAGTAGGTCTGTGTCTTTATTCCCGTCTTACCCCTAGGTTCTTCATGACATTTTTTTTTTCTTAGATTCCATATATATGTGTTAGTATATGGTATTTGTCTTTCTCTTTCTGACTTACTTCACTCTGTATGACAGATTCTAGGTCCATCCACCTCACTAAAAATAACTCTTTTTTGTTTCTTTTCATGGCTGAGTAATATTCCATTGTATATATGTGCCACATCTTCTTTATCCATTCATCTAATGATGGACACTTAGGTTGCTTCCATCTCCTGGCTATTGTAAATAGAGCTGCAATGGACATTTTGGTACATGACTCTTTTTGAATTATGGTTTTCTCAGGGTATATGCCCAGTAGTGGGATTGCTGGGTCATATGGTAGTTCTATTTTTAGTTTTTTAGGGAACCTCCATACTGTTCTCCACAGTGGCTGTACCAATTCACATTCCCACCAGCAGTGCAAGAGTGCTCCCTTTCCTCCACACCCTCTCCAGCATTTATTGTTTCTAGATTTTTTGATGATGGCCATTCTGACCACTGTGAAATAATATCTCATTGTAGTTTTGATTTGCATTTCTCTAATGATTAATAATGTTGAGCATTCCTTCATGTGTTTGTTGGCAATCTGTATATCTTCTTTGGAGAAATGTCTATTTAGGTCTTCTGCCCATTTTTGGATTGGGTTGTTTCTTTTTTTGTTATTGAGCTGTATGAGCTGCTTGTAAATTTTGGAGATTAATCCTTTGTCAGTTGCTTCATTTGCAAATATTTTCTCTCATTCTGAGGGCTGTCTTTTGCTCTTGTTTATAGTTTCCTTTGCTGTGCAAAAACTTTGAAGTTTCATTAGGTCCCATTTGTTTATTTTTGTTTGTATTTCCATTTCTCTAGGAGGTGGGTCAAGAAGGATCTTGCTGTGATTTATGTCATAGAGTGTTCTGCCTATGTTTTCCTCTAAGATTTTGATAGTTTCTGGCCTTACATTTAGGTCTTTAATCCATTTTGAGCTTATTTTTGTGTATGGTGTTAAGGAGTGTTCGAATCTCATACTTTTACATGTACCTGCCCGGTTTTCCCAGCACCACTTAGTGAAGATGCTGTCCTTCCTCCACTGTACCTTCCTGCCTCCTTTATCAAAGATAAGGTGACTATATGTGCATGGGTTTATCTCTGGGCTTTCTATGCTGTTCCATTAATTTATATTTTTGTTTTTGTGCCAGTACCATACTGTCTTGATTACTGTAGCTTTGTAGCATAGTCTGAAGTCAGGGAGCCTGATTCCTCCAGCTCCACTTTTCATTCTCAAGATTGCTTTGGCTATTGGGGGTGTTTTTTGTTTCCACACAAATTGCGAAATTTTTTGTTCTAGTTCTGTGGAAAATGTCAGTGATAGTTTGATAGCGATCGAATTGAATCTGTCGATTGCTTTGGGTAGTAGAGTCATTTTCACAATGTTGATTCTTCCAATCCAAGAACATGGTATATCTCTCCATCTATTTGTATCATCTTTAATGTCTTTCATCAGTGTCTTATAATTTTCTGCATACAGGTCGTTTGTCTCCTTAGGTAGGTTTATTCCTAGATATTTTATTCTTTTTGATGCAATTGTAAATGGGAGCGTTTTCTTGATTTCACTTACAGATTTTTCATCAGTGTATCAGAATGCCAGAGATTTCTGTGCGTTAATTTTGTATCCTGCTAGTTTACCGAATTCATTGATTAGCTCTAATAGTTTTCTGGTAGCATATTTAGGATTCTTTATGTAAAGTATCATGTCATCTGCAACAGTGACAGCTTTATTTCTTCTTCTCTTTGGATTCCTTTTATTTCCTTTTCTTCTCTGATTGCTGTGGCTAAAACTTCCAAAACTATGTTGAATAATAGTGGTGAGAGTGGGCAACCTTGTCTTGTTCCTGATCTTAGTGGAAATGCTTTCAGTTTTTCACCATTGAGGATGATGTTGGCTGTGGGTTTGTCATATATGGCCTTTATTATGTTGAGGAAAGTTCCCTCTATGCCTACTTTCTGCAGGGTTTGTATCATAAATGGGTGTTGAATTTTGTTAAAAGCTTTCTCTGCATCTATTGAGATGATCATATGGTTTTTCTCCTTCAATTGGTTAATATGGTGTATCACGTTGATTGATTTGCATATATTGAAGAATCCTTGCATTCCTGGAATAAACCCCACTGGATCATGGTGTATGATCCTTTTAATGTGCTGTTGGATTCTGTTTGCTAGTATTTTGTTGAGGATTTTTGCATCTATGTTCATCAGTGATATTGGCCTGTAGTTTTGTTTCTTTGTGACATCCTTGTCTGGTTTTGTATCAGGGTGATGGGCCTCGTAGAATGAGTTTGGGAGTGTTCCTCCCTCTGCTATATTTTGGAAGAGTTTGAGAAGGATAGGTGCTAGCTCTTCTCTAAATGTTTGATAGAATTCGCCTGTGAAGCCATCTGGTCCTGAGCTTTTGTTTGTTGGAAGATTTTTAATCACAGTTTCAATTTCAGTGCTTGTGATTGGTCTGTTCATATTTTCTACTTCTTCCTGATTCAGTCTTAGCATGTTGTGCATTTCTAAGAATTTGTCTATTTTTTCCAGGTTGTCCATTTTATTGGCATAGAGTTCCTTGTAGTAATCTCTCATGATCTTTTGTATTTCTGCAGTGTCAGTTGTTACTTCTCCTTTTTCATTTCTAATTCTATTGATTTGAGTCTTCTACCTTTTTTTCTTGATGAGTCTGGCTAATGGTTTATCAATTTTATCTTCTCAAAGAACCAGCTTAATTTTATTGAGGTTTGCTATCATTTCCTTCATTTATTTTTCATTTATTTCTGACCTGATTTTGATGATTTCTTTCCTTCTGCTAACTTTGGGGTTTTTTTGTCCTTCTTTCTCTAATTGCTTTAAGTGCAAAGTTAGGTTGTTTATTCGAGATGTTTCTGTTTCTTAAGGTAGGATTGTATTGCTATAAACTTCCCTCTTAGAACTGCTTTTGCTGCATCCCATAGGTTTTAGGTTGTTGTGTCTCCATTGTCATTTGTTTGTAGGTATTTTTTGATTTCCTCTTTGATTTCTTCAGTGATCACTTCGTTATTAAGTGGTGTATTGTTTAGCCTCCATGTGTTTGTATTTTTTACAGATCGTTTCCTGTAACTGATATCTAGTCTCATAACGTTGTGGTCAGAAAAGATACTTGATACAATTTCAATTTTCTTAAATTTACCAAGGCTTGATTTGTGACCCAAGATATGATCTATCCTGGAGAATGTTCCATGAGCACTTGAGAAAAATGTGTATTCTGTTATTTTTGGATGGAATATCCTATAAATATCAATTAAGCCCATGTTGTTTAATGTATCATTTAAAGCTTGTGTTTCCTTATTTATTTTCATTTAGGATGATCTGTCCATTGGTGAAAGTGGGGTGTTAAAGTCCCCTACTATGAATGTGTTAGTGTCGATTTCCTCTTTTATGGCTGTTAGTATTTGCCTTATGTATTGAGGTGGCTCCTATGTTGGATACATATATATTTACAACTGTTATATCCTCTTCTTGGATCAATCCCTTGATCATTATGTAGTGTCCTTCTTTGTCTCTTGTAATAGTCTTTATTTTAAAGTCTAATTGTCTGATATGAGAATTGCTAATCCAGCTTTCTTCTGATTTCCATTTGCTTGGAATATCTTTTTCCATCCCCTCACTTTCAGTCTGTATGTGTCTCTATGTCTGAAGTGGGTCTCTTGTAGACCGCATATATATGGGTCTTGTTTTTGTATCCATTCAGCCAATCTGTGTCTTTTGGTGGGAGCATTTAATCTATTTACATTTAAGGTAATTATCGATATGTATGTTCCTATTCCCATTTTCTTAATTGTTTTGGGTTTGTTATTGTAGGTCTTTTCCTTCTCTTGTGTTTCTTGCCTAGAGAAGTTCCTTTAGCATTTGTTGTAAAGCTGGTTTGGTGGTGCTGAACTCTCAGCTTTTGCTTTTCTGTAAAGGTTTTAATTTCTGCATTAAATCTGGATGAGATCCTTGCTGGGTAGAGTAATCTTCATTGTAGTTTTTTCTCCTTCATCATTTTAAATATGTCCTGCCACTCCCTTCTGGCTTGCAGAGTTTTTGCTGAAAGATCAGCTGTTAACTTTATGGGGATTCCCTTTTATGTTATTTGTTGTTTTTCCCTTGCTGGTTTTAATATGTTTTCTTTGTATTTAATTTTTGACAGTTTGATTAATATGTATCTTGGCATGTTTCTCCTTGGATTTATCCTATATGGGACTCTCTGTGCTTCCTGGACTTGATTAACTATTTCCTTTCCCATATTAGGGAAGTTTTCAACTATAATCTCTTCAAATATTTTCTCAGTCCCTTTCTTTATCTCTTCTTCTTCTAGGACCCTATAATTCAAATGTTGGTGCATTTAATGTTGTCCCAGAGGTCTCTGAGACTGTCCTCAGCTCTTTTCATTCTTTTTTCTTTATTCTGCTCTGCAGTAGTTATTTCCACTCTTTTATCTTCCAGGTCACTTATCTATTCTTCTGCCTCAGTTATTCTGCTATTTATCCCTTCTTGAGTATTTTTAATTTCATTTATTGTGTTGTTCATCATTGCTTGTTTCCTCTTTAGATCTTTTAGGTCCTTATTAAATGTTTCTTGCATTTTCTCGATTCTATTTCTAAGATTTTGGATCATCTTTACTATCATTATTCTGAATTCTTTTTCAGGTAGACTGCCTATTTCCTCTTCTTTTTTTAGGTCTGGTGGGTTTTTATCTTGCTCCTTCTTCTGCTGTGTGTTTTTCTGTCTTCTCATTTTGCTTATCTTACTGTTTTTGGGGTCTCCTTTTTGTAGGCTGCATGTTCGTAGTTCCCGTTTTTTATGGTGTCTGTCCCCAGTGGCTAATGTTGGTTCAGTGGGTCATGTAGGCTTCCTGGTGGACGGGACTAGTGCCTGTGTTCTGGTGGATGAGGCTGTCTCTTTTCTTTCTGGTGCACGGGTTCACGTCTGGTAGTGTGTTTTGGGGTGTCTGTGGCCTTATGATTTTAGGCAGCCTTTCTGCTAATGGGTTGGGTTGTGTTCCTGTCTTGCTAGTTGTTTGGCATAGAGTATCCAGCACTGTAGCTTGCTGGTTGTTGAGTGAAGCTGGGTGTTGGTGTTGAGATGGAGATATCTGGGAGATTTTTGCCATTTGATATTACGTGGAGCTGGGAGGTCTCTTGTTGACCAGTGTCCTGAAGTTGGCTCTCCCACCTCTGAGGCACATCACTGACTCCTGGCTGCAGTACCAAGAGCCTTTCATCCACATGGCTCAGAATAAGAGGGAGAAAATTAGAAAGAAAGAAAGAAAGAAAGAAAGAAAGAAAGAAAGAAAGAAAGAAAGAAAGAAAGAAAGAAAGAAAGAAAGAAAGAAAGAAAGAAAGAAAGAAAGAAAAAAAAAGAAAGAAAGAAAGAGAAAGAAGATAGAAAGAAAGAAAGAGGATAAAATAAAATAAAATGAAGTAAGATAAAATAAAGTTATTAAAATAAAAAATAATTATGAAGAAAGAAAAAAAATTTTTAAGTAAAAAAAGAGAAAAATATGGCCAGACAGAACCCAAGCCAAATGGTGAAAGCAAAGCTATACAGACAAAAATCTCACACAGAAGTATACACTCACAGAAAGAGGAAAAGGAGAAAAAATAATAAATCTTGCTCTCAAAGTCCACCTCCTCAGTTTTGGATGATTCGTTGTCTATTCAGGTGTTCCACAGATGCAAGGTACATCAAGTTGATTGTGGAGATTTAATCCACTGCTCCTGAGGCTGCTGGGAGAGATTTCCCTTTCTCTTCATTTGTTCGCACAGCTCCCAGGGTTCAGCTTTGGATTTGGCCCTGCCTCTGCGTGTAGGTCGCCTGAGGGCGTCTGTTCTTCACTCAGACAGGACGGAGTTAAAGTAGCAGCTGATTCGGGGGTGTGGCTCACTCAGGTTGGGGCGAGGGAGGGGCACGGAGTGCGGGGCGAGCCTGTGGCAGTAGAGGCTGGAGGGACGTTGCACCAGCCTGAGGTGCGCCATGCGTTCTTCCGGGGAAGTTGTCCCTAGATCACGGGACCCTCGCAGTGGCGGGCTACCCAGGCTCCCGGGACGGGACGTATGGAGAGTGACCTGTGCTCACACACAGCCTTCTTGGTGGTGGCAGCAGCAACTTTAGCATCTCATGCCCGTCTCTGGGTCCGTGCTGATAGCCGCGGCTTGCGCCTGTCTCTGGAGGTCCTTTAAGCAGCGCTCTTAATCCCCTCTCCTCGCGCACCAGGAAACAAAGAGGGAAGCAAAAGTCTCCTGCCTCTTCGGCAGGTCCAGACTTTTTCCCGGACTTCCTCCCAGGTAGCCATGGTGCACTAACTCCTTGAGGCTGTGTTCACGCTGCCAGTCCTCTCCCTGCACTCCCAGCCCCGCCCGCCCCGGCGGGTGAGCAGACAAGCCTCTCGGGCTGGTGAGTGCTGGTCGGCACCGATCCTCCGCGCAGGAATCTCTCTGCTTTGCCCTCCGCACCTGTGTTGCTGCGCTCTCCTCCGTGGCTCCGTAGCTTCCCCCCTCCGCCACCCGCAGTCTCCCGAGTTGGTATTGTTAATCTAAAAGTGAAAATGTTTGTAGCCATGGTGTAAAGAAGGTGATTATTCTTTCTTAAATTATGAATCAAAGTTTCAAAAGCATTTGATTTTGATGATACAAGCACGAGAAAAACAGAAGTAATAATAACCTAGAACCTATTAGAGATGTATTTAAAATCTGTAATCAGTATTTACAGGTTTATGCATGACAGATGGTAACATTAAAAAAACGTTGTACATTTGGTGTATATATAATTTCCAAAACCAGAAAAAATAAAATAAAAATTTCATTTTGCAATATATAAAATTCTATTAAAAGTTTGAACAAAGTTTTTTTTTACTATCACTTTATCTTTGTGTAGCTAATTCATATAATAACTCAAAACCTTCATTGAAACGAAAAGTAGAAAGGTTCCATTGGACCCAGATGGTAATTTCTAATGACTCTTTTTCCTGGTACAGTAAGGATTAATCAAGTTAAAAATATTTGTCAGTAACAGATATGATAGTTATTCTACAGCAATACTTTACATAACAAGCCCAAAACTGAATACCTGATAAAATATTTTTGGCTCCCTTAACTTACTAATCTTGTTGAATTTTTGCATTCTATCTTTGGTTAACATAAGTCATCCTTCTGGACATGATGTTAAAACATTTCCACACACCTTGTGAAACAACTGAATAATTTAATGCTCTGTATGTATCTATCCAAGTTATTTTATGGTTAGAAGAAACAAAGACATAAAATCTATTGAATATATAAACACTGACATACAGTGATGCACTTATTCTTTACAAACCGTGATGTAATAGTAAATTGTTAACATATGTATTGAGCTCTTTTGTTGCTTCAAGCACTGCATGTGTCACAAGGCATGCATTATGTCATTTAGAGCTATTCAAGGGAGGTAGTGTTAGCATGCTTATTTTATAGATGAAGAGTCTGAGATTCGGTGAGGTCTGGTAACTTGGACGAAGCCATGATCCTAAGTGTGCCTGACACTTTCATCTCTACCCAGAAGAGTAGAATGTCAAGGGAGGGGGAGCAGCGTTCCCTTAGTCATCATGTATCTGCCTCTTTTATAAGCAACATGCAACTTCTACCTAAGCTTCTCCCCTAATTGGAAATTAGTGGAGGAAACAATCCTAGCCCTTCTTTCTACCCTTTATAGAACATTGCACACGGGAGGAAGAGTTAATTTGCTTTGTTAGAACCTGACAGTGACTGGGCTATGCATCATGCATCATGTGTCATGGTGGCTCACACAATGACGTGTTACACTTGTGGATGTACCCTGGGTAGGCCATTCCTCAAATTGCAGTGGTTAGGGTCCTATATGACACATGCTTAGTGGTACGGCACAAAATGGTCAGAGAAGAAGAAAGCATGAGAACACATGGGGGCCTCCTAAAAAGACCATGAACATCAAAAGCAAAACTTTGAAATTTTGAAAGAAAACAAAGGAAAAATCTTTCTGATCTTGGATCAGGAAGAACTCCTAACATGCAAATAGAAAAAGTCTTTATAAGATGGACGCATTTGACTATTTTGATATGAAGAATTTTTGTTTATAAAAAGATGCTTTGAAGAAAGTGAAAAGCCACAAATTGTGAGAACATGTTTTCAACATATAACTAATGGTAGGTTGTTAATAAGACTATATATGAGATTTAGAAATCAATAAGTAAAAGCAACAATTCCAAGGAAAAATGAGTAAAACACATGAAAAGGCATTTCATAAAAAAGAGAAAACCTGTTTGGTGCCAAATCATAAAAGACTCAAACCTCATCAGTGATCATGGAAACGCAAAACAGACAACAAAGAGATGACATTCTATTGGCAAAATAACTAATACTAAACAATACTAAACAACAATACTAAATGTTGGAGAAAATGGGGAGCAAGCAATTCTTTATTCATTGCTGATGGGAAAGTAAATTTGTACAACCATCTTTGAAAACAGTTCGGCAGTGCCTTGTAAGTTGACCATCATATTCCCTACGACCTAGCAACTCTTTTTCTAAGCATATCCAAGATGAACTTTTATACATGTGCATGTGGAGAGCTGCACAAGCATGTCTAAGGAAATGTTTTATTTTTTGATAACAAAAATTGTGCATGATCAAGAAATAGGTAAATAAATTATAATATAGCCAGGAAATGGAAAGATAAATTATATGAGTGAAGTTATATGAATTAATTTTAGCAACGCAATTTTCAGTGAAAAAAAGATGTCTTGGATGATTCAACCATAATAATACCCACTTTATAAGGTTTAAAAGAAACCCAGAATAAACAAACAAATAAACAAAACACCATGAACATAAATTCAGCTTTTAACAGAGAAATTCAAATTAGAACACCAGGCACTTTTCTTAGTTTTTAATAAAATTAATCCCTGATTCCCATCTAGTCTTTCATCCTTTTTACATAAATTCCCTCAACAAAGAAGCCAGTGGGAGGAAAGGTGAATTGTACCTTAACAAATTTCTATCTTTTAAGCTATACCATCTCCCACCACAGAATTTTCATTGTACAAATGACATATACTGCTTAATGGACGCATTTTTTAATTTTCTCAAAATGAAATTAAAGGCAAATACAAGGAAACCCAGGCCAGAAGAACCTTCTCTCATTAGAACTTCCAATAGTTTTTTCATCTTCTTTACCTTCACAGATTTATATTCTTCCATGTGACCATCTTTCCTACACTAGTGTTTCCAAATGTTTGCCATCTAAAATGAATGTTAGTAAGTGTCATTCATGTGAAAGGAATGTTAACTGTCAAATAAGCTTAGGTTTGAGAAATAGAACAGACAGATATGCCAATTATCTCCTCCATACTCAAAAGCTTCACCTTTAAAAATTGACTCTGCACATAACCCGTAAACGTCCTATGTGTCACTGACCTTTCTTTCAACAACTGGTGGGCCAGGAGTGGACCTTTGACCCATGCTGGGTCAGTACTCTCTCTGGAGCCTTTGAGATTGAGACAGTGAGAGTCTGGACTACTTAAGCTATGAAGGAAGTTAGAACTAAAAGATGGCATATATCCTGAGATGGAGTCACCCCTTTCCCATACAAAATCATATGCACAGTAGGGATGATTAGAATTACAGAAAAAGTCTTTCTTCACAGAGCAACAGGAGAACAAAACAGACATACAAGGAGGAGCAGACAGCTCCACCAAAGATGGCAGAAACAGCCTCAGATTTTATTTTCCAGTTGTAGTTTTATGTGGCAAATTTGGTTCCCTATGATATTGCCTTTAACATCTTCTCAGTCTCTTTTTATTTGGGCTAACTTAGGTGACAAGCAAAGTGCAGTGCCAAAGACAGGGGATTCAAGAAGTCTACTGGCTACAGGGCTTCTCAGAGTCTTACGAATGATAACGTGCTTTGTTTATCTCTAATGGTTGGGGCACAGCATCACAGATTTATGTGACCTTTCTTTTTAGGCCAGATATAGAACTCACTATGAAAACCACTGATCTAATTAATTTACCCTCAATCCAGGCTTATACATTATCCTTAATACCAAATTGCATGCACTGGGATTCCGACATGGAATGCCACAGGGCTAAGAATTCCCAACCACAACCTCTTCTAACTTATCACTAGCACACCTGTGAATATCCAGAAAAATATGTAAACTTACAACAATATTGAACAATAGGATTGACAGTATTCTGCCAGAATCTCCAAGAAATTTACACTCAAACTATAGTGAAGGGGCAGTGCAAACATGTAAAAGTGACCATTTTTGTTAAGATTCTGTCTGCAAGCCCAACTGAAAGTGTTTAGAAAATATCGTCTTGGGTGTACTACCAGAAACCCAACTCAAATGTCTAAGAAATATATGTTAGTAAGAAAAATATCTGGCAATCCATCTTATCATAAAAGCTCTTTTGGCGGGATAGCCAGAGAGTTGGGGGGAAGTGAGGGTGCATTATCGCCTAGAAAATATACTGGCAGACCTCGTTTTATTGCACTTCACAGATAGTTTTTTACAAATTGAAGGTTTGAGGCAACCCTGCATCAAGCAAGTCTATCAGCACCATTTTTCCAACAGCATTTATTCACTTCATGTCTGTGTCACATTTTGGTAATTCTTTAAATTTTTCATTGTGATTACATATATTAATGGTGATCTCTGATCAGTGATCTTTGATGTTACTATTGCAATCGTTTTGTAACTGCACCCATATAAGACAGTGAAATTAATAAATGTGTATTTTCTGACTGCTCCACTAACTGGCTGTTTCCCCATCTCCCTCTCTCTCCTTAGACCTTCCTTTTCCCTAAAAAACAACAATATTGAAATTAGGCCAATTAATAATCCTACAATGGTCTCTAAGTGCTCAAGAGAAAGGAAGAGTTGCACATCTCTCACTTTAAATCAAAGCTAGGAATGATTAAACTTAATGAGGAAAGAATGTGAAAAACCAAGATGGGTTGAAAGCTAGGCCTCTTGCACCAAACAGCCAAGTCGTGAACGCAAAGGAAAAGTTCTTGAAGGAAACTGAAAGTACTACTCCAGTGAACACACAAATGATAAGAGAGAAAACCAGGTTTATTGCTGATATGGAGAAAGTTTTAATGGTCTAGATAGAAGATCAAACCAGCCACAACATTCCCTTCAGCCAAAGCCTAATTCAGAGCAAGGCCCTAACTCTCTTCAATTCTATGAAGGCTGAGAGAGGTGAGGAATCTGCAAAAGAATAGTTTGAAGCTAGCAGAGATTAGTCCATGAGATTTAAGGAAAGAAGCTGTTTCCATAACAGAAGAGTACAAGGTAAAGCAGCAAGTGCTGATACAGAAGCTGCAGCAAGTTATCCAGAAGATTTAGCTAAAATAATGACAGTGGCTACCCTGAACAACAGATTTTCAATGTCATCTTTCATAGTTAGAGAAGAGAAGTCAATGCCTGGCTTCCAAGCATTAAAGGACAGGCTGAATCTCCTGTTAGACTAATATAGCTGGTGAATTTAGGTTGAAGTCAATGCTCATTTACCATTCAAAAAATCTTAGAGCCCTTAACAATTATGCTACTCTGCCTGTGCTCTCTGAATGGATAAAAAGCCTGGATGGCAGCACATCTGTGTACAAAATGGTTTACTGAGTATTTTAAACCCTCTGTTGAGAACTATTGCTCAGGAAAAAAGATACTTTTCAAAATATTACTGCTCATTGACAATGTACCTGTCATCCAAGGGCTCTGGTGGAGATAGACAGTGAGTTGAATGTTGTTTTCATGTCTGCTAACACAACATCAACAAGAGTTTGGAATAAGTTGATTCCAAACCTCATGGATGATTTTGAGGGGTTCAGGACTTCAGTGGAGGGAGTCACTGCAGATGTGGAAATAGCAAGAGAACTAGAAGCGGAGCCTGAAGATGTGACTGAATTGCTGGAATATCATGATGAAACTTTAATTGATGAGGAGTTGCTTCTAATGGATGAGCAAAGAAATTTGATTCTTGAGATTGAATCTACTCCTAGTGAAGATACTGATAAGACTGTAGAAGTGACAACAGAGGATTTAGAATATTACATAAACTTAGTTGATAAAGCAGTGGCAGGGTTGTAGAGGATCACCTCTGATTTGGAAAGAAGTTGTATTGTGGGTAAAATGCTATCAAACAGCATTGTACACTACAGAGAAATTGCTCATGAAAGGAAGAGTCAATTGATGTGGCAAACTTCAGTGCTGTCTTATTTTAAGAAATGGCCACAGCCACTCCAGCCTTCAGCACCACCACCCTGATCAGTCAGCAGCCATCAACATCAAGGCAAGACTCTTCACCAGCAAAAAGATTATGACTCTCTGGAGGCTCAGATGATGGTTAGCATTTTTTTAGCACTATGTATTTTTTAATTAAGGTATGTAAATGGTTATTTAAGACATAATTTTATTGCACACTTAGTAGACTATAGAATAATGTAAACATAACTTCTATACGCAGTGGGAAACCAAAAAATTCATGTGATGTGCTTTATTGTGATATTGACTTTATTGTGGTAGTGTGGAACCAAACCCTTGACATCTCCAAGGTATGCCTTTAATCTTCACAAATATGATTGGTATAAGTGGAGTGAAGGTGAGAAGAATGCCAGAAGCAATGCATTGTGTATCCTTCTATTCAGAATATCTAAGGACCATATAATGTAGCCCAGAATAACTCTAGCAAAAGAAAGCTTGCTAAACGTTGGTAATTATGTTAGATGTTCTCTAGATTATTTTCTCTCCTGGTAAATCTGAAGTGGATTTGATCAGTACAAAACTGGGCAAAGAAGACCACTTTAAGGAAATCCAAAACTCCCTATTGGAAAAACATTGAATTTGAGGTTAACAGAGGAATCAAGGAAAGAGATAGACAAGAAAAGCCTTCCTGGGATCACCCTCATGAGGGACCATAAGAATGTACACATGCCCTGGACCGTACCAACTCAGGAAAATCAAAGCACACTGTGATGCAGACTTCAAAAAATTCTTCAAGCCACCTGTACATCCATCAGTAAAAGTCCTTTACTCTTAAAGGCCCCAGGGGGTTAAAACAACCTGTGATCAAACACTGGTATAAAAATAAGCTGCTTGGACATGGAGCAGCTCACGGGAAGCCAGGCTTAGAAATACAATTCCATTCATCCCTAGGGATCAGAAGACTGCATATACCAAAGGCTGCACCCTGTCAGGAGCAACTGGGGATATAACCTCAGAACTACTAGTCTCTGGAGGGATGTGAGACGAGGGGAGGACACGAGACAGTAAGTTCCTCAAATAGTAAAAGGTAAAAACGTACCTGGTTAAGAGGGCTTAAGCACAACTTTGACTAAAAAGTAGTTAAAGTACACTCAGGATGTGACCTCTAGAAAGCCAGGCTAAAAGATAAAAATAAGAGGGAAATCCTGAGGCAAGACATCAAAGACTGCATACTGTGGGCAAAAGAAACTTCACAGAATTTGTCCCCAAAAATCATTAAACAAAATGACCAAACTACAAAATGACCCCAAACTACAAACCTCAGAAAGGGTAGGGTGTGTATCATTACCCAGAGTTGCTACAATATATTATATACAATTTCCAGTTTTCAACAAAAAATTATGATGAGACATGCAAAGAGATAGGAAAGTGTGGACTATACACAAGAAATAAAATAGGCCCTATAAACTGCCTTTGAGGGGGCCAGGATGTTGGACTTAACAGATGAAGACTTAAAAACAGCTCTTATAAAATGCTCATGGAACTAAAGAAAACTATGTTTACAGAATTACATAAAGGTATGAAAACAATAATTGAATAATAAAGAATGCCAATAAAGAGATAGAAATTATGAAGGTAACCAAACATAAATTCTGAAGTTGAAAAGTATGATAGTAATTTAAAATTTGCTAGAGGGGCTCAATAGTAGGTTTGAGTTGACAGAAGACATCACTACTGACCTTACAGAAATATAAAGAATTATAAGGGAGTACTATGAACAGCTGTATGCTGACACATCAGATAACAAAGATAAATGGAAAAATGTTGCCACTCAGTTCCTGCCTATGCCAATGCAAGATTCTGGGCAAATAACATCAAGTACTTTGCTTTGGCAGAACTCAGCCTGTGAGGTAGTAACTCTAAGACAGATGGGTCTGACTGTGCTTATTAATCAACACATACAAAATTACACTTTAAAAATGTGGGTGATTATTTGTATTACAGAAGGCTATAATATTGATTAAATGATTAAAATCAAGTTTCTTTTCAGTTGAGGGTGTTCTTATATTGTGTTAAGGAGATAAGATCCAATCAGAGAAACTTAACATTTTACTTGCTAATTCAAGACAGAGCAGAAAGTGAGATCAATTACTACTGAAGAACTGCAAGCTATAGGCATGAAGAAGAAAAGGTTATAAGATGACCAAACCCTTGGGATTCGTAGAGATGAAACATTCCATAATTAATAATACAACCAGATTCACTTTACAGAAGACAATTGGAAATTGTTCTAATATGAACTTAAGTTGCATCTCAATTTTCACATTAATTTCCCCATTAGCTTTTATTTTTTCTAGCATGATAGAGCAAGAATGAGGAGATGTTTAGTGAACCCAGTTTGGGTATAGCTCAGACTGTATTTGCCCAAGAATAAGTACCCATCTTAATTTAATTCCATTGCCACACTTATTGAATGGAAGTACAGGGAGTGTCGATGACATTTTAATTTTAAGTTAGATTGTGGAAAGTTCACCTAACTGGACATGGTGCTCTAACCTCCTTAGAATGATAGTTTTGCTAAAATCACTTTCTAAATGAAACTCTGTTTAAACTTGTCTTCTTAATAATTTGCATCAAGCGAAGAACTCTTCCTTGTATCGATATGTTACAATTTTTTTATACACTGAGCTTTTATTATAAATGTTTGATACTAGGAAAGGAAAAGGAATGAAAGCAGATATGGGGAGGACTTGCATAATCTTATTTTTTTCTTCCTTTTATGAGATTTGAATTTCCATAATTATTCTAAAGAATAAAATTTTTAAAAGGTAGGGTGGAGAGCTAAATAAAATCACCTTCTAAAGCAACTAAATAAAATCACTTCTAATTCAATAAAATTAGAATACTGAAAGATGAAAACTGAAGATTTGTTCTATGTGACCTTTCATGATATTTAGGCATCTGGCTTTTTAGATCAAGCAATCAACATGCTAATTAAAACTACATTTTTGTGAATGTCAAAACTGTCATCTGCATTTTCAATGTTATAATTGTGTGAAATTAAAAGAAAATGAGAGATTGTACATCAGTGAGATCACTGTAATAAAATTATCTCGAGGACTACATAGTTAAGAAAACGCTTTGCAATCCAGGGTATGTGGGTCAGCTGGAGGATACCTCCCATCAGCAGATACAGGTATCCCTCAGCATCTGTGGAAGACTGGTCCCAGAACAACCTCTCCACGCCCATGCCTGCGGATACGCAAGGCCGCAGGTACTCTAGTTCCTTATGTAAATGGTGTGGTACAGTCTGACCTACATACTCGCGAATTTGACCAACAGCCTGCAGATGTGCAAGGTGCACTGTACATCAGCACCTCCTGGGCCTGAAAGCACTCTGCCGCCTACACAGCAGCACGTAACTTAATCAGAAACAAGGGGGCGCTGAGGTAGAGTCCAACTTCTCAAAGAATCACCTGCTGGCCTGTTAAACCTTCCGCAGAGAGTCTCATGCGGAGGCTGGAGGGGCGGGCCCTGGAGTTTGCATGTCTAACAGGGCCAGATGATGCCTGGTGGAGGCCGGTTGCCATGGGGTTTTTACGGGTCTGGTGGCAGCCTTGGAAGGCAGAGGCCATGTTCATCTCCTGGGTGTGGTAATAAGATGAAGTAGGTTTCCTTGGGCCTCTTATAAGAGGGAGGTTTCCTAAGCTCAAGGTTTCTTGGCTGTGACACACATGCACAGCAGGTGCAGTGAGTTCCTGGGCAGGTGGGAGTCACTCCTCCAGACTTAGTGTGAGTATAGATATCTTTATATATACTTACATATATTTTCCCCAAAATCCTTGCTGCCTCGAGGTAAGACTCCTTTACTCCTTTAGCCATAAGGCAGAGGTACTGGTTCAGACATTCCACATCAGGTAACAGAATCCTTCCTAATGGTCAGCGATACTACAAGAGTTACAAACAAGGGCATCTCCCTTTCCCCTTTAGACTGGCCTAGGTTACCCTCTTCTCTGCTTTCTAACTACCTATGAACAAATAAGTTCATTAGTAAATTAATCACCTTTAACCCACAAGCACCATCTAATTCAATTTAGACCAGCATTCTCTCAGCTCTTCAACTTAGGTTACTTTGGTGACACGGCCATAGGATTTTCACTTGTCAGCGGAGCTAATAATGCTGCTGTCCTATAACTCTTCTAAGGATGTGAGAAAACAATAAACATGCCTATGAAAGCACCAGGCACAGCATCTAGCTTAGAGAAGAATATCCAGTGATGATTTTTAAATTGCTTTTGGACTTCTATGCAACTGAATGGGGCATTGCATCGGAGGCCCAGAATGCTTCTCTGCTGTATTGGAACATGAGACTAAAGCAGCAGCCCCAGGAAGCTGCTCCTCAAATCTCGCTCCGGATCACTGGTGGCTTGTAAAGCAGTGGGAGGCAGAAGGCGGCAGGAAAGCTCCTGGAGAGGCAGCATCGGACAGCGTTTGCTTTTTGGCTCTTCCCGCACTGAGGGAAAGGAGAGAGACTGCCCAGGTTAGCACCGACACAAGTCCCTTTGTCCCCCCCACACTTGCAGACCTTGGGCTGTTGGGCAGCAGGCCTCTGCTTCCTCCCCACTCAGATGGTTACAGCTTTATTTAGGGTGTCACAGCCCAGCGGGTGGGAGACCTCTTCTCAGCAAATGAGGATGTTTTCTGTGACTCGGGAACACACAGAGTCCCCTTGTTGTTGTTACTGATGAACAATTCTCCTTTTTGGGGTCATTCTCCTTTTACTCAGCAGTGTTAATTTATTCTCACCTGTGCGTTACCAAAATTTTGACGTCTCTGTGGGAAAGTTCTGGCACTGTGTGTGGTTTACCTGCCAAACGGCACCCCTTTAGGGAGAGCTTCTACAGGAAAACCAAACCAGGGAGATCTCCGCTTCCCAAGATGTCAATAGCGCAATTTAGAGGGGCCATAGGGCCACCTGGAGGTCAGCTCTGGGAGGGCATCTAACACAGCTCCACAGAGATCCACTTGCCCCCTCCAGGTGGCTGCCTGAGCCATTGCTGGTGTGTTTGGACAGCTGGGTCCACTGCCCCTCACAGTCTCTGGGGAACCGCCCTCTTCCAAAGAGGAGGCATGTCCCCCTAGACCTGGGCCATTGACTGACAGGCAGACAAAGACACTGCTAGGATGGGACAGAAACCAGTCTATGCTGGGATTTCCCTTCACCTGAGAACATCCCCAATAAATCAGCTAAACCTGAATGCCTGTCTCTGGCTCTGCTTGGAGGGACAATGAGCCCTAGATGAGATCAAGAAAATCTTTAAAGGAATATAATCCCAATCTGTTACTCATAACAGATTTTTGTTCTATTTTGTTTTGTGGTTCTTCTTTTATTTATTTATTAATTTTTAAAAATTGAAGTATAGTTGATGTGCAATATTATGTAAGTTACAGGTGTACAATATAGTGATTCACAATTTTTAAAGGTTATACTCCATTATAAAATATTGGCTGGGCTTCCCTGGCGGCGCAGTGATTGAGAGTCCGCCTGCCGATGCAGGGGACACGAGTTTGTGCCCCGGTCCGGGAAGATCCCACATGATGTGGAGAGGCTGGGCCCACGAGCCATGGCCACTGGGCCTGCGCATCCGGAGTCTGTGCTCCACAGTGGGAGAGGACACAACAGTGAGAGGCCCGCATACCGCAAAAAAATATATATATATATATATTGGCTACATTTCCCATGTTATACAATATATCCTTGTAGCTTATTTTATACATACTAGTTTATACCTCTTAATCCCCTTCCACTATATTGCCCCTCCCCCTTCCCTCTCCCCACTGGTAACCACTAGTTTGTTCTCTATATCTGTGAGTCTGCTTCTTTTTTGTTATATTCACTATTTTGTTGTATTTTTTAGATTTCACACATAAGTGAAATCATGCAGTACTTGTCTTTCTCTCTCTGACTTATTTCACTTAGCATGATACCCTCCAAGTCCATCCATGTTCTCGCAAATGGCAAAATTTCATTCTTTTTATGGCTTGTGTATATATACAACAGCTTCTTTATCCATTCTTCTGTTGAGAGACTTAGGTTGCTTCCACATCTTGGCTATTGTAAATAGTGCTGTTATGAACATTTGGGGTACATGTAACTTTTCGAGTTAGTGTTTTTGTTTTTCTTGGATATATACCCAGAAGTGGGATTGCTGGGTCATATGGTAGCTCTATTTCTAGGTTTTTGAAATATCTCCTTACTGTTGTCCACAGTGGCTGCACCAAATTACATTCCCACTAGCAGCATACATTGTGGCCCTTCTTTCAATTCATGTCAACTAATTCTGAAATTCAGGCAACTGGAAAATAAAGTTGGTGATTTTCCACCAAGCTACACCATTGTTTCAAAAATTGTATTCCTAATCCTTAATATTCACTGGTGAACAGAAGCTAATATACTTTCCTGTTAAAGCAGAGCTGATAAAATGAATTTCTGTTTAAGAAAAGCATCCATGCTAGATAGTTATGCACAAGATAAAATAGAATTTAGTTATCACATTATAATTACAAAACAATAACATTAAAAAAATTTAAATCCAGGGGAAAATTCTGCCTTAAACTATTCATTGTTAGCAAAATCCGAAAATATTCTTTTTATCTTTGTTTTCTGGTTTAAAAGTTTTCATTTTTGTCACTGAAGATGCAATGTTAATATTTATCCTGAGGAAGAATGTTAAGTAATTTACATATTCTCCAGTCACAAACAGCAGTGAGAAGAGTCTGACATAAATCAGTCAGAAGGCCATGAGGATGCAGAGCCGTTTATATATCCAGGCCATGTTGGTGTGTGCTGTTGTTCCCTTCCCACTCACATGGCCAGGCTTGGAGAAGCGATAGGGGAGGGGAACAGAACAAGTCAAGGGAAAACATCCACATGTCACTGAGGGTGTCAGCCAATTCACAGACTCTATACGGCACATCCACCTTGCCATCTCTTCCACTCCCAGGGAGGTGATTTTTTTCTTCTACCCTTTTGTTCAAATCAGCTTTAAAAAAGGTGACTTGCCCTGGGTAGGTGTGGGGAAAATGACCTTTAAATTCTATTACCACTTGACTCCCAGGACTGTATTGAAAAACTGTCTCTATGCATCTGAATTGGTTTATTCTTTATATATATATTGATTCTTCAATCATTTTCATAAAAACACCTTTTAAATAAAAATTTTATTCATTAATTATTGAAAACATGAAACACATAGGTACATAGTATGATGAATGTTAAGGAAACTATTTTTATTAACGATATATTTATAGATCATACAAAACCTAAATAGAATTATTGGTTCAATTCAAAGGAAATCTTTTTTCAAAAAACTAAAGTTCACATAAAGAAAAACAGCAAATTAAAAAAAATTTATTGAAGTATAGTTGATTTACAATGTTGTGTTAATTTCTGCTGTATAACAAACTCGTTCAGTTATGCATATATATTCTTTTCATATTCCTTTCCATTATGGTTTATCACAGGATATTAAATATAGTTCCCTGTGCTATACAGTTGGACCTTGTTGTTTAACTATCCTACATATAATAGTTTGGATCTGCTAATCCCAAACTCCCAATTCTTCCCTCCCCCACCTCCCCTTCCCCTTGGCAACCACAAGTATATTCTCTATGTCTGTGAGTCTGTTTCTGGAAAAGCAGCTAAATTTTTAATATTTTTCTTTTGCTGACAAAGGGGCTTGCAGAGATTTTAAAATAACTATAACTAAAATTAATCATTAGTGTATATTATTTAATGAGATAATGTATGTAAAAATTTAATACATGGAGCCCTTTATTATCGTTGCTCAGGTGACAACCAAAGTAGCAATGTATATGCTTTACTAGTGAAATAAGAATCGCACAGCATAACAATTCAAATGGAGGCCAATGACATACAACAGTGAATGCAGACAACCTGTCATAAACAGCTTGAAATAATAAATATACAAATAATTAAATATTTTGATTTATTTAAAATCAAAGTATGAAAGTGGGAGCCTCTGATATTCTGAAGATTCACGTGTTACATTAAAGAGTGAAACCACCATAGAGAGAGGGCTTCTCTGTAGGAAAAGCATTACTTCACTACTCAGAAAGCTTACATTAGAAACAAAGGACTGATCTTTCCTCTGTCACACTGCAGTGCCATGACACAAGGCATTCTCCCAGTTTTGCAGCCATGCAAACCTTGCCTCAAGGCCCAGCTCATGCACCATCTCCTCTGTCCCACCTTTGATTCTACGAGGCTGATTTAGATGTGTCTCCTGTTCTCCACTGTGCCCTCCATGAGATACTTTTCTTTGTATATTACCGTTTTGCATGTCTCTCTCCTCAAGGTCAGCAAATGTATTTTTTCACGTGCCCAGAATCCAGGATCACACTCAATGCCAGCTGGGTGAATGAGGAACCCATCTGAAGCACAACAAAGCCTTCTTGGTGAAGTTCTTCTCGACATCTTCTACAGAGCAGAAATGGTGTTGTTTTGACTCTTCATGCTTCTGCTGGACTAGAGTAAACAAAGATCTTGTTCATTCCTATAAAGTACTTAATTAAGAAGAGTTGTTGAAATGTCAATAAATATTCAGAAGGGAGGTTTTCTTGGAGATAATTTGAAGGTCAAATGATCTGGTTGTGATAGATGAGAGATGATGGTAGAGAAATTATTAGTCATTCGTCTGGATGTGCTTATTAGTCCCTTAGCCGTCGTTAGTGCCACATAGAGAAAAGAAAGGCTGGTGAGGCCCTGGAGAAGTTCAGCCAGCTAGTGGGCAGGAGAAGAAGGGAACCTGGCTCCCCTCCTCTAGCCAATTTGCTCAGCTCCCAGGCTTCCTGGAGTCAATTAGGAGGCATAGATGTGCCCATGCCTGGGACACAAAGCTGTGGGATAAAAATGTCCTGTGTTATGTGGGGCTGACTCCAGAACCAACATCATATGAAAGCTCCCTTCAGTCAGAGCATCTTCTATCAACTGTTGTCCTCAACCAAATTGTAGAACAGTACCAATTTGGGAACCAATTAAGGGAAAAATAAATGTCTGTGGCCTACACGATTGGATTCTGTGCCTTTTTTCTACTGTGATCTTGACACATTTCCACAAAGGAGCAAAGAGGGAGAGTGGAATAGGGAAAGTTAGTACCTATTAGATTGCAAGTACTTTAATGTAATCTCTCATTAGGAGATGAGGATTATTATCATTCTGTACCAGACACAACTAAAGCTCAGGAAGACTAATTAATTTCTCCAAGGTAACATAGCTAGAAAGTATTTTGCATCCAGGTTTTTTGGGTTCATCAAAGGTTCTTACATATAATTCTCGTAACATTTTTCTAGAGCAAGAGAAAAGTTAGAGAAATTTGGTTCTTTCCTTTTATATCCATGCATTATTTATCTTCTTTTCCCAGACACTTTCAAATAAGGTCTATGAATGAGTTCCTTCTATTTCCAAGAATTTTATTATTGTAAGCCATCATTTACAATGTTTATGATTATTTTTATTATGATAGTTATTTTTACATTTATAAGTGTGAGGATACAAATCTACTGTTTTACTTAGTTTAGTTTGCAAATAAAAATTATTCACATTAAATACCAATACCTCTTCTGGTTATTAAATGATTCCTTGTGTGTTATTTACTGATACATCAGTTGACAGAAGTGATACCAGTATCAATCCCACAATGTGAACTATGAATTCAAGGTAAAGGAAACGTATCTGGCTATTAAATTTCCCCCTCAAACCGTTGATAGTGTCAGTATTTGAAATCAGGCGAAAATAAGGATTGTGAATCAAATTACTTTCCTAACTACACCAACAATTGCTTTGTTCTGGTTCTCAAGATTTTGTAATAAAATAAAAAAATTTTATTTCCAAATGTCATCACTTATGAAAAGCTTTTCCTAGTATACATTTCTATTTCATGATAGCAGAGACAGGATATAAAAAGGAATATATGCTTCCTGAACTTTTAATTGATCTGAATGAGCTTTCTTTTACTTGATTTTTTTGAGTCTATATTGCTTCCTTTTTTGTGGAGAGACCAAACGTCATCTATCTTCCTATTACTTCAGAGCTGCCTGATATCAGCTGCTTTCTTGAATCTTAAGCTTGGTTCTTTGTAGCTTATAAAACCTTTATTATTTTTTTATTTTATTTTATTTTTTTTTGCCGTATGCGGGCCTCTCACTGTTGTGGCCTCTTCTGTTGCGGAGCACAGTCTCCGGATGCGCAGGCTCAGCGGCCATGTTTCATGGGCCCAGCCGCTCCGCGGCATGTGGGATCTTCCTGGACCGGGGCATGAACCCGTGTCCCCTGCATTGGCAGGCGGACTCTCAATCACTTTGCCACCAGGGAAGCCCAAACCTTTATTTTTGATAACTGATTATATTGACTAAATGTCACTCAGAATCTCTGATATAGATCTTTGTTATTTTTATATTTTTAATTAAATATTCTCACCCTCTCCACCTAATAACTCAGTAACAAAGTCATTTTAGATTTTAGTTGAGTACATTTAGTAGAGTACATTACATTTTATGTGGCCACCCTGAGTCAAAGATTTACTTCATTAACATGACAGAGATTGCCAATGTTCCCTTACAACTGTTCTTCTTCCCCATCCTCACCTTCATAGAAGTACAGCCATGTAACTAGGCTGCAGCCAATTGAGGTACGTACAATTCTGAGATGTGTCATTAAAAGGGGAGGGGCCTGACCTTCCCCCACACCTTTCCTCCTTCCTGTTTTTTAAACCTCAGATAGTACAGCTGGCATCTAGCCGCCAGTTGAGGATGAGACATTGGAAGGACCCTGGGTCCTTGAAAATTTGGACTGTGATATTTGGGCTACTTCCAAATATTTTGAATGTGATAAAAATTAAACATATCTTACTCAAACCACTGTTATTTTTAAAAATTTTTTTTGCTACCAACCAAACTCAATTTTTAGTAGCTTTATTGAAATATAATTAATATACCATATAATTCTCCCATTTAAAGTGTATAATTCAATGGTATTTACAGAAGTGTGCAACCATCACTATGGTTAAACTTCAAAAAGATATTCTGTACCCTTTAGCTATTTTTCTGCTATGTACCCACCCCACCCCACACCAGTCCTGAGGAACCAATAATCTACTTTCCTAGACTCTCATATGAATGGAATCATATAATATGTTTTCTTTTGTGACTGGCTTCTTTGACTTAGCATACTGTTTTCAAGGTTCATCCATGTTGTAACATGTACTTCATTCCTTTTTATGGGCAAATATTCCATTGTATGGATATACTACATTTTGTTTATTCATTCATCCATTGTTGGATGTTTGAGTTATTTCCACCTTTTGGCTATTAAGAATAATGTTACTATAAGTAATCATGTACACGCTTTTCTGTAAACATATATTTTCATTTCTCTTGAGCATATACCTATGAGTTGAATTGCTGTATCAAATTGTAACTATATGTTTAATCACTTGAGGAACTGCCAGACTGTTTTCCAAAGTGAATGCACCATTTTACATTCTCACCTGTAGTGTATGAGGGTTCCAAATTCTCCACATCCTTGCCAACACTTGTTATCTGACTTTTAAATTCTATTCATCCCAGTGGGTATGAAGTGGTGATTGGGGTTTGCATTTTCCTGATGACTAATGTGTTTATTGGCCACTTGTATTTCTTTCTAGGAGTGATTTCTTTTCAGATCCTTTGTCTATTTTTCAATTGAGTTTTTGTCTTTTTATTATTGAGATGTAAGAGTTTGTTATATATTTTAGATAAAGACGCTTTTAGATGTATGACTTGCAAATATTTTCTTGTATTCTATGGATTGTCTATTCACTTTCTTGATGGTATTCTTTGAGGCACAAAATTTAAAAATTTTTATAAAGTCCAATTTGTCTATTTTTTTCTTTTTCCATTTGTGCTTTGATGACAAGTCCAAGACTCCTTCGCCAATCCAGGGTCATGAAGATTTACCCATATGTTTTATTCTAAGAGTTTTACAGTTTTAGCTCTTACATGTAGCTCCTTGATCCACTTTGAGCTAATTTCAGTATATAGTGTGAGGTAAGGGTCCAAATTCATTCTTTTGTATGTAACTATTCAAATGTCCCAGCACCATCTGTTGAAAAGACTGCTCTTTTCCAATTGAATGCTCTTGGAACCCTTGTCAAAATCAGTTGACTATTGATGTGTGGATTTATTTCTAGACTCAGTTCCATTCTATTCATCTATATATCTATTCTTGTACCAATGTTATACTGTCCTAATTGTCATTGTTTTGTAGTAAATTTTGAAATTAAGTGTGAATCCTCATACTTTGCTCTTCTTTTTCAGGATTATTTAGCTATTCTGGGTCCCTTGCAATCCCATATGAATTTTAGAATCATCTTGTGCATGTATATGGTCATCAGAGATTCTGATAAAGATTGTGTTGAATCTATAGATCAATTAGGGAGATTCGCCATCTTAATGAGGTTAAGGCTTCTGATCTGTGAACACGGGATGTTCTCCTACTTATTTAGAACTTCCTTAATTTCTTTCAACAATATTTTATATAGGGGGGAAGATACAGGGAGGGAGAATTGGATAAAAGTAATCAAAATTTACAAGCTTGCAGTTATAAGATAAATAAGTACCAGGGACATAATGTACAACATGATAGATATACTTAACACAGTTGTATGTTATATATGAAAGTTGTTAAAAGAGTGGATCTTGGGAGTTCTCATCACAAGGAAAATTTTTTTTCTTTTTCTTTAATTTTGTATCCATATGAGATAATGGATGGTCACTAAACTTATTGTGATAATCATTTCATGATGTATGTAAGTCAAATCATTATGCTGTACATGTTAAACTTAGTGCTGTATGTCAATTAACTCTCAACAAAACTCGAAGGAAAAAACAAACAAAAAACACAATGCTTTATAGTTTTCAGAGTATAATTTTTCACTTTGTTAAATCCATCCTTAAATATTTTATTCTTCTTGATGCTATAGTGAATGGAATTGTCTTCTTAATTTCATTTTTGGATTGTTCATTACATGTATAGAAATGCAGCTGATTCTGTGTTTTGATCTTGTATCCTGCAACCTTGTTCAACTTATTTATTAGTTCTAACAGGTTTTTAGTAAATTCCTTAGGATTCTCTATATGATCATGTCATCTACAAATGGAGTTAGTTTTACTTCTTCCTTTCCAATCTGGATGCCCTTTATTTCTTTCTCTTGTTTAATTGCCCAGGCTAAAATCTCCATCACAATGTTGAATAGAAGTGGCAAGAGAAGACATCTAGTTTTGCTTCTGATTTTAGGGTGAAAAATACCTGCTTTTGCACCATTAAGTATGACGTTAGCTGTGGGTTTTGGTAGATGTCCTTTATCAGGTTGAGGCAGACCCTCTGTTTCCGGTTTGGTGAATATTTTTTTAAATCATGAATGGGTTTTAAATTTTTTCAAATGTCTTTTCTGCATCTATTGAGATGATTGTGTGATTTTTATTTTTTATTCTATTCATATGATGTATTGCATTAATTTATTAAAACTAACCTTGGATTTCTGGGATAAGTTCCATTTTCTCATAATATAGAATTCTTTTAATACATTACTGGGTTTAGTCTACTAGGATTTTTATATTCATATTCATAAGAGATATTGATCTCTAATTTTATTTCCTTGTGATACCTTTGCCTGGTTTTGGTATAAGGGTAATACTGAAATCATAAACTGATTTGGAAAGTGTTCTCTTCTACATTTTGGAAGAGTTTGTGAAGATTTGCTATTATTTCTTTAAATGTTTGGTAGAACTCAACTGTGAAGTCATCTGCATCTGGGAATTTCTTTGTGGGTAATTAAAAAAATTACTTGTTCAATTTCTTCATTTATTACAGGTCTATTTAGAAGGTCTATCTCTTCTTAAGTCTGTTTTAGCAGTTTATGTCTTTCTAAGAATTTGTCCATTTCACCTAACTTATCTAATTTTTTGGTGTACAGTGGTTCATGGTTTTCCTTTATAATCTTTTTTATTTGTGTAAGGTTGGTAGTAATGTCTTCTATTTAATTTCTAATTCTAATAATTTAACTAGTTTCTCTTATTTTCTTGGTAAACTTGTCTGTTTTTTCAATTTTGTTAATCTTTTGAAGAAGCTTTTGTTCTCATTGATTTTTCTGTATTAAAACTCAATTCTCATTATTAGAGACAGTCAGCTTTATTTAAATTATTTGTAAACCCCAGAGACATACTCAGAGTAAAAGTTACGCCTTGCAATAAATCTCCACAAATAATGATTTTTGTCTTAAATAGATAGGACATGGAAAGAGGACATCATCTATCAAAGATTCAGGGCTCTGAAATTTATTTTTTCCCTTTAGCTCACATTTCTTTAACATTGGAGAAATAATACTATTTTTCTATTAAGATACTGTATATAAATCTTGTAAATAACCCAACATAGTAGATTCTACATAAGTAGTTTTTTTCTCCTTCTATTAAGAGACTTATTCTTTTGAGAGTGAAGAATAATCACTCTGGTGAATCCAGCAATTTTTTATGTTTATTTTGGTAAGTAAGATCATTTCATTTCTGAAACAGTAATGCTAAATAATTTTTAGTTGGTTTATTTAAAACTATGAATATTTTTTATTCTAAGTCTTACTATTAGACTTGTCTTCTGAAGGAAAGTTTCCTCATTCAGAAAATGAGCAAAGGATCCATAAATGAAGTAGTTGGCTAAAGTGACCAGATATAGGTTTGATGGGAAAAGAAATCCATTGCTAACTCAAGGTAGTGTACTGGAAAATTTTATTGTGTTCAGTCCGTATAATAAAGATAAGAGTAATTATTTGAGGAGAAAAGCCTTTTTGGGACCAAAGACTAGAATTTGATTGTGTCTAAAAAGCTGGTTTCCAAACCATTTGCTTCTGATTCATCTAAAGCATCAAAGCAGGGGTCTGCAATTTTTTTTCCTGTAAAGGCCAGAAAGTAAATAGTTTGGATTTTATAGGCCCATACAGTGGATATAAAGGATGTTAGTGGAATGAGAAAAAGGTGTCCAAAAAGCTGAGGGGTTACTGGAAATCTCTATTTGGAACAATCAGTCCCAGCGGGTCTCCACACTAACCACCACTCCATCCCCTTCCCTCCAACCCATACAATGTGTATCATCACCAGGATAAAACAAGCAAATGAGCAACAACAAATAAGCACAGACATCTTTAATAAATACACTAAAAACAATTACCTATGAAGAGCTAGACTCCTAGAGAGGGCATAAGTAGCCCAGAAAAGAAAAGCCCTTTTTATTTTGGTACTGGGATGCCCAGCATTTAGGTCACCTCTCTGCTCACTCTAAAATAAAACATTCCTGCTGAAGCCCCAGAAACATACTCAGACCACTCATTTAGTCTTAATAGTTACAGGAAAAAGCTGGTTGTAAAAGAGAAACACACGAGATATATGATACAAAGAAAACCAGATAAAGCTAACTCACAAAACATTTCACAAAAGGCCACCAGTTTTAGAAAGAAAACTACTGACATAAAAAATACCACAATAAACAAAACAGAAAAATTAGTGTTAAAAATTAATACTTTGGGGATCAAGAAAACCTTTTCTATTCTCAGTGAGATTTAAAAATTAGAGCAGTCTGTACTAAGACAAAAATCAATATACAAAAATCAACTGCATATCCACTTATTAGCAACAATGAGAAATTGAAGTTTTTTTAAAAAAACTACATCATCCAAGAAATATTAAATATAAGGATAAACCCCAAAAAAGATGTGCAAGTCTCTACATTTAAAACCAAAAACTACTGCTAAGAGAAATTTTAAAAGATCCAGAGCAGTGGTTCTCAGCCAACTGTCCATCCCTGGGGACATCTGGCAATATCTGAAGACATGTTCAGTTGTTACAGCTGAGGAGGCAGATTTTGACACTGGATCTAGTGAGTAGAGGCCTCAGGGATGTGGGTAAACATCCTATAGTGTACAGAACAGTTCTCCACGACAAAGAAGTATGTAGTCCAAAGTATCAATATGCCAAGGTCAAGAAACCCACACTGTTAGGATGGCAGTTCTCCACAAATTGGTGCATAAATTCATTGTAACCCTAATCAAATTATAAGAACGAATCTACATATTCATATATATATGAATATATAGAGAGAATGAACATATATATATATATATAGAGCGAGAGAGAGAGAAAGAGAGAAACAAACTGATTCTAAAATTTATATGGAAATGTCAAAACAAAGCCAGGGCTTCCCTGGTGGCACAGTGGTTGAGAGTCCGCCTGCTGAGGCAGGGGACATGGGTTCATGCCCCTGTCCGGGAAGATCCCACATACCGCAGAGCAGCTGGGCCCGTGAGCCACGGCCGCTGAGCCTGTGCGTCCGGAGTCTGTGTTCCACAACGGGAGAGGCCACAACAGTGAGAGGCCCACGTACCGCAAACAAACAAAACAAAACAAAAAATGTATTATAAGTCTAAATGTAATACCTAAATCTATAAAACTTCTAGAAGAAAACATATGGAAAAATCTTTGTGACCTATAATTAGGCAAAGATTTTTTAGAAACAATACCATATATATGACCCATAAATGAAAAAAATAGAAAAAATAAATTATCAAAATTTAAAACATATGCTTTCTGAAAAGCTGTTAAGAGAATGAAAAGACAAGCCATGGACAGGGAGAAAAAAGTTAGAAAACATGTTTGATAAAGGATTTTTATCTAAAATATATAAAGAACTCTCAAAACACAACAAGAAAACCAATTAAAAATGAACAGAGATTTAAACAAACCTTTTTTTAGTGAAGACAAAGAGATGACAAAAAACACATGGAAAGATACTCAACATCATTAGTCAATAAGGAAATGCAAATTAAAATCAAAAGGAGATATGACCATGTAACTATTGAATGGATAAAATTAGAAATACTGACTATACTAAGCTCTGGAGAAGATGTGGAGAAACTGGAACCCTCAAACACAGCTGGTGAAATGTAAAACCACTTTGGAAAACAGTTAGGCAGTTTTATAAAAAGTTAAACCTACACCATCATAAAATCCAACTATTTCACTCTTAGATATTTACCCAAGAAAAATGAAAGCATATGTCTATGCAAAAGTTGTATATGGATGTTCCAAAAGTGGAAACAATCCAAATGTCTGTCATCAAGTGAATGGATAAACAAACTGTGGGTATCTGTACAGTGGAATACTACTCAGCAATAAAAAGTACAACAACATGTATGAATCCCAAAATAATTATAGTGAGTGAAAGAAGTTAGAGAAAAAAGAGTGTACTCTGATTTCATTTATATAAAATTTTAGAAAAAGAAACTAATCTTTAGTGTGTCATTTGTTGAGAGCACATTAGTTGTTGCTTGGGGATAGGAATGGATGTCTTAGAGTAGGGTGGAGATTTACAAAGTGGTTCAAGTAAACTTTGGGAGGAATGAATATGTTCAATATTTTGAGTGTGATGATGGTTTCACATATGTCAAACTTTATCAAATTACACATTTTCAACATGTACAGTTTTTATATGTCATTTATACTTCTAAAAATATATTTAGAAAATGAAATAGAATTGTTAAAAGAAAAAATCAATCACCCCAAACACATAGCTAACAAATGAAATACTAGGACAGGAAAGAAAGATTATATATTAAGGAGCAAACCATTAAGTACAAAATCTGAGTAGTAGGAGCATACGAAAAAAGACAGAGAGGATTTTCTAAAAAATAATATATGAAAAGTGTCCAGAGCTCAGAGATATAGATCTTTAGATTTAGAGTTTCAACCAGGATCCAATACAATATACAAAAAAGACTCACACTAAATAAACGTTTATGAAATATTAGAAAGATGTCCTAAAAGCAAGTTGAGTAGGGGCATGAGGAGTTGGGGGTTAGTGCATTTAAGTAAATTAGAATCAGCTGGTATGAAACTCATTATAAGCATCACTGGAATGTAAAATACAATGGTACAGTGATTTCAAAGGTCTGGGGAAATTACTTTCAATCCACGTCAATACCTAGCTAACTACCAATTAAATATAAAGGACCAGGGAATGAATTCAGGTAATCAAAGCCTCAGAAACCTTCTGTCTCATACCTACTCCTCAGACATTAACTGAGGATGAACTTTGGCAAAAAAGAAGAATAAAACCAGGAAAGAGGAAGCCATGGGCTATTTAGAAATATTGGAACTAATTCAGAAATCATAGGATGAGAGTTTTGCAGCAGGTCCAAAAGGCAAGCAGTTCTCATTTGTATGGGACGTCAGTCAATGCCAAGAAGAATATTTTCATTAAGAAAAACAATAACAAACAATAAACTTAATGACTAAGGTGGTAGATAATGTTATATACATGGTCAAGAAAGCATACCATTCTTTCTTAATTAAGAAAAAATAATGCAAATTAGAAACCTCACAATGGATGTTTATGGGTGATTGGGAGGGAATAAATCTAGGAAAGTCCTAATGCAAACACGCATGTGATAAGGTTTGGATCAACTAAAGTAGTGTAGGAAAAAGTAATTTATTTAATCTGGACCTTAGGAATATTCTCCTTCAAATAGTCCTAGGAAGTCACTGGACTTCTAAATTGGTCTGAGCAGACTGCTTAGCTCTGCTTTGAATGATACTTATATAGTTGATAACATCAAAGTTTTTCAATATTTTTCAACTTTTAGAATAATTTATAAGTAAAATACTGAAGGCTGAAGTACAGTCACAGTGCTGAATGTAAAAGTTCTCAACCTCCATGAAGCAGTAAGAGATGACATCTCTCTTTTCATACATCCTCAACTGATCACACTTTCCAGGCAGAAAAACTCTTAACTATAGGAGTTCTGTTTTTTCCTTCTTCTAATATGTATCTTAATACATTCAACTGAAATACTAAACCTTGAACTGTACTTACTCAATGATGTGAGATGTTCATTACAACCTATAGAGGTTCATTTCAACCTATAGAGTTTATTACTTATAGAGTTTAGAATCACTCTATAAACATAATGTTAAACAGTAAAATCTTATGATTGTAGGCAGAATGTAAATGTTTTTGACCTTGATAATGTAAAAATATAGTTACAGTTAACAGAAGATAGGAGATAAACATGGCCTATAATACAGCATTTCAAGGCTTGACAAGTGAATGATTGTGCACAGCTAATGCTTCAACATGCAAGAGGAACAGTTGATTCTTCTATTTCAGGAAAGGAACTGGAAGTGCTAACATCAAGGTCTCAATTGCTCTGAAAGCAACAGGTAATCAAAATCACTTTTTAATTTTCAAAGGAGAAATTCCCCAAAAACCCAAACTAACAAAAAAAGAAGATAGGGCATGAGAAAAGGGAAAGGGAAATGCGTGGAAGGATGGGATGTGACCACTTTTACCTCAAGAATGGAGAGTCAAGCTGGACCCTAGGGAAATCAGAAATGCATTGCAAGATATTTTCTTGCAATCAATGGCTACCAGGGCCACTAACTAGTTTCCTATTTGGTTTCAAGATGCACACACATACACCCACACCCACACCCGCAGCAGACGTGTTTTAAAGTCAGCCATTTTTGTGAACTGCATTTTTCTTACAGGTTCCCTTTACATTGCTTGCCTATGGATTCTAAGTGGAACCTATTTATATAAAAGGCAAGGGCCATGGAATGTGAGTCCCTCTAATGCCAGGAGTGCCTCAATTGATAACCATTGCTGCTTTAGTCCTATAAGGGGCCAAATGTCACAGGTTCCAAAGAGTTAATCTTCCCTGAAGAATAGTTTTCCCATTCAAAGGAGAGTTGACATTCCCTCTCCTTTAGAAGCTGGTAAGAGGAGGTAGGAAAGAATTGTGAAATGGTGCCAAATGTGTACGTGGCCCGTGGCAGCCACGTGGACCAGGAGTAAGTGGATTCTGGGTGGACCTTGCATTCAGTGAGGCTTTCTTTGTCAACCAAAAGTGAGATGCTTTTAAAAGAAACTTTAAGAAATTTGATCAAAATTCCTTTTTTCTGCAGTTATTGGTAATTTAAATTTGGCATCTGAATGAATAGTGTTGTAGCCTCATGAAGTGAGAAATGTCCCTACTGTGAAGTGCCAGTCCTAGACAGAGAATTAGTGTGAAATATGTCCATGTCAGGGTCCCAAAGTAGACGAGGGAGGTAAAAAACCTGTCCATAGGTTAAAAAATGAAAACGTGGCATGTAAAGAATTACCAAAGACTGTATTATTTTGTTTAGAGTAGGCACATTGGAAGCTAAGCCTCTATTAAACCCTAGCTGGCTGTGGGACACTTTCCTTTTATATATAGCATATACACGTGAGCCAGCAACATTTCAGGGGCCTAGAAATGTGTGTCAGTAAAAGTTCTGTATGGTTTGAGGTGTCTGAGCATCTTCATTCATTCATTCACTCACTCACTCAGAGACACTGCTTGTTACTTTCCCACTGGAGAGGAAACAAGGGAAATTGCTTTTTAGTCCTGAAAAGCTAAAGAGTAGGGACCAACACCACCTGTGCCAGAGCTTATTGGTAGGTTAGTTTCCTGGCCTTTAATATAGAAATAATTCTCTCTGAAATCACTTTTTTGAAGAGAGGAGCAAGGTGGATCTCTGTGTCTAGTTGTCCTTTGATGTTCAGAATAAATCACAATTTAAAAAAAATGTCATGGTTCAAATTGGTCTCATACAGTCAGTTTTGAGCTTATTTCTTTTTACTTTCAGCATAATTGAAATGGGAATGTATGACTAAAAATACCTAGAATTAAAATAATCACACTAGTTTGAAAATAGACAAGGGGAAAAAAATCAGCCTTCACATTGAAGTCAGTTAGTCCTTTTTTAATAAATTTGAAGTCATTCATCAACAAGTTTCATATTGTATCTATCACTCAGTTTTGCTGTTTTTTTCATGTCAAATAATACCAAAAAAATTACATCAATGTGCTTAAGCAAAATTGGGTTTTAATTGATCTTTACAATGAAATGAAATCAACGCGGGAATTGATCATGACAGCAATCGCCTATTCCTATTAGAATAATCCTGTACTTACCTTGAACACACTCACTGACTCATGAAGTAGAAATATGAGACAAGAATGACAAAATTGTTTCTGGGGCTTGCCCTAGGGAGAGGCATGGTACATGAGTCACTCTCTGGGAGGCTGCTATTTACCCAGGTGCTGGGAATTTCAGGAAAACATGGCACCTTTCAATGCAGTAGAAGAGGTAATAATCAATCCAAGGCACACTAGTTGTGTCCTGGGAAAATTTAATCCACCTGGGCAGCTCTTTGCTCCACGATTCAATGTTGCCCTGACCAATAGCTCATGTAAGGTGAGAGCTGGACTCTATTCCACAAGTAACAAAATATTTCACTGATTGTTCAGTTTTGCTTACATTAAAATGGCCCTAAATATGAACTGGTTTTCAGATGGAGAGCTAAATTAAGAATTATGGGATGGTTTATCATTTCAAGCCAGGAGATTCAAAGTTGGACACATCCTCTTTTTTAGAAGACACTATTGTGGGACAAACACCAATGGGATTATCTATGAGATGCTGAAAATGAACACCTCCAGCTGCAGTATGCCTGTCCCCTTAAAACCAGTCCCCACGTGCTTGGCATCACCTCTGAGAGGATGATCTCCTTGGTGAAAACGTTAATCCCATAGCTGGACGGTGAGAAGTGTCTTGATGTCAACGACTGAACATGTCCAAAGTTCTGGGTGCTGGCACTAGAAACACATGGTACTACACATATACATGGGACAGGAACATTATCATGATATACACTGAGGTCACTTAGATCAGAGGAAAACGAGTGGGTCATGGTATAGACAGTGAAACCCCCTACAGTCCTGGGGCTGGTGAACAAGAACAATACTTGTTTTAAAGATTACTCTGTGTTATCCATCCTTCTCTGTCGGGATTTTATGTAGTAGGGCTCTGGGATTGTCTTGAATATACTTATATTCGAATATGGTAATAACAAACTCATAACAAGATTCTTCTGTATGCTTTGAGCCCCTGTGAAGCATTTTGGAAAGACAGGGCTATGTAGAAAATCAACTTTTTATTACGTTCAGTTGTTGAGAAAGAGATACCATTAGATTCCAATTTCAACTTTTCTCTCCTTACTCAAGAGGTCTGGACGAGGGTAACAACCACCTCACATTATGCCAGGGGTCCGCGTTCAGATTTATCAATACACCACACTCACTGGCTCCAGGAACTGCTGTGCAGTAATGAAAGGGCATTGTAATAGAACAGAGAGCCAACCTCGACTCTCTTCTGGCAGCACAGAGTTCTGCTTCTCAACATTTCTCACAGCTTTTAAAAATGGAGAAGCTATAAAATAATTTTATTAGAAGAAGAGTAATTTTCTTCTAAAATGGAGTAAAGCAAACACATACCCAAGGATCTCAAAAAGTCTTTTTTTTTTTTTACAGAATATATGTATGTAATTGTGTGTGTGTGCGCGCGTGTGTGTGTAGTTACAAACACTATTTATAGTATAGCTATTATGTTTAACGTCATTGTAGTGTCTACAAAGTTGTGGATCCCAGTCTCGGTGCCAAATGCATATAAAAAGCTCAAAAGCTATTATGACTATACCATGCAAATTTATATCCAGAAAATCTTGGGACGTAGACTGCAGTTCTTCTGAGCCCCACGGGGTCTCTGCTTCTGACAGTTGGGTACCTTAACTATGCATCAAAAACATTTTGAATCACTTTTCTCCCAGAAAGAATTAATGTCACAGTTCTGAATATATAAATTGTACATTTAAATCAACCGTTGACACTTTTGTCCATGTTCATTTGCATTTTGGGGTCCCTCTTCTGCATGTGGAGCTCACTCCTTGAATCACTGATACAGAAGAAGATACCTGAAGTATTGAAAGGGATAAGGTCTTCACAATGTCCTTTTTTTTTTTCTTTAACATGTTAACAATGATAAGGCCACTTACAAGGTTTTTCCCAATCTGTTTAACTTTTAGGATTCCCCCATTGTTACCCATGAAAAAAAATTGTCAGAAAAAAGCCAAGGAACAAGAAGTCACTGGCTAGTCTCCAGATAAAAGTAAAACCAGAGAGCAGTGGTTGGGAGAAGATGCTGAAAAAAGATAAGAATGAAAGAGGGGAAAGGGTATAAAAATTGGTCACTGCTTCTAGCATGAGACTTTGTGGTCTGTGTACTACCTGATGGTGGGTTTGACCTGTTACAAACTCTTACAAATTAAAGGTTGTCATCAGCCACCAAGGTAAATCAAGTAGTGGTCAGCTGCTGGGGATAGCCCACAGCACATACACCCGCAAGGAGGGTGGTACCCCTACCAGTGGGGAAAACTGGGGTCAGCTCTGAGAATACTGGGCGAGACTCTGGTCATTGGTTTTGGATAGAACAGAGAGGGTGAGGCATATGTGGCATTTTGGGATAAAGTATTAATTTAGCAGTTCTTTCCTGAATATTTTGCTTTTTTGTTTCTCCAAATGCTTAACTTCACTGTGACATCTGTTTGCACAACTGTAGTCATTTCAGTTTATGGATGCCTGTGATAGAAATATTGTTTACAAAAAATATATCATCTCTTTTTTTTTTCTTTAGAAAGATCTCATCTAAATAGTAAGTTAAGGTTGCATCTATGAAACCGGTGCACCTTGTCTTGTTTCTACGAGCTTTAAAAAGTCCAAATACTGATGAGGCTGTGGATCAGAAGGAACCAAAAGTGACTGTGTTTGTTGTCATGTTGCTCTCCTTTGCCTCAAGAGAACGGTCATGGGTCCCTGGGTGATGCATGGTGTGGACTGGTCGTGTTCCTGCAGCATCCTAGTTACACTAGGAGTAGTTGGATGTGCTTGTGAAATATGTCAGATATAGAAATAAAGGCATGAGGATGTTTCTTGGTTTCTGAAATTGAACAGAAATGTTTTTCGTTTCAATCTTAATTCTAGAGAACAGAAAGTAGTTACATCACAGAAAGAAAATATGACATTGCATGCTGCCATGATAGCAAGAGTAAGAAAGAAAATCTTGGTAAATATACATATATATGCATATTATGCAAATATATTTGATATTAACATACAATGTTATGAGTGATTGATAACTTAAAGACAAGGGGGAAATTCATCTTAGATGGTTTTACTTTAGAGTAACAAATAACCTGAGACGTCTAAGCTTTCCGTTAGATACCAGGCCTAGAAATCCATAAGAGATGTAGAGCACGTGTTCACTAACTGAAATGTCAACTCAACTTTGCCAAAATGTGCTGCCGTGTCCCACATGATGCGGAAGCTGGATCCACTCCAAGTGAGCAGAGAAATACACTGTACAGCAGAGTACTTACAATGAGATGCCATCCATCCCCGATGGGCTTTCAAAAGATGGACGTGCAGACATCAATGTGGGCTCTACCTATGTTTAAGAAACAGGTGAGCACATACCAGAGGCTCACCCCACCCATGGAACCGTACAGAAAAAGTCTGCCCCACGAAAACAAATCCCATTGCCAAGAAAGCCGAAAAGCCTTCACTTAATAAACTGAAAGAGAGGGTATGAAGTGTGACTGGTTTTAAACTAGCAATACCACTGTATGAGTTTTCGAAGAATAACTAAGTTTCTTCCTGATTTTTAAACTAAAACATCTAACTAATGATAGTAAAAGACACATTTTGGGATGATATTGTGTTTCGCGCCCTCATTCTCAAGGCATAATATTTAGACGATGCTTGTCCCTTTCAATTAAAAAAGAAAAAACTATGACTTTCTTTAATATGCATCCTGTGTTAAATTGTCCATAGCTGCAAAATGTATATATGTATGTGTATTTGTTTGACATACACATGGGTACTTACACCTGTGTGTATAAACATATACACATACATCCTCATATACACGTGTATTTTATATATATGCTGAGAAAGTTCACATATATATACAATTGCGTATGTATATATGTGTGTGTCTGTGTGTGTGTGTGTCTGTGTGTGTACAGGTATAAAAACTTGACAGGCAGAGTAATATTTCACTCAGTGTTAAATGAAGTCTTTGAAAAATCAAGTACAGTCACTCAGTTAACATAGTACAGCCAGTAAACTAAGTTGAAAAGAGAAAAAGTGAATGGAAACACGATCCGGGACCATCTGTCTATGGCATTCACATCGGTTAGATCAGGGATTTTAATTTTGAGCTGTGAAGACCTCCTCCGTAGATGGGTCTTCTTGTGCGGGATGCTTCTGTCCCCCATGTGTCGCCCATGCCCTTCCCGAGGCATGCTCTGTTTCCTGTACTGGATTCCTGAGTTGTCAAAGGATATTGCTGAATTCCTGGTATCACCAATGCCACCTGTGACCTCATTCATTTCATTGTGAACCTCTAGCGATGTTAACAGAATATTTCCATGAGCATCCACCTAATTGGAAGAAAACACACATTGTTAGACAGCTAGCATAGCATGCCAATAAACCTAATTTCTACATACAAACCCAGGACAGACTTACGTCATGCAGCCATGTCACATATAGTATGAGAAATTGCACATCTGTCAAAGCCAGCACTCTAGTTTAGTGGAAAGTGTCATTTTGTGGGCTTAACTGCAGGTTAGAGTTTTGATTTCCTTGATTTAAAAATTCTCATGTAGAAAATTAGATAAAATAAGGGGGCCCTTTTCAAATTGAAATTCCACATTATGGGTACAAGTCCTTATTGAAGACAAAATTAAAGTACAAATGTCTTTCAAGATGTTAACAGGTATTATAACCATTTTTCACAACTATACACTGGATAGAAACTATACTCTCCCATTCTTCTTTGGAAGCTGATTTGTCTCCTTTTCTGATGGTACAAAAATATCCAAATTACCATGAAGAAACAAGCGAGTCCTGTGATGAATGGACACACCTAATGACCTTGGTGGATTAGATAAAGACCCCCACCCAAATACGATCTCCCCACTCAATTCCGCTCCTGGCAGGAGACCTCCTTTTTAAGAGCTATATTTAAGATAGGCTAAAGTCCTTTCTTACATCGGAGCCAAACTTTAAAATAACATTTTATTCTGTGCTAAATACAGCTTCAGACCTTTCATGATGACGCCAATGGTCCATTTTACTTTTTGGTCTGCCACTAAACTTTCATGGAGCATGCCTGAGGCTAGGCCTTAAGGTAGATGTACAGGAGGTGAGGTTGGGAGAGAAGACTCCCAAAGAAGAGTAGGGGCCCGTGCAGATCTCTGAGTGGTGCTTGGACTGCAGGTAGGATGGCCCCAGACACCAAGGTTGTCTAGACACAGGAAGGGCTGCCAACATCCTGGGGCCACTCAGGCTCTGGCACAAAGGCACAAAAAAAGACTCAGAGGTGCCCTCCCCACCCCTCCTTGGTTTGAGAATACCACTCAACTACGCTTGGGGAAGGAAAGGTGTGGTCATCAGGATGTCACCCCTTTCTCCTCAGACCTTTGAGTATGTTATGCAAAAGGGACTTTGCAAACATAATTAAGGTCATGGACCTTAAAATAGAGAGAGTAGCCTAGATTATCCAAGTGGGCCCAATCTAATCACATGAGACCTTAAAAGCAGAGAACTTTCTCCAGCTCGAAGCAGAAGAGAACGTCTGAAAGATGTGGCAGAAATTGAAAGCCAGGAGAATTTGAAGCATGAGGACTGGATTCACCCTTGATTGAGAACTTCAGGGAAGGCCTGAGAAGAAAGGGGCAGCCTCTAGGAGAAAAGATGGGCCCTGGCCAACAGCCAGCAAGGCAATGGGGACCTCAGTCCTACAACCACAAGGAACCATGGTACCCACTGAGTTGGCCCCACTATACCCAGACTTCTGACTGACCCAACTGTGGGATAACATTTGGGTGTTGTTTTAAGTGTTAAGTTTGTGTGGCTGTAATCAAAACTACTACAGGACACAAAAGGGAAGATTTCAGAGGGGTGATGAATTTGAACTGGGCCTCAAGAATGAGTAGAAATTTCTCAGGCAAAAAGCCAGAAAAACATACATACAAAGCCTTGAAGAGTGGCTGAAGTATTTTGAGAAGGGCAAACTAGTGGGACTCAAGTCCTGGAGAGAATGGATGCACACGCTCAACTCCTGGCCCATGCTCAGCTGGAGATAGAGGAGGTGGCTGTCATTCTCATCCCTGTCAGCGTCTACCTATCACCTTATCATTACAGGAAAGAAAACCTGGTGATGAATGGGAAGCAGATGAGAGTCAAGCCATTAAAGGAATTTCACCTTTACCCTTTAGGTAATGAGAAATAAAAGTGATTTCTAAGTGAAATAGTGACACATTTCTGAAACCCAACTTAAGTGGCAGAATAAAGAATAAATGATGGATTTGAAGGGAGAAAGTGAAGAGACAGACCCTAGTTGGTGTGCACCGCACTGGTCTCTGTTCCTTGAGGGCAGTCTGGGAGCGAAATGCCAGGAGGTGGTAACTGCTCCCCGCCAGCCACTGAAACCCATCCCAGCATTTCCTCTAGACCACGCAGGACACTCAGCAATGCTTCACCACCACCTGGTCATTTCTGCATCTCTGCAGTTAAGAAGGTGGGAAAGGAGTGGAGAGAGAGTTACTCATCACCCTACTCCCACCCAGCCTCCTGGCCCTTCCCGAGCTCCCTGAAGAAATACTCGCAATGTGGACTCAGGGTGAAGCAGCTGGCCCACGTTAGCCTGGGTTGGGCTCAATGTTCCTGCGTGATGAATGAGAAGGGCCAAGGTGGGATGGACTGTGGTCTACGGTCTCCTGAGAATGGAAGACAGCCCACCTGGGGGTGCCGGGAGACACGAATAGACCAAGATAATACCATTCGTATTAGGGAGAAGGCTTTTCATGGAGACCCATTCTTGGGGAAGGAGCAGAGCACTGCCAGAAGAAAATTAAAGTTTTATTATTTTTTTATTCTAAAATGGAGGTTAAAATTCTAATGGGGCTTGTATCTCAAAAGTACCAGGAATAGTAGACCTTTGTAAGGACTTGTGTTCTGTATCTGTTCTTTTCATCGTCTCTCCCTGGAATGATTGGCAGTAAAATCCGTACAACAAAAAGTCTATTTTCCTGTTTGGGGGATCAGTGAGGCATCCATCCGGTGGTTTGGAGCTGAGTCATGTGGGAGGAGCAGCCCAACAGGTAAATGAAGGTGTGGCTGAAACAGGAGGAGACAGCAAAGGAAAGGCCAGCAAGGGACTGGGCAGTAGCATGTCCTCCGTAGAAACCACCTAGGAACTGGGGGTGTGCTGGGGCCACCGGAAGACATCACCTTCCCTAAGAAGGGGGTGGTCTGGACCTGCTTCGGAAGTTGTGGGCAGTTGGCCCTAAGGCAACAAGGAGGTGAGGGTGATGGGCAGATTAGCTGGCCTTTACTGAAATGCACGGAGGAGTAAGAGAAGGTCCTTGCCCTCAAGGGGTGGAACAGGTGAGAGCTTCAAATAATCAGCAAATGCATTTTAGAAGGTACTGCCTATTGCCCTTAAAGCACATTTTAAAATACATGCCAACAATTCCATCTCTTTTCTAGTTATCAAAAATGCCATAATATGCAAATCTCCTTTTATCAAAATCTAGGGGATTATGATGAATGACTTTGTAGAACAAAATACCAATAAAGGAATGTCTACTATTAAAGAAGGAAAGGAGTATTCTGTGATACGTTTATTAGGTAGAACTTTGATGGTTCTAATGACGCAGAATTTCACCTGGCTTTAAAGGTATGTTTATGTATTTTATACATAGTAGCGTGAAGTAATAACCTATAAGGGAAAAGAATCTGGAAAAGATTCTTATGTATGTATACATTCATATTTGCATGTATAACTGAATCACTGTACAGTATACCTGAAACTTACACGATATTGTAAATCAACTATACGTCAATAAAATTTTTTAAAAAAGATATAGTTCTAATTAGAAAAAAAAAAAAGGTACATTTATGAACCTTCCCCCCCTTCCCACTAGAAGAGTGAGAAAACATGTGGCTTCAGTGGAACCAAACAGATGACAAACACTACTCATTCATGGACACACATTCCCTGAGCACTTACCACATCCAGCCCCAGTGTCCACCTTTTGGTAGATGCAAAGAATGGGATGCTGTCTAGGACAGAAGGCACAGTGGCCACATGAAATGTGACCTGCTATCTATCTCCGAAGCACAGAGCATGTGCCCTGGAGGTTAGAAGAACAGGGACAAGTCCACCTGCTTGGAGTGGGGATTGTCAGAGGCAGGGTGGGAACAAGTGGTAGACAAAATCAGGAAAACATCATAGAGAAGAGCATCTGGGTTAGGTCTTGAAGGAGGGGAGATGTGGACAAAAAAGAGAGGGATTCTGGGAAGAGGGAATCAAAGGCAAAGAGATAATAAGGTGTATGGTGATTTCAGGAAGCCCACAGGGAGAGTGAAAAAAACATAAGAAGTAAGGTCAACTGGATGTTGAGTTGATTTTTCAAGATTTAATGACAAATCTGTAAGAATCAGTATCCTGTCTTCCCTTATCGCTTGTGGCCAGTTTTGTGCATTTGGAAAAGAACTTCGGAGGGTGGGTCTAAGTCTGCACTCTTGGATTCCAGTGAAGGAAACCCACCCTGAGGGAAGCTGAACCTGATGTTGTCAATGTTTACAAAGTTGGGGTGCCAGGGTGCTCTGACACCGGTGGCTGCCTCAAAGCTGTTTGAGAACCAATATGGTTGCATCGCTCCATTTCAGAGTGGGGTGAACAGCTACAATGGAACAATCATGTCAAAAGGAACTTGAACATATACATGGAATTAATAAGAATTTAGAGTAAATTAGTTTGGCTGCTTTTGACATAGTTTTACATTTGCATAGTTTTCATTTAAACGTGAACCAGTGTGTAGAAAATTTACACTGAAACTACTAGAAGGTATTTTTTTCTGCAAGAATTAAAGGGTTACTAAAATCTTTTAAATCTTAGAAACCAAACATTTTAAACAAATATTTCCAGAAGAGATGCTAATCTTTTCCTATCATCTAGAATTTAAATCTTAAAACAGATGGGATTGTAAAAATGTCCTGTATAGAATGACAGTGATGACTTGTAATTTCTGAAGCATTTCATGAATGCTACTTATTTTGAGGAGTTTGTCTCATATCTACTATAATTAGATTCATTGATTTCAATGTAGTTTTTCTTCCCGCTTCAAAACTTGGACAGGCAGAAACATTCAGAGATGAAAAACATCTCATGTGGAATGTATCCTAGAGGGATTTTCACTTTTTCCATGAATCTGTCACCAGATTGGCACACTGTTGACGTCTCATTCTCTACTAACCTTCAATCTTCAAAATGAGTAAAATACTCTAGTTTCAGGAAAATAAGGAACTATTTATCATGTGAGAAATGAAATCTTGCTCTTTAGTAAGAGGAATGATGTCAAGCCTGCAGCTCTGATTCCTTGGCAAGACTTTCTGCCACTTCATGAAATTCAAATACCGTTTGGTCAACTTGCAAAATATCACAAGGCTTGTAACCATAATACATGCATTACAACCAAAGACTAACTCTTGGGTATAGAAACAACTCAGGAACAAACAGAGGTTAAGCACAAATAAATTAAGGTCAGGATTTTCATTGCACCACTGATCTGAGGATAAACTAAGTGACTATGTGAACACTGCCACTAAGTTAAAATAGAGTTGAATCACTAAATTTAAGGAAAATCTACTCATGGTCCGACATTAGGTTCAATAGCGTCATGGTCACGTTGGTGGCCTGCAGAGCCCCTGAGGACACCACCCTGAGATCTCTTACAGGACACAAGCAAAGACAATGACAGTACAAGTCCTTGTTGTCACCCAGTGTCCATCAGTCCAAGAAAAGCTTCAGCCCCCGAGCCTCTTGGCTCCCAACTATGACAGAGGGGCTCCTTGAGGCCATTGCTGGCCATACTGATAAACAATCCCAAGAGATATCACTGAAAATGAATGAGTGAATAATTGTAATTACAAAGAACTCTTGAAACTGTTGGCCTCTGCATAGTGCCATTTCTGTTTTGCATTAAATTTTTTATTCTTTACTTTAATTCATTCGGATCATGTGATATGAACTTTTGGGAGGTGCATTTCTACTTTAAAATTATCACTAAATTCTTAGGTGTGGTCAGCAACAATATTTTAAAATTGAAGTACAGTTGATTTACAATGTTTCAGTTAGATAGCGAAGTGATTCAGTTTTATATATATATACACATATATATGTATATACATACACTCTTTTCCATTATATGTTATTACAAGCTATTGAATATAGTTCCCTGTGCTATACAGGGTCCTGGTGGTTTATTTATTTTACATATATTAGTGTGTATCTGTTAATCCCAAATTCCCAATTTATCCCTCCCCTCACTTTCCCCTTTGGTATCTGTACGTTTCTTTTCTATGTTTGTGAGTCTATTTCTATTTTGGAAATATGATCATTTTATCATCTTTTTTTTTTTTAGATTCCACATATAAATGATATGATATTTGACTTTATCTGTTTGATTTACTTCACTTAGTATGATACTCTTGGGTCCATCCATGTTGCTGCAAATGGCATTATTTCATTCTTTTTTATGACTGAGTAATATTGCATTGTATATATGTACCACATCTTTATCCATTCATCTGTCGACAGGCACTTGGGTTGTTTTCATGTTTTGGCCATTGTGAATATAGCTGCTATGAACACTTGGGTGCATGTATCTTTTCGAATTAGAGTTTTCATCTTTTCCAAATATATGCCCAGGAGTGGGATTGCAGAATCATATGGTAACTCTATTTTTGGTTTCTTAAGGAACCTCCATACTGTTCATCATAGTGGCTGTACCAATTTACATTCCCACTAGCAGTGTAGCAGGGTTCCCTTTTCTCCACACCTTCTCCAGCATTTGTTGTTTGTAGATTTTTTGATGATGGCCATTCTGACCAGTATGAGGTGATAACTCTTAGTTTTGATTTGTGTTTCTCTAATAATTAGTGATGTTGAGCATCTTTTCATGTGCCTGTTTGCCATCTAGTCAGCAACAGCTTTTAATGCTTACCTTTAAGAGCATCAAATATGCATTTAAAACTAGCATACATACATTTGTATGTCTGAGCTGATGTCTACAATTACAGATTTTTAAAAATATGAACATGCAAAGGCTTTAAGAAAACTGCTGGGAAAACAGATACAAATTTTCAGAAAAGCAAACAGTAAAAATGGACTCATGAATTTTCCTCTGCATCTGATTTATAATATATTATTTCTACAGTCTGCTTAATTTCGTCTGTGGATTTAGAGATTTGGGGGATTTTGTTTCCTTTTGTTTTAAATTTTAAGCTTCACACTCAAAAAGATATTTCTGTAGCAAAACAATTTAACCTTTCTAAAGAGTGTCATTTAGAAGAAAGGAAATAAAATTTAAATCTGTTTAAATTATGAGGGAATTTGGAAAAACAGCATTGTATGTGTCTGCGTGTCTGTGTAATGGAAAAAATAATGATGTGATGAATTCTAGTTTCCTTGGAAACAGTATTACCAAAGTATACTGTGTATGCATAATAGGATGTGGACTAATTTAGAAACACACCAGTATGGTGCTAAGTATAGTTTCCAGTAAGAAATTCAGGGTCATGTTGCCTGTGGAAGCCTGATTTTATTCACAGATCCTAGTTTCTCTGACCAAGTCTATTTATGTGTTGCTGAAAGGATAGGAGCCATTTATAGCCATTTACCTTCATTCATTCATGAACATCCAGGGACCTATTCTGGGCCACTGGTGGGCCACAGGCACAGCACTCCTCCAGGGAGCGTCTGCACCCCTGGGAGAGGCTTGGGCCGGCAATGCACCAAGAACACCAGAAAGAACAAGGAAACCTCACGAGCTTGAGAAATAAGTATGTTTAGTAAGAAGAATTTAAAAGTGAAGAAATATAGGAACAAGTCCAGTATGTAAACGGGTGGAGGTATATTTTTGAGGACTTGAAGGGATGCAAGAGGTAAAAGGATAAAGATAAAAATTTTATAGAAATGACAATGTGCTTTCACTAAAATAGTATTTATAATTGCAATAACATATTCCTTTTATTAAAAAAATAAACCGAAATGACATCTAACTGCAAAGTTTGTAATTGGAAGGATGTAAGCGTGAGATGAGGAGGGCTGGAGAGGGACCTGATTGGTGCCCTCTCTCTGGGTTCAGAGCCCATGGGTCCTAGAGCAGCTCCCTGATTGGCCGCTGCTGTCCTGGGCTGCTTGCCTGGCATTTTGCAGAACACAGCCAGCAGGGCTGGGCCAGGGCAGATGCACGAGAGCCCTGGGACAGTGCACTGCTCCTGCCCTGCACTAGGGACCCTGAACCAGGGCAGATGAGAGAGGGGGCTGTCCACACCGTGCAAAGAACAACAGCATGCTGGCTATCACATTTGTAATTTGACCACTGAAGGAAAACTGCAACATTGTTGAAAATGCTTTTGACTGTCAAGTTTGGGCCCCACACCCCAGAGATCCATTCATTCCTATATCTTTCCTTTTCTTTTCACAGGAAACTGGCAAGTTTTTGGCTTCTCCAACTTCTGCACCAATTTTGCTTTTCTATAAAATTCAGTGACTTGCAGACGCCACCTTTCAGGCTACAATCAACAAGCCTGCATCACTCCTACTCAAAGGCCATGATGCCGCGGGGTCTGCAGGTCTGGGAAAGGCAGAGTGGGGGCGGCCGAGGCCGAGAGGCCTACCCGGTTGCTGTCACCCTTTGAACGGTCATTCTTTGCCTTGGCGGTCTTTTCCGCAAGCTTCTTCTGCCTTTGAGGGCCTCTTCCAAAGAAAATGTAGTTGACAAAGGCATACTCCAGAAGGGCCAGAAACACAAAGACAAAGCAGCCCATGAGGTACATGTCAATGGCTTTGACATAGGGGATTTTGGGCAACGTCTCCCGAAGATGTGTGTTGATGGTCGTCATGGTCAGCACGGTGGTGATCCCTGTAAAAGAAATGGGAGCGTGAGAGGCTGCAGGTCCACCGCTCAGTTCCTCACTTTTCACTTTCCTGCTTTATTTTCTCAAACAGTGTGAAGTAGTTGAAAATCACGGTTGAATATTGTTGGGTGATCGAAACACTACAGAATATAGAACACACAGTTTGGGCGGCAGGTCACACCTCAGGCTGGGGAGTTAACATCTCTTCCCACCCTGCGCCACCTGGGAGGTGCCTCCCACTGCACCTGGCCCGTGGACGGAGGTGGATGGAGAGGGGTTGGGGACAAGGCAGAGGCTGCCCTGCATGAAAGCTGTAAGAAATGAAAATAAACCTGGAATTTATCATAAAACACTAAGTGTCTGGGTGAGAAGCTTCTGGGAAGAAAATGAATCTGGGGAATCTAGGAAGGCCATGTGTGGCCACTAGTGAAGAAAATGATTCTTACCACAAGGCCTTAAAGCAAGGGGAATGAGGCAATGACTTAAAGCTGCTAAGGACGGGAACCAGTCCTTAGCTCAGAGAGGGAATGTTCGAGTGTAGCTCCGGAGAACAGATTACCTCACATAGCAACTTCCCACCCCAGCTAAGAAAGAGGCTAATAAGCTGTGCAGCACATGTTGGCTGTGGGCAAGGGCTAAGATTTTACCCAAAGTATAGGATCTTACCATGCTCTGGGGCAAGTGGCCAGATCTCTGTTGGTATTTTTTTTTTTGTTAAATGTCATTATTTTGTATTCTTTAGATAGTATCAGGTGAAAAATACCATTTTTCCCTAAGGGAGCTCAGTTTAGTCTCTAAAAACATGTAAGGACCATATTTTGTAATTCTCCCATAGCAGTGGGCATGTTCTTGGTGTATAAAGATTCCATATGGGATGATCTGAAGCCACAGAGAGCAGGGGACCCATTGGCTCATGACATGACCAGAGCTGCTGAGCTGAATGAAGCTACATGTGTGGGAATGAACTGCATCACTCACTTCTCAGTGGCACGGGCATTACTGCAGCTGACTTGCTCTCTTTGAGACAGTACTTTTGAAATATTAAGAAGTCTCAAAAAAGTAAGGCAGCTCCAAAGAGCCAACTCTTTTCTACCCATTTGACTGGTACCATGGAATGTGATTACTCATGTGTCTTCCAGGACCCAAAGGAGAGGGTCATTGCCACATGTGGACTTCTCTCAAGGAGACTTGCAAGGTGAGAGCTTCAGTCATGGTCCTTCAGCCGTAGTAACCCAGAAAACCAATGATGTCCCCTAGACCAGCAGGCGGTGCAAGCCCAAGAGGCTGACCACCCAGACACATGGTCCCACCAGACCACTTCTCTGACCCCACTGGACCCCCACTCAACTCTCCGGGGAAGGGGCTGGGTTTGTTAAGCGTTTTAGTCTGATGCCCTCTGGACTCCCATCCCATTCTTGGATGAGTGCCAGAGTGTAGGGCTCCCCTCACTAGTGACTACCTGGAGAAGAGGGAAGAGAGCCCAGGCTTCCATCCCACACATGCTGAGCTGCTGTTAGCAGGAGATGAGGGAAGCGAGGAGCAGAGAACCTATTTTCATGTCTGACTGCAAACAAGAGCTGACGATGAATATATGGAAGTCAAAGATGTCAGGATATTTTAAGACTCGCCTTTAACATAAAATTCAGGTGTACCTGGGGACTTTTAAGATTTGAAAATGGCAATGGGATAATTATAGTTTACAAGGAAGTGCAAAAACACCATGCAGATGCTACAAAATTAGCTGTTCTCACTATTATTCAAAAATTTTGTAATGTTGTTGCCACAACTTATTTTTTTCTTTCCAAATGGACTTTGGAAAGTGCTCTGCTTTAGTCGTTGCTTTGGCTCTCCAGTTGATTATTCTGAGTGGATGTGTATAACATAGGCCTCAGCAGATGTCCCCAGAAAATGGGCTAAAGTAACACAAAACAGGGACGGCCAGCACATGTCAACGAGAACTCAGTCTGGCAAAGGCGAGGAAAATGGGCAAGGACGCTGGCTTCAGGCCCATCAGTGCCAGCTCAAGGAGTCCCTTAAGAGTAAGGTTTTGTGGTGAGTGTTCCCTGGCTTTCCAGCTTGGGATCACATGACCTCTTAGCTTGAAAGGCCATGCATTCTCTAATTCTTTGTATCATTTTCCTTCCTATCAAGATAACCGTGGAGAGTGGTGGATGCGGTGGTTCACGGCCTGGATAGTAGAACCACATGGCGCAGGCCAAAAGCCCTGCTCCACCACGTACCAGCAGCAGGACCTGAATGAGCTTGATAGGTCCACAACTGTTGTCTAAATGTGTTGTGAAGTCTAAACACCACGGTGATGGGATAACAGTAACTGGCATTGTTAACACTCGCCAACAACAGATGTTATCATTATCAGCATCACAGAAAAATACATTTTCTGGTAGCCTCCAGTTTCTTGGCAGGAGACCCAGATCCGGCAGCCTCTCTTTGAACTTCTAATCTCTAAAGGGGACCCCATCCAAAGGCAGAATGGGAGACTGAGTGGTGCCTTCTGTGTTCTTCATACATTTACCAAGCTGTTGTCTTGCTAACTATTAGCCTCAAATTATTTCTCATTTATATTAAGGAAATATTATGCTTGAAAAACTGCATTTATAAAGAAGGTTGTGAAATAAAAATATAATTTATATCATTTAATCAAAAGATATTTAATTTTTCTTCTTTGTGACCTAAATAATGTGACAAATTATTTTAGTGTAAATTTTCACTTTCAGAAGGACCAATACTATTATTCACTGATAAGTGGACTTCAGGATTTTTGAGGATGACCATGTAATTACAACTCCCAACTTTGTAGTCTGGCGGCTTCTAACACTAACAGTTCAACGGATGTGGGGGTCAGATCCTGGGCAGAAGAAGCATAAGATCCTGAAGCACACAGAGCATCTGTGCAGCACAACTGGGTGAAGAACCAGCGTTTCCCTTCTCAGAGGAGACAACCCCTGACAATTCCAGGTCTAACAGTGCCCTGAGCTGGAGGGACATGCCAAGGAGGTCTTCACTGAGCACCCTTCTGTGCAGACCCACACCTCTCAGACCTCATTTAGAAGTGGGGAGAACTCACCACTGTGCAATCATTCAGGATGAAGGCAAACAGCACTCTAAATATTTCAAAGGGTGTAGTTCATGACAAGACACATGAAGTGAGCTGGGGGAGGGGGAGTTCTCCAGTCAAAGCCCCCCAAACCATGGCTATATCCTCTCCAAGAGGCACTGAGCACATTAGTATCTTAAAGGTTCTGAGAGATTCCTTAAAGAATGGTTAATAATAATTCTTGCTGAGCTTTTAAAAAAATCTATATTTTTACAATGTAATAGACCAAAGAACCCTTCTGTGTATTGTCTATTGACACTGTAGAAATCACGTGTAGTGGTTAAGGGCCCTGAAGTCAGACAAACTGGATTAAAATCTTTCTTCTGACACTTAATATTATCTGACTTTGCACCAGTTATGTAGCTTCTCTGCACCTCACTCCCTTCTCTGTAAAATGGGAACGATAACCCTGCCTATCATGCTATGGATCTTCTGCACCATGGATCAGGTAACCACTTTCCAATGACCTTGCACAGAACTTAGAACCTGAGTATTTGGTAAGTTTCAGCCTTAATGATTGTTGTTGTTGTTGCTGTTATTTAGGGTTCATTACCCGATGATACACTTTTCCTTAACCAATTGGAGTTGCCGTGCTGTCACTTCCCAAGTCCTGCAGGCCCAGGCTCAGAGACCATGTCTTATGCAGAAGCTGGGAGACAAGGAGTGAGAGGACTGGGGTCCCACGCTGAGAGCGGGACCTGCTGGACATCAATCTGGCCAGACACTGCAACCTGGAGATCCCAGCTGCCTTCTCGACCTCCAGGCCTCAGGTCCACCCCAACACTGGCAAATGCCTTCAATTCTGCCTCCCAGACTTCTGATATCCATCAGAACCTGCACACCTCCAGTGGTAACGCCTTAGCCAGTCTGGACAGACCACTCCTCTGTCCCAGCAAAACATGAAGCATGTTCATGTTTTCATGAACATGAAAACATCCCAGAAGCATGATTGAGGTTTATAGTAACAATACTGAGTTGACAAGAAAAAGTGGAGTCTACTTTCATATGCTGTAATGAGGCTATGTTGACTCTAATCCACTCCAGATAGATTATCTATTTAATATTGTGGAAGACGATGTTTACAATTTAGGAGCTATAGAATTTGGATCATCCAGAAAATTGAGAAATTTGCATTTTCAGTACACCTCTCTTCTGATGATGCCAGATAATTCTGGTTCTTTGGTACTCATATTTCTCTAATTATCTCAAAAATAACAGAGTCTCTGAGGCAGATTCCCTGGAAGCTCAGGAAGCTTCAGCTTCTGATCTTCTCTAATACAGGCCTCTTACAGGCTCGGGAGGGGTTCCGGAAATTCTGTATTTATGTATTTTATATTCTTTTCCTTAAAGAGAGCTCCTGAAGTTGTATAAGCTAGCAGCTCCACAAAATTTGGATCTGCCCTAGCAAATTCATTTTAGCTGTGAATTTTCCAGGTGAGAAGAGAAAATAGTTTAACAAAGAGCAATCTAGTAACATAACAAAAAAGGCAAAACCTACAGAAAGGACTGATGTTACAGGGTAACCTCTGCAGGTGGTAAAAAATCCTGAAGGTTTTTTCGAGAGATTTTTCCTTTACCAAGCCCATCAGAAATAGATTAACAGCACTTCTGATTTTTTGATACCTTATTCTGCTCAAAGTGTTTTTACATTCACCTAATACTTTAGAGGTAACTACCTAAGTTTCTTAAGTCACTGTTAAATGTTATTTCATTAGAAAAAAATAAGTCACTGTTAAATGTTATTTCATGAGAAAAGAAATCTAATCTTGAATCAGTGAGAGTCACCTGTCTTTGCGTCTAAACCAGACGTCCACTTACACACATGTACACACATTCTCCTGGAAGCATGATGCTAAGCAACTTATATTCCTGGGAAGAGATGGTAAATAGAAAAAGTAAGAAAGAGGGACAACCAGATCCCTGAATTCTTATGCTTCTCTGCAGGCTTACCAGCAGATGTGTTGTAATTCTTTCCCATCAGTTTTGAAAGGTATTATTGATGACTTCACTCCCAGGAATTAAATTCAACCCTACCCAAAGAAGGGATAAACTGGACAATTGCTCTTCAGCTCTAAAAGCTCAGTACTTACCTCAAATGTATTTAAATAATTATTTTGTCCATGCAGTTTCATAATAATTAGTTCAGTAGAAAATAATTTTTCTGAAAATATAAGCCTTCCCTTAATAATTAAAAAATATTAGAAATCATACTGGAACATAAAATGTATATTGTACATCAGCTAATAATCCATTTGTCAAGTGACCAATGGCCAGAAGAGATCACTAGAGTTCTTGGGAACCACTCAGAATTTAATATCACATTTTAATGCTCATTAATTTGTGTAATTCCAATTATATGGTATAACATTTGACTGTTTTTCTAACTTAAAAAAGAATGCACACAATTAATCAAGTCTTCTTTCTGGGCCATAGAATAATTTTGAACAGGAGATGTTAATCCTTGCTTTAAAATTAGTGTCAAAAATAGTTTTATTATGCAAATATTCGGCAAGCATATTTTCCCTTTCATAGGCATGAAAATTCACATTTGAGCCTTATAATTAAATTAACACATCAAGAGAATCATGCATGAAATTAGTGTTTCAAGATAAAAAGTGACTATATGGGCAAGACTGGTGTCATGATGTCAAAAAATTGTAGTTGAACTATAGTCTTTGAACTCCCTTAATATTGTAATGATATGGTGACTTTACATTTTAGGTATCATTTAAAAATAGTACATACCAAGGGCAACTCTAGCCGCAGATGCATCATAATTGATCCAGAAGGACACCCATGAGAGAATTGTAATTAGGATAGAGGGCATGTAGGTCTGGAGAATGAAGTATCCAATGTTTCTCTTCAACCGAAAGCTCAGTGAGAGCCGAGGGTAGGCACCTATAGTAAACAGACAGGAGTTACACTGGAGATCAGACACAGCAAAGAGTTTGCTTTGACTTCTAGGGGTCAACAGCATGCATTTGAAAAGTCCAGAACGGAGGGGTGGTCCACAACCATGTAATCTGCCTCCGTGCGCCTAATGGTACCCATCAAGAACTTGGGAGAGGAATGATTTTCAGTCTATGTATGAGGTCATGACGAGGATACTCTTCTAAGGTTAAATACTCAGCTGAGAACTGTCCCTGAGAAAACTTTGGGGGAAGGCTTTAGCTTAGAACACAGAATAGTGCCAAATATCTCATTTAGTTTTCAACTAATGGTCCCCTTCTTCTCCATTGTAGATAGGGGAGATTTGGCTCAAGGCTTTACTGAGCAAAATGGTTTTTATCAGTCATCCCCTGTCAGTCCATCTAGAGCAACAGTGCACAGATGTTTGAGGCACTGACCCTGGAACACCTGGGATAGCTCAGGGACCCCCACCCGAGAGCTGGAGAGGCACAGAGGGCAGGAGTATACTCTGAGATGCTCTGCTCCAACCACAGGAAAGGCATCAAGGAGAGCTGAGGAGAAGCACCCAGTCTGCTTTCCTGTATTTGAATCCCAGTGCTAACCTCCTGATGTGCACATCCCACTTAGACAGCCTTGAACCCCACCACCACTGCCAGTGCAGAGAAAAAAGTCCACTGCTTATGCCACCTATAGCTATATATTTGCCTTTTCTGTTTGATTTTGTTTTTCTTGGAGCAAGGCAAGTGTGGCTTCCATTTCCTCCTGTCCATTTCAACAGCCCACTTTATCAGTTTCAAACTTCTCAGCTCTTAATTTTCTGGACTCAATTGAGGTCGCTGGAAAGTCAACCTTCTCTAATCATCAACCTTCTCTAATCATCAACTTCCTTCTCTAATCATCAACTTCCCTCCTGCCTTCACTTATGGGTGGTGCTCTGTTCCTGAAATTCTTCCACCCAAAGCTTCAGGAGGCCTCACTTTTCTTGTCTTCCTCCTACTCCAAGCCTGACAGGCTCCTGTTCTCCTCCTGCCTCAAAGTATATGCATTTTCCTGACTTTACTCCACATCCCTTTCTGGTTTTGTCCCTATATTCTATACCTTTTCCAGTTTGATTTATTCGTATGACTGTTCTACGTAGTAGATGAAAGACTTTAACCTCTAGGCTCTTACTTTAGCATCAACCACATTTTCAGCCAAATTATATAAAGGAGAAAAGAAATCGCCTAATGGACCCAGCATTTAAAAGCTGACAATCTGGAAATTTCCTCCAATCTTTTATGTGCCTGTGTGTGTATAGTTTCTTTTATATAACTCTGATCAAATGCATATATTGTATTGTCACCATAGCATAAACACTTTCATCCTTATTACAAATTACTTATAAATACAATTTTAAAGTTCTCCTAATTTTCCATCAAATACATACACATGTATTCTATAGTTTATAAATACATTTTCCTGAATGCAATAAATTTAGGGTACTGCCATTTTTACAAAACGTAAGTAATATTCTTAGGGATACCTTTGAGCAGAGTCCTTTCATTATGTTTAAACTTACTGCCTTAGGATGAATGTGCCAAAAGAGGAATTGCTAAGCCAAGGCTGAAGGCTTTTGATACATATTCCCAAATTACTTTGCAAAAGAACCACACAAGCATACATGCCACTATGAGTATTTTATAGAAGTGCCTATCTCATTTTGTAAACATAACAATATTGCATAATATTTCTTTTCTTTTCTTTTTTTTTTTTTGTGGTACGCGGGCCTCTCACTGTTGTGGTCTTTCCCATTGCGGAACACAGGCTCCGTACACGCAGGCTCAGTGGCCATGGCTTACGGGCCTAGCCGCTCCGCGGCATGTGGGATCTTCCCGGGCCGGGGCACGAACCCATGTCCCCTGCATCGGCAGGCGGACTCTCAACCACTGTGCCACCAGGGAAGCCCCATAATATTTCTTAAAAATAACTTTTGTTAATTTCCTTGGGAAAATGTGTCCTTTCAATCACTTTCTTTAATTGATCACTTCCTAAATGTTTGTTTTTCCCCTGATTTTAACTTTATAAATAATCTAATTACACTATTCATTCATTTTTCCCATTTTTTTGTTCCTCTTACTGTTTTTACCTATTCATTAAAGTTCTTTTAATACTAATACTTGCTTGTATCCTCTGCAAGCATTTTCCCAGTTATTTGTTTAAAAACCTGAATTGGGTAAAGTGGGGGACATATAAAAACAAGTTTTTTATGTAGTTGAGTCTATCCATTTTATTTTTTTCCCTGTGATTTTTAAAACCTGTTTTTAGGTTTAGATAAGTTCACAATAGAGAGCTAACCACAAACTTATTTTGAGGGTTGGCAATTTGATATGAAGTGAACATGCATGTTGTTGGTTTTTGTTCCACAAACAACTAACCAAGTTTTCCAACACCTCTATGAAATAAAGCTTCTGCTGACATAGATTTGATACACTCTGTTGTTTTATAGTACATTCCATGTCTATGGACATGGACATGGACATGTCCATAGACATGATGTGCCCATGAACCAAGTCAGAGCCCTGCCTGGGCTTTAACACCTCTGGGTCCCCGGTCCCATATGTTTCACAAGCACAGTCATCCCGTATTCAACAACTTCTAAGGCTTCACATAAAGGTTAAAATAGTCATCCGGGAATTTTAGCTTCTCCAAAATGTTTTCCCAATTTAACATTAGTTTTATTTTCCACCATGTCTCTGCATTAAGCATAACATTTTCTAGCCAAGAAGTATCCTCATTGCCTCAAAATAATTGTTCATATTTCTTGCCTCTGCTGATTCACACCCACTGTTCTCCCCTTAAGAAATGTCTTCTTTTAACCATACTTCAAGGCCTTGGTCAAATGCCACATCTTCCATAAATCCTTTCTTTTTCTTCACTCCAAGTGTAAGTAATTACCCTCTTATTTTCTTTCCTCTTTAAAGTTATAATTATTAATATTTACCAAGGTAAGATCTTCCTTAGTAAGCTGTACATACCCCTAGGCAGAGTTTGTGAGGTACTGTATTTTTCATATACTGTCATGCCTAGCTAAACGTCTAAACCATCTCTGTCTATTAATAAATGCATCTGTGTACTGAGAGAAAGAAAGCAGGCATATTTGGTTTATTTATGTGACTCTTTAGCAAGTTTAATACTCAAAACAGTCAGTAACTCTATTAAATATTAGTTTGAAATCCCATAGCAACTTCAACATTTTTTTAATAAATTTATTTTATTTATTTATCTATTTATTTTGGCTGCGTTGGGTCTTTGCTGCTGTGCACGGGCTTTCTCTAGTTGCGGTGAGTGGGGGCTACTCTTTGCTGCAGTGTGCGGGCTTCTCATTGCGGTGGCTTCTCTTGCTGTGAAGCACAGTATCCAGGCACACGGGCTTCAGTAGCTGTGGCACATGGGCTCAGTAGTTGTGGCACACGGGCCCTAGAGCACAGGCTCAGTAGTTGTGGCGCACGGGCTTAGATGCTCCTTGGCATGTGGGATCTTCCCGGACCAGAGCTTGAACCCGTGTCCCCTGCATTGGCAGGCAGATTCTTAATCACTGCACCACCAGGGAAGCCCACAACTTCAACATTTTTACTGAAGTAACTTCAAAATCAGATCTTAGTTTGCAGTTTCATGGCAATCTTATGCCTTTACTTGTCATTTGCTATTCTATGCTCCAAATATTTGTCACTATATCCACTCTACTTGGAATTGTTTGATTCCATCAGGATAGACTGGCTCATGTTGTAGTAGCAAAAGACCCCTCAAATCTCAGTAGCTTTACAACAAAGATTGTTTTTTCTTTCTTGTGCTCCATAGTCACTTAGCTTCCTCTATCTGGAAGACAGCTGGACACTGTGGAAGAGGTGCCACACATACTTCCCATCACATTTCATTGTCCAGAGCAAGTCTCACTGTCAATCTTTATGTGTAAGACAGTTCAGTCCTCTCCCAGGGAAGTGCAACAAATATTTTTTGAATGATAATGCAATCTACCATATTCCCCAACTTTCCATTTTCTGAGTCAACTTTCTTAACTTTTTCCAAAATGCATCTTCTTTAGGGAAACTGTTCCCTACAAGGCAAATATTGATACTTATGCAATGAAGTACAACTGATACTCTTTTGAGAATACTTGCCCCAGGCAACATGGGGACCAATGATCCAATTGCATAGTGAAACACTTGGAAGGTCATTAGTGACCCTGAGAAAGGGAATATTACTCAGATTTCAAAACTATGTATTCACCAAGGCACTCATTAACACAGAACATAGAATTAAGAAAATATACTATTTTCTTATGTATTCTTTTAGTAAATACATTCTATTTCTTAAATGTGAAATATACCTTCAAATCAACAAAATTTTTAGGCATTCACCATGTGCTGCCCCCCCAATCCCAATCTCCTAATCCCACAGGTGGGAATGTTAGTGGAGGAAAAACAAAGATGAATAAGAGGATAGTCTATGCTCTCAACTAGCTCCTAATCTGTCAGAGAGACTCATACAGAACTGGCCTCTGTAAACCGCAGGTAAGGGCTACCCTGGATATTCTTAGGCACACGTTTAAGAAAGGTTTCATGGTATCTAAACTGAGATACTACTGGTTGAATAAGAGTCTTTACGGGCAGAGAAGCAGAATAGCCTTCAAGGTAAAAGATCCACCAGGGCCAAATGAAGAAAAGCCTTTCAAGATACCATGAGACAGAGACCTCAGAATGTTAATAAACACAAGAATCTTCAGAGGTGTCAAGACCAATTCTTCTAGGCAAAGACTTTTGCCATTTGGTGTGCATCCTCAAGAACACATATAGTCTTTGTGTAGCTCTGTTAGATAAAGTCCTGACACTGGTACAACAGATGTCCTGATGTATCCTATATGTATGGAGAAACTCCTCAAATGATCATAATAAGTGGCTTTAAAGTTCAGAAGTAGTGAGTCAGCTGCACCAAGACATAACCTTCAAAAGAGCAATAGAAGCTTACAAATTACAACAGAAAGGCACAGAAGCCCTAAAGTCTGTGTGCCAATGCAGATGTGGTCAGGTCCACAAGTAGATGCTGAGTAAAAAGACAAAGGTACAGTCCCTAAATACAAGTGCATTGTTCTGGTTCAGGGCTTCCTTGGTAAAACTATCTATCGAAGATGCTGATCTCAACCCTTTCTCCCCAGATGCACTAAAAGTTGAGGCCAGAAACAAGGCTCTGGATCTCTCATCCAGCCTCAATTAATAGCACTTTCTAAGGCTTTAATATTGTTGAAGAACTCATAAAAATGTGGATGCAGAGTATCATGTCACCTTTGCGGAGTGATAAGAGCCACTCAAATGTATCTATAAAGTAACAAGCTGATTTTTTAGCAACTGCAGCAGAGCTGGCCTATGTACATATACCTGTCCCTCTCCACGGCGGCCACCGTGGGGGCTCTGTCACAATGGCCTAGGAAGCTTTGTGAGCTTGGTGCTGTTCTTGGGGTCTTTATGACGCTGTCTCATTTAATATCTACCTTTTTTACTTTATAATACAACCTAAAGTTCAGAATGGTGTTCCTAACTTTCTCACCTGCATTGCTAGTCACCTTAATTATGTTCAAAAATTCCATAAAGGAAAGGAGATATATGAAATAGGAAAGAGAGAAAGAGGAAAAACAAAACTTTTTCAAAGACTGTCTCAACCAGGCAATGATTCTCTTTCTGATCCTCCACAGTAAAGCCAGAATGTTCTATCCTATGACTCTGAAGCAAAGAGCAGGGGCATCTGAGTGATCCAGTTTCAGGCTCCGGGTTTATTTGGGATATTCCTTTAGGAAGCTGGCTACCCTCTCAGACCCTTAGTTTCCTTGTGTGTAAAATTAGGGCAAGAATATCACAAGTGAAAAAAGAAAAAATATAAATCATACTCCATTGATTATAAACTATTATTCTGCAAAGGAAACCATCAAGAAAATGAAAATACAGTCCACAGAAAGGGAGAAAATATTTGCAAATCATGTATCTGATGAAGAACTTATATCTAGAATATATAAAGAAGGTTTACAAAAAATACAAACAGCCCAATTTAAAAATGGGCAAAGGACTTGAATAGATATATCTCCAAAGAAGAAATTTACAGTGTCTAGTAAGTACATAAAAGATGCTCAGCATCTTACTCATTAAGGGAATGCAAGTCAAAAACACAATGAGATGCCATTTCATACTATTAGGATGACTACAATAAAAAAGAGAGACAATAACACATGTTGGTAAGGATGTGGATAAATTAGAACCCTCATGATTGCTTATAGAACTTAAATGGTACAGCCACTTTAAAAAACAGTTTGGCAGTTCCTCAAAAGCTTAAACATAGTTATCATATGACCCAGCAGTTGCAATCCTAAGTACATATGTAATGCAAATGACAACTTATGTCCACAGAAAAACGTGTGCATGAATGTTCATAGCAGCTTTATTCCTGATGATCAAAAGGTGGAAACAGCCCAACATTCATCAACTTTATGTATGGTTAAACAAAAAATGATATAGTCATACAATGGAATAATATTCAGCAATAAAAAGGAATGAAGTATCGATAAATGCCACAACAAGGATGAACCTTGAAAACATCATGCTGAGTGAAAGAAGCCAGACATATAGGACCATATAGTGTATGATTACATTCACATGAAATGTACAGGATAGGTAAAACCATAGAAACAGAAATTAGATTAGTGGTTACCCAGGGTTAGGGTTGGCAGATTGGGGGAAATGGGGAGTGACTGCTAATGAGTACAGGGTTTCTGGGGTGATTAAAATATTTGGAAATTGATTGTGGTCATGATTACAAAACTCTGTAAATACACTAAAAACAATTGAATTATATACTTTAAATGCTTAAATTTTATGGTATGTAAATTACATTTTAATAACTCTGTCATAAGAAAAAGAATACCTACTATGTGTACTTTACTGGAAATTAAATGCTTAATTCATTTATATCAAGTACCAAACATACTATCTGGCTGCAAATACACACTCAATAAAAGCAAGTTCCTTCTTCCTTTCCTTTCTCTCCTCTGTGGTGACTTCTGTGCTCAAGATTCTGTAATCTAAGCATTTTTACCACTGAGCATATTTTAAAAATTGTGTGGAAGTCTTAAAAGCAATTCCAAAAGATGAAGATAGACGAGAGTTAGTTTTGCAAAGGAGGTGTGGGACAATGAATTTCTGAGGAAATCTGGCTTCTGTAGTGAGACATTTTTCATAGGTCAGGAGCCCTTAAAGGGAAATGATTTCATAGCAATAAGATGAGATAGTTAAGCTCTCCTTTGGCACTGAGAGAATAAGTTTGCTCTAGTTCTGCCATTTTGCACTGAGAGATTAGTAGTATTTGGCTAGTAAGCACAGGTGACTTGTCTCTAAGTATCCTTCTAAAAACAGTCGATGGGGAAAAAAGAATGGGAATTTGTCTCTGGAATTTAAAAGACAATGAGATATAGATGATAATTCCTTCTTCTAACCTTTCATATAATATTGGCTCTAGACCAATAGTAGATGTTATTTAGAGACCCAATGAGTAATAATTTGATCACAGGGCTTTACTTTAGGAAAAAACTAAAGCACAGAGTTCACGAATGGACTCTAGAGAAAATTAAGTGAATGTATTAAGGGTGTGACATGCAGACTTTTAAAAATTTTGTAATTTGTTTCACAATCATAATTGAAAAGCAAAATAGTATTTTGAAAGTTGATTTTTGAAGAATAGAAAATTCAGGTATCTTAACAGAAATGTATCATCATCATTTATTTTTAGATTCTTTTCTTTTTCTTTCTTCTAATCTTGGCAGAAGTATTTTGAAATGAAGTCAGAATGTATCAGTCCAAATGTACCCCGGAAAAAAAGGAGAGAAATAAAAACATCACATAATTAAAGAGGCATATTAAGTAACTTGTTCTCCATGAATTTACCAAAAAATCTCAGTCTTTTGGCTCAAAGAAAATGAAAAAGTTAGGAGTAAATTTCAGATTTGGCAAAAACCATATATACCAAAGTTTGTGGGTCAGCAGAAGTACATTCAAGACGAGTACAAAAGCTGAAGTCCCAATGAAGTGATCCCATGTCCAGAGTGATATTTAAAGGGCTCTTTGATTGTTAGCTGGATATGCTTGTTGAAATAAATTTAACACAGTATTTCTTTTAACCTAATCCTCTTACTATCTGCCATTGAAGTGCTTTGCTCACATTTTCACAGCTTTGTATTGCTGCAACCAAGGACCCAGATCTCCTGACTTTGAGCTTTACAGCACTTTCCTCAGTAGTACACTATTATGGATAAGTGTTTCCTCTCTATAATGTTGTCAGAAAAATACAGAATTAAATGATTTATATTTACTGAATTGTGATTATAAAAAATGTATCCCAAATTTTCTTTTTTACTCTCATGTAATTAATAGTCCAAGCTAAATAAGAATTAAATATTGAAACAACTGTAAATTTTTCTGAAAAAATAAAGAGGAGTGAAAAATAAGCTATGGTGTTTGAGTATTGTGGAATAGGTAACCCTTCTATTGGAAACAACTGGGAAAAATGGACAAAACTTAAATACATCTCCTTAGAGGCACTGGAGTGATAACAAGCCAGTAAGAATCTGGGCTAAGGTTTGGGAGAAAAAGTAAACTGGGAGAGGTGAGCTCCATGGTTCAGATAGCTGTAGTTTCTATAACAGAAAGATGAGAAGCTAAGTAGAACATCTGACAGACTCATGGAACAAAGGGAGCAAAAACGAGATAGACACCATCAAATAGGGATTCCAAAGAGCTCTGTCCAAGATGTAAAGATAAATTACAAGGATTCAAGCATGCACAAGGAATGAATCTGAACTCAGCATTACCCAAATCCCAGAAAGCAAATGAAGCTTGTTCTGGATTGCTAATGCCTCTAGATGCCTGATAGAGGCAAGCATAAATTCTCTCTGAAGAAAGAAAACATCATCATAGATTTTGAATTACATCTATAATTTTCCCATGTACAACACTAGCAGATTAGACACAGATGAAGAAAGAATTGTTGAACTGAAAGATAAACCAGAAGAAAATTTCCAGAGTGAAGCATGAAGAGAAAATAAAAAATTCAGAAAGCAAGGTGAAGATACAGTGACAAGACAGAAGATATAGTGACAAGATCCAATGTTGGAATTGTCAGAATTGAAATTGGAACCCTCGAAGGAGAAAAGCAGAGAGAAAATGGAGGAAAAGCAATCGTGGCTAACAGAGCTCTAAAACTGCTGAAAGACCTCAAGCCAAAGATTCAAGAAGATCTACAAACTCCAAGAAGAATAATTAGAGAGAAAATTATATCTTGGTACATCATAAGTGCCAGTGAAATCAAAACAAAGAGAAAAATTATAAAAGGATCTGGAGGGGGAGGAAAAACAGATTAATTTGAAAGTAGCACCAAGTAGACCAACAACTGTCTTCTCAATGGAAACAACGGACACCAGGGAAAATGAAGTCATATCTTCAAATGGAAAAGGAAAAAATGCAAGCCTATCTTTCTGTAACCAGCAAATTTATCCTATAAGAATAAATATGATATAAAGTCATACACAGGTTTTTTTTTTTAAAAAAAAAAACCCTAGAAGAAATTTGACCAGGAGGCTCATACTAAAGAAAATATTTTAAAAATATTCTTCTTTAGGCAGAAGGAAACATTCACAGATAGACTTGGTGGTAAAGGAAAGAATGAATAACAAAGAAGACAGGATTATTTATAATTACATCTAAGTGAAAATTTCCTGCATCTAATAACAATAATAATATGGTACAGGGTTTAAAATATATATAAAATTATAATACATAATGACAATAGCATATATAAGTCAGAATGAGGAAATATGGAATCCAAATGTACAAAGGCCCCTCCAGTGCTCAGGAATAGGTAAAAATACCATCTCAGATAAATTCATAGAGGTAATAAAACTTTAGCAAGGTTGTTCAATACAAAATCATTGTGTTCTTATATACCAGCAACAAATAAGAAATTATGTTAAGAAAATTTTACCATCTATAATAACATCAGAAAATATCAAACATATAGAAAAGTTTAACAAAGATGTACAAGTTTTCTACACAGAAAACTCTAAATGTTATTGAGACAAATTAAAGAAGACCAAAATGAGAGATAAAATATATACAGATTGAAAGAATTATAACAAGGTCACTTTTCACTAACTTAACTAATACATTCCCAATAAAAAGCCAAAGCATTTTTTAAATGAAAATTAATGATCTGATTATAAAAGTTTTATGGAAATGTAAAGGGCCAAAAATAATCATCAATAGTAAATAAAAAGAAAGGGAAGGAAGGATCTGCTCTACTTAAAAGCTACAGCAATCCACACAGTGAGGGAAGTGTACAAAGATGGATAAATAAACCCATGGCACAGAATACAAAGTCCAAAAACAGATCCATGCACATACAAACAATTTATGACAAAGGTGTTGCTGCAAGCACAATGATGCTGTGGAAGATAATGAAACTTTCACACCTTTCACCAAAAACTGAATTCCAGGTGGACTGTAGGTCTCAATGTAAAAAGTACATTTTTGTAACACATTATAACCTGTATAAGTTTGCATCCAGAATTTATAAATAACTCCAATAAATTATTGACAGGAAATTCACATAAAAAAACTTGCATAGGTAATTCACAAAAGAGGATCTCCAAAGAGCCATTAGGGAAAGGTGCTCAGTCCCACTAGCACTCAGAGGAATGGAAGTTAAAACCACAAGACATCACCCAACACCCGACAGGTGACTTCCATGTGAAATATTAGCAAGGTCGTTGTGGGGCAAAAGGAACACTCAGGCATTACTGCTATGAATGTAAGTTAGTAAAACCACTTTGGAAAACAGGTTGGCATAATCATTAAGCTTGAACATTCACAATTACACTTTTAAGCATATTCTCAACATTTATGTGAGCATTTATTCACAAAAAAACAAGTACAAGAATGTTCACAGTGGCATTACTCATAAATCTCCACCTGCAGTAGACTGGAAAAATAAATTGTGGTGTATTTACACAGTAGTACAGCAAGGAAAATAAATGAACCATAGCGATACTGATGGATTTCACAAACATAATGTTCAATTAAAGAAGGTAGTCACAAAATAATTTAAACTCTACTATCCCATTCAATAAAGTTCAAAAATACAAAATTAACTATACTGTAACAAGATAGTGGTTTCCTTTGAGAAGGAGGGATGTAAAGAAATTAGGAGAGGTCATAGTGTGTATCTTGGGAGTGCCCACAGCATTCTACTTTTTGACCTGATTTTCCTTTTTTACACGATTTTCATTTTCTGATAATTCACTTAGTACTATATTTATATTTTAAATACTTTTCTGTATGTACACATACAGAAAAGTTATAAAGATTATACTTAAAGTCATAAAAATCTATAAGTCTTTGTATTAAAAATAAAGCATGAGAAAAATTCTAAACCTTCCTAGGAGTGTCTTGCTTTAATTAATTACATTCTTTTAGAAGGTCCACCAACTTCTGTTTGACAATTCACGTAAAATTTTCACATATTTCTTAATGAATTGAGATCTGTTTGCTTTAAGGTCATTCAACTTGATATTTCTGGCACATCCCAAGTACTTCAGTAACACATGTATATTTATTATGTTTAACTAAGCAGAAATTAGATAAAAGAATGAAAGTATTTCCTTTATTGAGATTCTGCTTGAGTCACTGGCTTAATTTCAGTAAGCAGAAAATAATGATATAATACTTGCTTTGCTAAGTTTTTCTGAAAGACGTTTTCAAACCCCAACATTTAAATAATTATGGCTTGCCTATCTAGAACAGGTTTAAAAGCTAAGTTCAGTAAAAATTTCTTACACAATTCCCAAAGCTTGTATAGAAGGACAATATCTTTTCAGGTTTCAATCAAAAGATTTCAAAGACTAATCTCAACTTGCACTTATTTTTAAAAATACATTTTCAGTAGTTTCTGAAATTCAACCATAAACCACTAATGAGTCATAGAGAACTAGATCACACTTTAAAGTAGAAATCTGTGAACTGCAGTAAAAACATACTTTATTTGTAGGGTTAAAGCAGAAATGAAACATCAGGTAATCTCACATCTAGGTGACAGCAAGCTGCTCCCTTCTTTCATTATTTCTCTTTAATCTGGTCTCCTTTCTCCTTCTTGGAAAGTCTTCCCCATGTGTGTTTTCAGGTTTGGCTTAATTCTATAGACTGTAGGTGCTAAAGAATGATCTGAGTATTCACTTTATAAACTCTTTTCTTAAAAAATATAGCTCTGAATCAAGAAGGAATATTGGTAATAGATTCAGGACTTTCCAAGAAATCCAGTGGATTTAAATAGTCAATGAGATACCACGGATCTAATGAAAGATTTCTTTTTTCTCTTCTCTGTTTGACTTTCAAGCAGAATCTGTAATTGAGGTTTTGGTATTTTGTGGGAATCCTGAACATATGGTTATGAACAAATGAATTAATTCAGAAGATTTTAAATGAATGCCAGATATATAAGAGAGTGAGAGTAATAACATACGACAATTGATAGAGGAATGATACAGTCAGACTGTGACTCGAAGCTTTTCAAAGGAAAAGGATAATTGGCAGAGATGCTCAAGGAAGGCCAATCAGAGATGTTGGTGTTTCAACTGTCCATTGATGAATGTACTGGATATGAATAGAAAAAAGAGGAAGAGAATACATCAAATGTGGGCTGTAATAGGAGCAAAAGTCTTTAGGCAGCATGCAGGAGTGAGTGGAGGAGAGAAGAAGAGATGACTGCAGCAACTAAAACAAAGCTTTGTGTTGGGGATGTTTATGAGCTAAACTGAAGAGGAGAGGTTAGAGCTAGATGTGGATCCACAGTGAAGGAGACTGGATTCCTTGCTGCTGCAGGCAAAGGCAAGTCATCACAGGTTCTGGAGCTGAAAAGTGGCTTCATGAAAACAGTGTTGCATGACCACTATTTACAATAGCCAAGACATGGAAGCAACCTAAATGTCCATCTGTCCACAGATGAATGGATCAAGAAGACATGGTAATCTATCTATCTATAGATATCTATCTATATATATATATCTACACACACACACACACACACACACACACACACACACACACAATGGAATATTACTCAGCCATAAAGAAGAATGAAATAATGCCATTTTCAGCAACCTAGACCTAGAGATTATCATACTAAATGAAGTCAGACAGAGAAAGGCAAACACCATATGATATAACTTACATGTGGTATCTACAATATGATACAAGTGAACTTATTTACAAAACAGAAATAGACTTACAGACATAGAAAACACACTTATGGTTACTAAAGTGGAAAGGGGGTAAGGGAGGGACTAATTAGGAGTCTGGGATTAACAGATACACACTACTACATACAGTCCTACTGTATAGCACAGGGAACTATATTCAATATCCTGTAATGAGCCATAATGGAAAAAAATATGAAAAAGTATAAATATATAACTGAATCACTTTGCTGTACACCAGAAACTAACACAACATAGTAAATCAACTATACGTCAATAAAAAAAGCAAACAGTGTTGCATGGCTACTAATTTGCCAGCAAAATGCAGGATGGACTGGAAGGCAGAGGCACATTTCTTGCCATGAAGGATTTCTGGACATTGGATGAATCAATTCTAGGTCTCTGGGTTAAGAATTTGGAGGCCTCCAATCCCGACATCCGTTTTAGAAACTTGCATAAAAGCACTGCTCATCAAGAATGTACAGCCCATAGGGACTTCCCTGGTGGCACAGTGGTTAAGAATCCACCTGCCAATGCAGGGCACACGGGTTTGAGTCCTGCTCCGGGAAGATCCCACATGCCGTGGCACAACTAAGCCCATGCACCACAACTACTGAGCCTGCGCTCTAGAGCCCGCGTGCCTAGAGCCTGTGCTCCGCAACAAGAGAAGCCACTGCAATGAGAAGCCCACGCACTGCAACGAAAATAGTCCCCCACTGGCCGCAACTAGAGAAAGCCTGCGTGTAGCAACAAAGACCCAACGCAACCAAAAATAAATAAATAAATTAATTAATTAAATTAAAAAAAAAGAATGTACAGCCCATTAATACTGGAAAGTAAGGGAAGGAATGACACAGATGCCGTGGACAGGCACAGTAGATATTGTTTGTCATCCCAACAGCTACACGCTGTGTAACAACACTTATAACATTAATATATAAAAGTATGGAAAATAATCATTTAAATAAAGCATAAATATATTAGTTTTTAAAATCTTTGTCAAAAAAATATATCAGGGTTTCCTATTTGTCAGGAACCTTGTGGATTAATTTCTGTCCTTTCTAGCTTTACTGTGTAAATTTGGTCAAATCATTATCATTCTTGAACATCAGTTTTCCTATACTTTAACTTGGGCTAATTTGTCAAGTACCAGTCTCCCAGGGACATTAGTGAAAAATCTCGAACACAAGGTGCTATGAATTATAACGTAGCACGCCATTGTTATTGTTAGAAATCACAGTGAGTAATAAAGTTTTACTTCATTTTCTTTTGAGTTGTAAGGGGATCGAAATATTTTTTCCAAATCCTATTTGCTGAGTCATGGCAGAAATGGAATAATTATTATTGAGGTGAATTAACTCAGTTATTTCTTTAAAATGCACTCATGGAACAAAGTTCCCTCCTTCTAGGCAAAGGCATACTTAATTTCCTCCCCAGGTACAAAGAGGTTTTATGTGGATTTTTCTTTTTAAAACATCATATTTTAGTACATTAAATATTTGAACATATAATGTTATTAATTTATATAGTATCTCTTTTGCAGAAACAATTCATTTGATTAGGGTTGAATACATACTTAGTAATGACAGTCAAACTTCCTCTTGTAATTCAACAACCATGCAGTTTTCAAACTATTGAGTGGGCTAGATGCTGGGATATGTATTAGGGATACAAATATGAACCCCAAACAAGCCCTATTCTTAAGAAACCCTCAGACAAGCACTTAGGAGTCAGTTACATCATGCTCAATAATCCAGGAGAATAATGTCATACATTTTCTAATATTTAAAGCTCTGGGCAGCCACTGGAGTGTCTATTCTCAGACTCCTCAAAATATGTCTCATTCCTGGACCCACGCAATTTAATTAATGAAAGCTAATCAGTGCTCACCCTATTCTAGGCTCTTTATTTATACTAACTCATGTAATCCTCTACAATCCTACCAAATAGACATTATCAATGTCCTCTTTTTCTCAGAGAGATCACCATGGGTCACCCTGCTAGAAGGTTCCAGAGTCTGGACTTAAGCTCTGGCAGTTCTGGCTCCAGGGTATGAGTCTTTAAACCTTGTACATACTGTTTCTTGAACTCGAGCTCTCTTATTGTGGTTCAATTCCCGCTAAACACCCCACTAGGTAAGAGGCTACCTGATGTCATCCGGGGCACACTGCTGAATGCTTGCAGGCTGTGAGCAGTCCCACTGGACCAGACACTCCCTGCTCCCTCTCTGACCCAGGGTTCAGTCCCATGCCTAGTTCATGCCAGCCATTGAGTGAATATTCACGACTCCTTTTGTATGTATTCCCTGCCCTGCAGCCTGCAACCTCATGTTACCCAGGAGACGGATTAGGACTCTACGCCTTGGGAAACCACAGCAAGACGCCATTCACAAGGTCCTCAAAGAGGCAGGACAAGGGAGAGGTGGGCCAGCCACAGAATTTCGCTTGCATGACCCTGAGAAGAAGCATCTCCAGAAACCTCCAGAGTGTTGTGTCTTTCCTAATCCCCTTTCTGAGAATCCTCTTTCAGGCTACAGAATCCTTCAGTCCAGTTTACTGATTGAAATCTCATTAACTCAGAACACTTGTGTAAAGGAAAATAAATTAGTATAATATTTAATTTTGAAATAGTTTTGTAACAATGTGGCTTATGACCTTTTTACATAAGTAAGCAAATTAGAATAATTTTAAAGCGCAGGGTCTTTGAAGGATGGGAGGTTTATAACTGACTGATACGGAGCTCCTGGTGACACCCTGCGAATGCAGAAACTCGGTGAGCACAGAAAAGAGGACTCAACACTGCATTCTGAGGGCATGATCTTGTGTATCTTCTCCAGATGTGTTTAGGATATGTTCTGCCATACACATAGTTAAAAGAAAGACAGAGACTGCACCTAGAAAAAAGTGGCTCCAGTGCTTTTGAGCAAGAGGATTCAGGAAGGCCATTCTATGTGGTTGCAGTTTCCCATGGAAGCACCACACCCTCCACAGACGCCTCATCAGGCTTTCAAGGAGGGTGCATGAAAATGCAATAAAAGGGCCTCCTGGCAGTGCCCTAACAGCCCTATCTGCAATCTTCTAGACAAAGGCAGGCATGGGCAGGACTCCTACACCAAGACAAGACTATCCCTGCGTTCTGAGCAGACCTCTGCTCACATCATTTGGAGCATGGAACAGTTTGAAATCCAGTTTTAAAAGCAATAAATCATTTTCTGCAACACATCACAGGGCAATTTTCTTGGTTGTGGAAACTATTCCTTAATGATAAGCCCATGTGCCTTTTGGCCTCACCACCCACCCAAGGTGAGCACCTCCATGCGTACTCTACAGAGACTGCAAGCACATTTGCAGGACGTCTTGCAACACAGGAGAAGGTGGCACCGCCATGAAGATGGACCTTAAACATTCAGGCTTCTGTCTCTACTTGCACGTCCCTTCGTTCTTGAGGCTGAGGTAGAGAGGAGAGAAACTGGCCCAGTGCGGACTGGCTGCATGTCCGCAGCATGGCAGGCATCCCACGAGGAGGGGACGGGGAGTGGGGTCAGCCGTGCCCAGGACAGGCCTCTCTTATGAGAGGGGTCTCCTTGAAGTCGCAGGCACTGGTGGTCAGTGAAGCACTGAAGGAATGCAGAGCTGTCACCTAAGCCAACCTGGGGAGGCAGTGTGTGGGCAGAGCAGGGGCCAAACCTTCACAGAGGAAGAGCATTTCGATTAAGCTGAAGAATGAGTAGAAGGTGGCCAGGTGAAGAGATTCAAGGTTGCCATGGGTCACAGGCATTCAAGCTAGAGGCTACAGGCAGAGAGTGCAGGCCGCAGGCTTCATGAATGCTGGCACAGAACCAGGGCTAACCACCACCCACTTGGTGTGGTTTAAGCTACATTGTCAGGAGAAAGCCAAGATGGGAGATCCCAGCTCTGCCTTCTTGAGAATTCTCCACCCAGAGTTTGTGGTCTTTAGAATACCCTACACTTTACAGAGCGCTTTTGTTTATTCTCTCAGCTACAGCACAGCATTCAGTAAGAACACCGAGAAAGCACTTCCCATTGTGAGAGACATGGTTGGAACTTAATAAAACCTCAGCAAGTTCAGACAGGAGAGTAGAAGATAACTACTCTGTCTTTGGACAGTTGAAACAAAGATGACAATGAAACCCAGGCCAGGACAGCCTCCCAGATGATATTAGGAGCAGATGACCATGTCTGAAGAGGCGTCAGTAACTGCAGGTGCCCAGGTTCCTGGACCAGGGCTGACTGCCAGCCCAGAAGTGGGGAGAAGGTCTCTTACTTTTGACAGCACAGCACTTGCCTCCTCAGGTCTTCCTCCCTCTCCTTCCTTCCTGCCTCCAAGGCCATCAGTGGCCTCTTGTCTGCCCAGAATGAAAGTTGCTTATGTTATCAAACAAGGGTTGGTTAAATTCACCCTCAGTCTTTTAACTTTTCAATAACCAGTACAGAGAGCATCTCCTGGTCAGGTGCTCCTTCCTACCCATCAAAGCTTATCCATCCCCTCTAGATACAGAGAAAAGGGTAGAGAAAATGATGAAATATTGATGATAGTCCTTTTTTGGTTGACTCAGCACTGTGAATCAGCAGCAGGGTATTTCACAATGATAGCATCATGGCCAGGCAGCCAGTATCTTTCCAGGGAGTATGAGGGGATGCAGGACTCACCTGTGGCAAAGACAACATTCCTGGAGACCAGACGATGCTCCACAATGGAGAACTGTGGGAGCTCAATTCTCTCCACTCCAGTAACAGCCTTATCACCACCGCGCCAGTAAAATTCAATGTCATCTGTGGTGTAGCCATCTGCCAGGAGAGAGAAGCAAGGACATGGCAGAAATGAAGCATTAGTTTGTCTAAAGAAACTGTCACTAATAAATGGAAGTAACAGCTTGCCCATGTTTGAAGTAAATTTGTTTGATGTGCTTGTCTATGAAAAGAAGCATCATCAAAGAACTAACTTTCGAATATTCTCATGTTACCTCTGCTGTCCGATTTGAACCAGGCTGAGAAACTGTGGAGGTAGAGTGCTCTGACCAAAGTTCTGTCTGCAAAGCCTAATTGTAGGGCTGGCCTCGACTTTGCACATAAATGAATTAAAAACATATTCATAGCACTGAATAAGATAGTTGGAAGAAAAAGTAAGAACTTGAGTATGAAGAATTCTAGAAAGGCAGCTCTCTCAAAAACTATTAAAAAGTTAAAACACTGAGGGTGAATTTGACCAATCAATGTTTGATAAAGTCAGGCATTTTTGGATGGTGTCATGAGATGTTCCTGGCCATGAGCTTGGCCATCCTTAGAAACGCCTTTTGTAGGGACCCTCTTGGCCCTTAGAGATTTGAGCAGTGGTCTCAGCAGAAAGAGGAGTGGTCATTTGCCAGATTATAGCTCCAAAGCCAACTCTTGGATGGTCTCATGCTCGCTCGGTAATTAATCAATGCTTCCCGAGAATGACTAAATAGGACAATAGTGTCTGATGTTATTTGTAGCACCCAGGAGTCTTCTAAAGAATTAGGTCAACTTTAGCGGTAAGGAAAATTAAAACTCACACCTGTAGAAAAGTAGCCTATGAATATAACAGACTTTTTGATTTGAACATATAACACAACAAGAGGCAGATACTAAATATCTGACGTTAGACAAACAAATAGACCAAAGCTGTGCGGATGACTGCCCCCCACAGCCCCTGCTGGCTCCCTGGTCCTGTCTGCTGTCCTACCTCCAGGATCACGGTGGGCACACCTTTTGTCTCTGCTCTTCCCTCCGACTGCCTTACACTCCATTCTCACCTGGCGGCCACAGCGATCGCTAATAAAACACACATCTTACCAAGTCACTTTTCTGCTTAAAGCACTCAAATGTTTCCCAATGCAATTAGCAAAACAAGTCCAAAGTCCTTAATAGGACCCCAAGAACCCACAGGACTGGTCCCTGTGTGCGTTGTTAAGTACATCCACGCCCACTCCCTTGCCCACCCAGTCCAGTCCCTCTGGCCTTCTGGCTGTAGCTCAGATCAGCATGCTGTGCCCAGTGCTTACATGCCCCACAGCGGGACATCCAGATCTTCAAGTGGCTAACTCTTCCATACATTTGCATCTTGACTTTAATAAAAACTTTTGCACACGTGTGTAGTCAGGTCACCAGAAAACTGGGAGAATCCCTCTTCTGTTCAACTGCTTTAATCGTGAATTCTCTGAGGGGGAGGGACCTCACACACTCTGAGGAAATCTCTTTGACAACGGACCTTCCTGCCCATCCTCCACCTTGGTTAAACATCAAGGAAACAGAATCTACACTCTTCAACGCCACTCACTACAGCTCACAGTTGGAATAGGAGCTGCTTCCTCACTTAGATCCCAAATTTGCCTTGCTGAAACTCTCATCAACTCATTGGAGTTGTGTCCTCTGGCCACACAGAATCTACTTAACTTCCTAAAGTAGCCCTTCAACTATTGGGAAACCATCATCTTTCCCCTGAGCCTTCATACTAAATATACTGTGCATCATGCCACATGATCTCACGTCCCTCACCTTCTGAAAGCACAGCTCTCAGAAAGCAGGGCCATGATGCCGTGTGAAAGTGAGGGGCACAGTGAGGGGTCTAAACACTGGCCTGTCACCAGTGCAGCTTCCCAGTGTGTTCATTCACCAAGGCATTCACTTCTCACTATGCATACATCGAATGTGCTGCAAAGTAAGTCATTTGCCATCCCCCCAAAATTCAATACAAATACCGACAACCTGAAATCCAACTGAGGCTAATGATAAACCAGTCTATGGTGGGTCAGGAGAAGGCACAACGGCAGCAGCCATATCCGGATATGCCAGGGTTGCAGGTCAGGGAGCAGGACATTTTCTTCTTAGACTACGTGGCTGCAGCTCTCGTCCCTCGCAGAGAAGTATCACTCAACACTGAATTATCAATAAGGCATCTGAATACTCTTCAAACTGAAGAAAATTGCCAAGATGTAGAAATAGCTGGCTTGTGAAGCTGAGCTCCTAATGGGAAATGAGGTTTACTCCAACTGCAGAGGGTCCCAGGAGTACAGCCACTTGTGCCTGATGAAGCACATTGAGAGGGACCGCCTCTCGGCGTCTGCTCTCTTCTCACTGAAGGGGTCGAGATGAAGAGCATCTGTCTTCTTTTATTTCAGCATAGCAAACAGACTCTCTTAGATCAGAGTGGAGGATTCTTTTATACTGAGCCTCTGTCTCTGTCTCTCTCTGTCTCTTTCTTTCTCTTGCCCTCTCTCTGTCATGAAAGTGATATTTGCAGAGTGGAGGATTAAACCTCTAATCTTTAGGATAGTTAAAAACTATGTCAAGAAAATTATATATGCCATGCCAAATAATGATAAAAAGGCCTAAAACACAAAGTGGATGAAAAAGAAATACAGATACACACAGCTTTCAATCTCCAGAGTGCAGTTCTGCTCATCCAAAGGGTATCTTCTCAGGTCCATCATGCATGCTGCGGTCGTGGTGATTCTGAAACACACAGAGTGAGGGCAGATATTAAAGATGGGATGAGAAATACAGCAGAAAAACTGCTTCTAGATAAACACTGAGTAACCCTCAGGTAGGACCCCTTCCCCAAAGCACACCTGATTAAACATATTTCATGATATATACTAAATGGACAAGTTTTCATTATACTGTAGGCCAGCTTTATCCAAAAAAGCAGTACATATATAATTACAAAATTATTCATGCAAACTTGTTGACTTTGGATGATCAAGGGAAGAGAAAGGGGCTTCTTAGGAAGCTCTTGTCTTCAATTTTTATTCTGCCTCATTGTCTAGTGACGCTCTAACTTTTGTAGCACAGAGAAAACTTACCTATGGTAACAACATTGATTAGATTACAATTTAATTCTTTGACTTTCAGTGTGAAGTGTTCAAGTAGCTCCCAATCCCCAGGCTGCACTCTGGAAATGTGAGCCAAGCTTCTATTTGATTCTGTTTTATTATAGTTGCCTCTTGGGCTAATGCTCCAGGGCTTTTCACCATAGGATCATCTACCTTTTCAAAGAGAATATTTGGCTTCTATGTTATTGATTATGAATGAAAACTTGGGTTAGCTTCCCTTGAGGTCAGCTGCAGCCATGGAAAGAATTTATATCGTGGCCTAAGGACAGTTAAGCCTCTGCCGTGCAATGGTTAAACCCACTGTACATGGAGATAAAACACTTCCAGAAACGTCAAGTTCATTTCCTACTCTGCCGAAAGCCTCATTTTAGGGAAACCAACCTACCCAAAGCCTCTGTTGAAAATGCAACGATTAGGCTACCATGTTTTATTCTCTTTCTCGAAATCCCACCCCTTCTGCACCACAGTCGAGGCTAACCAGACTGAGCTGGGTCCCTGAATCAAGCACAGCCAACCATTAATGGAACAAGAATATAGGATGTGGCCTGAGTTAAAAGGCAGAATGGAGCTAAAGGGATTCTCTTCCATGAGAATGAATTAAAGATGAGAATGGAGCTAAACTTGCAAGTTCATGAATTAGAGGCTTGTGATGCCATTTTCAAACTGGAGAGTCAGGCATGAGAAAGCATAACAGAGGTGAAGACAATGCAGAGAGTTGATGGTTCAGGAGACAGCAGAGCTAAGCCTGGGCCACAGCACACAGCCTTGCAGGACATGGACGACACATCTCAGGGAGCAGCATCTCAGAGCTGATGTGGAAGACGTGTAAATGGCAGCCCGGGCTGTGCTCATTAAATGGTGAATCTTAAGAAGGAAGAAGTGAGAATGTCTTCTCCTGAGATCCCTAGATTTACCTTGAAATCCCAGCCACATTCTAGACTCCACCCTTCTCGAAGCCCAGTATTGAGCTTTCTATAGACAGCCTTCCATGTGAACATTCACAACAAACCTCCTACCACTCAGGCAACATGAGCAAGTTCTGCTCCAAAACACCCATCAGACACCAGTCATGTGCTAATTATGCTGGGCTTGTCTCACTGAACCTAAGTGCCAGTGCTAAAGGAATAGGAGTAAAGCATGTCCTTCTATTAGCATTGGGTTAAGCAGCAGGTTGAGGAAAGTTCTACTTTTCAATGACTGAGAAGAACAGTGAGGGAAAACGTCAACCCATTTGCCAATCATGGGACAACGCTAATTTTTTCTTTGCAAATAGCATGCAAGTGCCATGCAGACATATGCTATAAGATCCACACCAATGATGAAACTGTGTCCTTTCCAAATGTCATAACACTTCCAATTATCATTCCAAAGAGTGGATTACATTCTATCCAAAGTCAACACATAGCTCTTTGGTATATTTTTCTACATCATCTGACTTCCTAGCCAACTGAAGAACCAGCCTCACACTTTGAAATTCTGGTATGTTTTATGGCAGGTTGTCAACCCAACATCCATACAAGATGCCTACAAGGCAAAATTAGAAGAAAGTTCTGCTAAAATTACAAATTTTTGTAAATAAGAGAAAAAGATCTCTACTGGAAATGTTCAAATTTTTAAATTTTCCTACATGTTTTAGTACCTATTCACTTGAAGACTCAGTAACTGAGATTACCATTTTTTGTTTGTTTTTCCTTATTTATTCCCAATTATCATCATTAAAATACATGCACACAAGTGCACACACATACATCCAAATTGTTTGGAGACTCACATGTATTGTGATATTATGTAGAGTGTTTCATAGGAATCATTGGAACTGGGAAGCATGAAGCTAGTAGAATTGGTGAGTACCTTTAGTACAGCTGTTGTCCTGTCTTCTCATTCTGGTATCATACTGGCTATCATATGGAGCCCTATTCCTATTGACTTGAGGAATAAGGTATAGACATCTATGTGCTACTCTTCTTCCTATGGAAGAAATACACAGAAAACCCTCTTATGGTGGAAAGTAAGTCATAAGAGCCTACTCATGACACAGTGGAAGAAGGAAAGAGGTCTTTTTGCCACTGGGACAGAAAGGCAAGAAAAAAAGAAAGAGGGGAATAAAGAGATCAAGAAGGGGACAGCAGGCCAGAACCCCTCCCCGAGCCACAAGGCCATCATCCACATTGGCTAAACTCATGACAGGTTTGGGGACTGGACCTTCTGAGTGAAATGACCAAATTTTGCACCCCTGGGACTTTGTAGAAACCATAGGAGGGTATTTCATAGTCTGCAGAATGAGAACTCAAGCCTAGTTAATGGAGATGGACCAAGGGCAGGGAAGCCCCAGTGACATTCGAGCTCTAGTTGCATAATCCCCAACACGCATGCGCTCACACACACACCTTTTGTATTTTTTTCTAATCAATTTTATTTGTCCTGAGAAAAGACTTTAACCAACTTCTAGCTCCACTTCCATCTGAAAGCTGATAATTCCACTCCTATTTCTAAGAAATAGTGGTGAAGTCAATAAGAAATATTGCGTGAGGAATTCTCCAGTAGATCCATTGTTTTTAGTCGTAGCATGCAGTCACATCTGAACTTTATGTAAGGCTGGTTGTGAGATGGCTTTGGGCCCAGCTCCGTGCTCAGCAATTGAATACTCATGCATTTAATCTCACAACAACCACATTGTAGAGGTATTGTTATTCTTCCCATTTTGCAGATGAGCAAACCAAGGATCAGAAAGAGTAAGGAGGTCGGCAACATTTACAATGCTACTGGAAGGCACATGTGGCATTCAGATCCAGGCAGCCTGAATCCTGCACTCACTCATCTACCTCCTTGACACCTCTTCTGCCTTAAACTAACAAAATATATTCAACTTTTAAAAGCCTACTCAGGGAATGAGGTTCTCGTTTTCAAAGAAGAGCGAATTCAGTAAAGAAATATGTTATATATATGTGTGTGTGTATATATATATATATATGATATATATGATCACACATATATATACACACAGAGATCATATACATGTATATGTCTCATATGTATGACAAATTGGAAATATACTACGTAAGGGGAGAAAATAAATATTTTAAGGCTACACTTGCTGCAACAGCAGTGATATTTTGCCCATTGTGGAATAGGGTAGAGTTTAGTAGGTAGTCCTGCTATTGTAAGTGATATATCCCTAAAGATATGTTTAAGAGTCAAAAGTATGAAAATTCGAGGAATAAATGTGAAGTTTATAAGGGCAGCAACATCCCAACAAGTTTAAAATCCTATTATGAGACACCTGCCATCTTTGGACACCATCTAGAAACTACTCCTGGGAAGAACAGCTTTTAGCAGGTCAAAGGGTTCTAACTTTGTCTCAATTATATCAAGCTTATGAGATCTACGTTGGTATCAGCACTTCCATTTTAAAATCCACCAATTAAAAAGAATATTAAGGGCCGACGCAAACTCTTTGTGTCATCCCACAAACACAGATTTCTCCACAGACCGCCTGGAGAGGCTGTGGTGGAAATATCGCTTTTGGCTGCTCAGGAACACAGCTACTAGGTGGTGGTAGTATGCCTGCTTGTCAGCCGAGGTACGACACTGCTCTCTCTCTGTCCTTGCTGGGAAAGGGGGACTCTGAACTGAGCCTGGGACCCACACTTACAGTGAATCACAAGGCAATGCACACACTCTCTTCCCCACTTATACAAATATTTTACATTCATAGTAAATACCAGAGAGAACAGAGGTTAAAATGTCCCTGACTAGCTTTCTCAGAGGCCTTGTAGAACTAAAGTATCTCAGCCCTGCTATCTCTCCTTTCATCACTCATTTTAGTATCGTCATTATACTTAGGACCATCTACCCTTGGAATGTCCTTCCATTTGTTGACTTGCAGGCCCCTTGCTTGTCCTCTGGGGAGCCTGGAGCAGGGCTTGGTCCCCTGCAGTCATAAGTGCCTAGAACCGCAGCCACATGCACATGGCAGGTGTCCTGGACTAACAGACATCGTGGAACTCAAGCAAAATGTGGAAAAGAGGTGGCTTGGCCCTTCTTGGTTTCAATCCCCCAAATCGAAGAGACAGAGGGGATACCCACCCTCCTTGCAAGCACTCCCAGCAGGAGATCTGACTTTGAATGTTTACTGACCCTCTGAGAGCCTCCCTGGGCTCACTGGTCAATATGCTTGGATGATTATATTCCAATAAAGATGTTAAGAAAAATACATAAAAATAAAACATTCCATTATGTACGAAAAAAAAGAAAAGGTGCTTGGATGACGCTCTATGTGCTGACATCCTGGTGGTCTCTGAATCCTTCGGCTGCAGAATGAGTCCTTAGCAGGCTGATGTTAATGCCCATAAGCTTTACAGTTTCCATGGCTGTGAGGACTGCAGCAAAATGCAGCCATAGGTGGAGTTCTGGCCCTTTGATCACAATCTTGTCAAACTAGCAGGACCGGGAGCAAGTTAGCAGCACCTCCTGTGTGACTTCTGGCTTGTACTGGGGATGTCCAAATGTCCGAGAACCCTGGGCAATGGTTGTTACCCATGGCCCCAGAACAGCAGCACACCTGGGGTACTGCCTTACAGGTAATCACTTAGCCCTCTGCAACTGCTCTCAGGTAACTTACACTCATCTCCATTCCTGGCTTCACCCCAGGTGCACCAGGCAGTGGAGGCATCTATCATTTATCCACGAATAGAAATTCAGATGCTAGGATTAAGGACCTAATCAAATAATTCAGACTGACCAAGCATCCTTCTAAAGCAAGTGCTTATTATTCAATGTGGAGAGGGCACAGGACATAAACCAACATTGAAGTTGCCCCAGTTTTTGTTTTATTTTACAATAAATATAAGATACACGCACAGAAATGTCCAAAGGCCTCTGCTGTGCAGATTCGTTGAGGATGTTGCTGGGAAAATTGCTGTAGAAAGTTGATTGTGTTGGCAGCCCCATTCCTTCATCTTCCCCAGTATCCACTCTCTTTGCCATGTCATTTGCAGCTCTTCTCACTAAAGAGGAGCTGTCTGCCCGCTTCTGAACATGGGCCAACTTTGTGCCTTGCTTTGTCCGATAGAATGTGTGTACTAACAGTCCCAAGATTAGCCTCCAAGAGACATTCTGTGTTTCTGGTCCCCTTGTACTCCTGTGAGAAAACCACGCTCATGTAAGTCTGCTCGTTCTAGGAGGAGTACGGACATAAGGGGCAGAGACCACCCATCCCTGGGCCTGTGGGTGAACCAGCCAGAATCTGCAGAGGTGCTGATTAATCACCCAGATTCACAAGCAATGAGCACTCATTATCATTTGACATTGAGGCTTTCCAGCTGTTTGTTACGCAGCAATGTTGTGGGCATAGATAACAGATACAACAATCAACGCAAGTAACTACACACATAGAAAAGCATAAATTATCTTATAAATAAATGGACATCACAACCTGATACTTCTCAGGGGTGCCATAAGATAGCAAAGCCCTTAGCAGATAGTATTTTCCTACAACGGGAGCATTTACTTCTAGATTTCAGCATAAATCCACTAGCATTGTAGGAACATAAATCTTGGTGAAATGAGTAGTCACATTAGGCAAATGAGATGCGCCACCTCCTGATTTTCAAACAATATGGTGATAAAGCAATTCAAAGGCCAAAACCAGCAATAATGCTAAAAACCAAAACCAAAAGAAAGCATGTGCCAGATCCTCAAGCACCTGACAGGAACAGAAATGTCAGGGTGGATGACTGAGGGAGTCTCAAGGAAAATACTTAGGTTCAACTCTCTAAGAGGAAGGAAGGAAATATTTTGAAAGAATCAAAAAAGTACTTTGAGATTTTGAATCTCCCCAACCATCTGGATCTAATGATGGTACTTGGGAGGTATGTGTGGGGTTTATGTCTAGAAAGGTAGCCACTAGCCACATGTGCCTATTTATAATTAAATTCTAAATTAATTAAAATGAAATAAAATTAAAAATTTAGTTCCTTTAAGGCACTAGCCAAATTCCAAGTGCTCAATAGTCACCTATGGCTAGTGGCTATTGTACTGGATGGTACAGATTTTAGAACATCTTCATCACCACGGTAAGTTCCATCGGAAAGGGTGAGAAACAGCGTGAGCCAGACAGGGTGACAGACCTGGCCCTGCCTGCTAATGCAGCCTGCCAGCTCTTCTCCCTCCCTAACTCTCTCTCTCCTCTACTTTCCCCTGCCCTCTCCTTCCTGCTCCCCCAGCCTCCTTCTCCCTCCGGCCCCCTCGCCACCATAGCTTTACAGGACACACTCCCTAGTTGAAAGTGGTTGGACGACAAAGTCAAATGCACACAACCTATCACCTCAAAGAAAAGCCACTGCAGCTAGAGGCAGATATCCACAGGGCATGGAAACAAGCAGGCCAGAGTAGAAGGTGTCATTCAAGACTATTCAAAGTATCATACGTTGCATCTGACTTCATGGCTCAGTGGGTTAACCAGCAGTCTGAGGGGAGGACCTACCCTAAAAGAATGGCAATTAGGCATAACAAAGGGAATGCATTAACCCAATCTTCAGATTTGTATCCTAGGGACTAAGGCTTCCAATGTGAGCGTGAGACAGAAGGGGGCCAAGGTCGCCATATCCAAAGTCTCATTAGAATATCACTTAAGTCTCCATGGATCTGCTCATCTAAGGATAAACATTATGAAAAAAACAAAGAGATGTTCTATGAAAAGTATGCAAGCATACAAAATGAAAGTTGAAAACTTGGGAAGATGTTGGTCTGGTTGTCAAAAGGCATGAATTCTCTTTAAAACAAGGATAGGAAGACATAAGGAAAGAAAAGCCTGAGATGAAGGCATAGACAGATGATGTAAAACTGAGAAAAGAATGCAAAGAATCCGAGCGTAAGTGCTGAACTGAAATCTGTACTGAACACAGAGACAGCAGAATTACACAGCTGAAAGTCATTTAATGATGTGAATGACTTCATAAACTAGGAGGGGACACAAGTCACTGAGGGATCTTGTTAAAATGCAGATTCTGAGCAGGACATCTGGGGTAGGTCTGTAGTTCTGAATTTCCCAGATGATGTTGCTGCTGCTGGTCTGGGGACCACAGTCAGAGTGGGAAGGAGAGGGCCAACTTGTAAAACCTTCCTAAGGGCAGAGGAAGAAGACAAAGCTTTGAAAACACAGAGAAGATGATAGGTACAGGACAGAAAATCAGTATGAAACTGAGCTCTATTAAACAGAGCAAAAACAAACAGCATGCAAGTGAACAAAATAGAATTCAATACAAAACAAAGAATTTTTTTAAAGTACAATATGCATAACACGAAATTTACCTTTTTTCACTATTTATAAGTGTACAGGTCAGTGGTATTAACTACATTCACAATCATCACCACTATCCATATTCAGAACTTTTTCATCATCTAAAAAAAACCCCACTATACCCATTAAACAATAACTCCCCATTCTCCCCTCCCCCCAGGACTTGGTGACCTGGCAACATTCTTACTGATACTAGGTATTTCATATAAGTGCAATCACACAACATTTGTTCTTTCGTGTCTGGCTTAGTTCACCTACTATAATGTTTTCATGGTGTAGCATGTACCAGATTTCCAAACCTTTTTTAAGGTTGAATAATATTCCATTGTATGTATATACCTCATTCATGTTTTAATGGACATTTGGGTTGTCCATTTGAGTTTTATACTTTTAGCTCTTATGTACTACATCTTTGATCAACTGCAAGTTCATTTTTGTATATGGTATAAGGTAGGCATCCAACTTTACTTTTACATAAGGATACCCAGCTTTCCCAGCATTATCTGTTGAAAACACACTCCTTTATGCATTGAATAGTCTTGCACCCCTGAAGCAAATCATCTGATCATATACTCAAGAGTTTATTTCTAGGCTCTCTACTTTATTCCATTGGCCTATGTTTCTGTTCTTATGCAAATATAACATTATTTTGATTACCATGGCTTTATAGTAAGTTTTGAAATAAAGAAACATGAAACCTCCAACTTTGTTCTTCTTTTTCAAGATTGCTTTGAATATTTGGGGTCCCGTATGATTACATATGAATTTTAGAATGGAGTTTTCCATTTGAAAAAAATGTGATTAGGATTTTTAAAGGGAATGCATAGCAACTGTAAATCACTTTGGGTAGTATTGTCATCTTAAAAAAATATTAATTCTTCCGATCAATGAACATAAGATGTCTTTCCATTTGCTTATGTATTCCTTCAGCATGTGGCCTCTATCCTCAAGGTCATCTCTTGATTCAAAGTGGCTGCAGCAGCTCCAGCCATTATATCTACCTTCTACACTAGCAGCCAGAAGAAAATGAAGAGCCAAAGCTCTCTTACCCCCTCCCTTTTACAGAGATATCCTGGCAAGAACCCTGCCAAAGTTCCTTTTATAGCTCTTGGGCCAAATCATAGTCACATGGTCATATAGTTTTACTCTTTCTTTTATACTTTTAGTTCATAAGTCTTTTGCCTCTATCATTAAATTTCTTCCTAAGTATTTCATTCTTCTAGATGTTACTGTGAAAGAAATTGCTTAGTTTCCTTTTTGGATTGTTAATTGGTAGTACATAGAAATGCACCTGATTTTTTTTTTTTTAATAAAGGTTGCCTATTATCACTTTTTTCTCCATATCTCTAAGGATGATATTTTTCCATTTTATTTTTTTAACTGAAGCATTTTTGATATATAATATTATATTAGTTTCAGGAGTAAAGCATATTGATTCAGTATTTTTACAGATTATACTCCATTAAAAGTTATTACAAGAAAATGGCTATAATTCCTTGTGCTATACAATATATCCTCATTGCTTATCTATACATAGTAGCCTGTATCTCTTAATCCCATACCCCTAACCTACTCCACCCCCCTACCTTCTCACCACTGGTAACCAGTGGTTTGTTCTCTGTATCTGTGAGTCTATTTCTGTTTTGCTATATATACATCATGGTGTATGTTTTCTTTTTTTTTTTTAACTTTTTCTTTCTGATAGTTTATTAATAGTGTATAGAAAAGAAGCAGATTTATCTAGCAACCTTGCTGAATTCATTTATTAGTTCTAATACTTTTTTCAGTGGAAACTTTAGGTTTTTCTATGTAAAGTATCATGTCATATGCAAATAGTGACAGTTTCACTTCTTCTCTTCCAATTTGGATGCCTTTTATTTATTTGTCTTGTCTGATTCCTGCAGTTAGGACTTTCAATGTTATGTTAAATAGAATAGGCATCCTTGTCTTATTCCTGAACTTAGAGAAAGACTTTCAGATTTTCACTGTTCAGTATGATGTTAGCTGTGGAGTTTTCATAGATGGCATATTTTATGTTGATACATTTTTTATGTTGATACATGTGGAGATACATTCCATCCATACCCACTTCGATGAGAGTTTTTATTATGAACAGATGCTGAATTTTGTCAAATGCCTTTTCTGTGTCTCCTGAGATGATCATGTGATTTTTATCCTTCCTTTTATTAATGTGGTGTATCACATTGATTTGTTAATGTTGAACCATCCTTGTTGCACTGGAATAAACACAACTTTATCATGGTGTATGATATATATATATTGTTGTGATATATTGTTGGATTTTTTATATATTGTTGGATTTGGTTTGCTAATATTTTGTTAAGGATTTTTGCATATATTTTGCATATATATTCATCAAAGATTTGGGTCTGAAATTTTATTTTTTGTAGTGTCTTTGTCTGGTTTTTGTATCAGGGTAATGGTGACCTCATAGAATGAAGCTGGGAATGTTCTTTCCTCTTTAATCTTTTGGTATAGTTTGAGAAGGATAGGTATTAGTTCTTTATATGTTTGGTAGAATTCCCCTATAAAGCCGTCAAATTCTGGACTTTTGTTTGCTGGGAGGTTTTTTTTTTTTAAAATTACAATTCAATTTCGCTTCCAACACTTGGTTTCATTGATCTTTTCTATTGTTTTTTTAATCTCTATTTATTTTCTCTCTGATCTTTATTATTTCCTTCATTCTGCTCACTTTGAGCTTTGTTTGATCTTCTTTTATAATTACTATAGGTGGTAGGGTAGGTTGTTCATTTGAAATTTTTCTTGTATTGCTATAAACTTCCCTGTTAGAACTGCTTTTGCTGCACCTATAGATTTTGGAATGTTGTGTTTCCATTTTCATTAGTCTTGAGGTATTTTCTGACTTCCTCTTTGATTTCTTCACTGATCCATTGGCTCTGTAGTAGCATGTTGTTTTGTCTCCACATTTGTTATTTTCCCATTTTTCTTTCTAAAATTGATTTCTAGTTTCATAATGTTGTGGTTGGAAAAAATGCTTTATATAATTTCTACCCTCTTAAATTTGTTGAAAGTTGTTTTGAGGCTTAGTATGTGACTTATCTTGGAGAAAGTTCCACGTGCACTTGAAAAGAGTATATATTCTGCTGTTTGGGATGTAATGTCCTATAGGTACCATTAAGTTCAACTGGTCTATTGTGTCATTTAAGACTGCTGTTGCCTTACTGATTTTCTCTCTGGATGATCTGTCCATTGACATCAGTGGGGTGTACAAGTCCCCTACTATTATTGCATTTTGTCAGTTTCTCCCTTCATGTCTGTTACTATTTGCTTTATATATTTAGGTGTTCCTGAATTGCATGCATAAATGTTAACAATTGTAACATCCTCTTCTTGTCTGATCCTATTTTCATTATATATTTATATCTTTGTCTTTCATTATAGACTTTGTTTTAAAGTCTATCTTGTCTGATATGAGTATTGCTACCCCCACTTTCTTGCCCTTTGCATTTGCATGAAATATCTTCTTCCATCCCTTCACTTTCAGTCTGTGTGTACCTTTAGCTGTGAAGTGAGTCTCATGAAGGCAGCATATGGAAGGGACTTTTTTTTTTTAATCCAATCATTCATGCTGTGTCTTTTGATTGGAACATTTAGTCCATTGACATTTAAAGAAGTTATTAACAGGAATGTACTTACTGCCATTTTATTACTTGTTTTCTGGTTGTCTTTATAGTTATTCTCTATTCATTTCTTCTTTTTGTTTCTTCCATTGTGGTTTAATGATTTTTTTTTTTTTAGTAGTACGCTTGGGTTCCTTTCTCTTTAGTTTTTTTTTGTATCTACTATAGGTTTTTGATTTGAGATTGCCATGGGGTTCATAGATGTGGACATAAAACTGTATCTACTTGTTTTAAACAGGTAGTCATTTAAGTTCAGGCCCATTCTGAAAGATTTATGTTTTTACTGCTCTCCCCGAAATTTTGTGTTTTTGATGTCATATTTTACATGGTCATGTTTATCCCTTAACTGTTTATTATACTTATAGTTGCTTTTACAATTTTTCATTTTTTAACCTTTTTACTAGGTTAAGTGGTGGATCCTCAGTTCTTACTATACAATTGCCTTTCTTAGTGGGATTTTCCCTTTCCTATAGATTCTAACTTCTTTTCCACTTAGGGAAGACCCTTCACATTTCTTTCAGTGTAGGTTTAGTGTTGATAAACTCTTTTAGTTTTTGTCTGTCTGTCTGAGAAGTTCTCTCTCCTTCTGTTCTAAATGATAATCTTGCTGTCTAGAGTATCCCAGGTTGCAGGTTTTCCCTTTCAGCATGAATATATCATGCCACTCCCTTCTGGCCTGTGAAGTTTCTGCAGAGAAATCAGCTGGTAGCTTGATGGGGATTTGCTGGTATGTGACTTTTTCTCTTGCTGCATTTAGAATTTTCTATCTTTAACTTTTGTGAATTGAAGTATGATATGTCTTGGTGTGGCTCTGTTTGGCTTCATCTAGTTTGAGACCCTCTGTGCTTCCTGTACAGAGGATATCCATTTACTTCTTCATGTTTGATAATTTTTAGCCATCATTTCTTCAAATACATTTTCAATCCCCTTCTCTCTCTCTTTTCTCTCTGGGATCCCCATAATGCAAATGTTGGTATACTTAATATTACCTCAGAAATCTTTTAAATGCTTTCAATATTTAATTTGTGTTACTTTTTGCTGTTCCAATTGGGTGACTTCCATTATTCTATATTCCAGATCACTTACGCCTTCTTCTGTATCACTTAGTCTGCTATTCATTCCTCCTAGTGTTTTTTATTTCAGCTATTGAACTCTTCATTTCTAATTGGGTCTAATTTTCACTGTGTTCATCTCTTCTTTTCCCTAGTTTAGTTAGCCAACTTATTATCAATGCTTTGAATTTTTATATGGTAAATTGTTCATTTCTGTTTCATTTTTATTTTTTCAGTGGTTTTCTCTTGCTCGTTCAATGGAGAGTTAGTAGTTCCTCTGCCTTTTCATTTTGCTTAACTTTCTCTGCCTATATGAATTTAGCGGAAACAGTTACCTATTGCAGTCTTAAACAGGTGTTCTTATGTGAAAGCATCCCTATAAAGACTGTGTACAATGCCTTTGATGGGAGAGTTGGATTTGAGCTGGGTGCAAGGCACATCTTTCCTCTGGGTGTGCTGGCAGCTATCACCTAGGTAGGTGGTGGGGTCAGAGATGGAGGGACTAGAGCTGGCACTGGGTGTGTGGTGGAACTCCCTCTCTGCTCAGCAGTCATCACCACCCTATCAGGGGCCAGCTCAGATCCCAAGTTACTGGAGTGGAAGCCCCAAGGGTCATACCTGAACTAGCTCTGTTTCATTTATGTGTGTGATTTTACCTTTTCTTGCACCAGGACCTTTGCTCCAGAGGCGAGTAGTGCTGAAGCAAGTAGCGCCCGTGCACAGACAGAGGTTCAATATGCTGCCTGTGCTCTGCTCACATGCAGCCTTGTGTGCAAGTCCCCTTTGTCCCTCCCTGCCAATCACTGTCCCTAGCCTCTGCCACCTCCACTCTCTTGTGGAATAGCTCTTCAGGATTAGTAAGGCCCATGTGGATTCTCAGGTGTATGGAGAGGTGAGCTGTGGTACAGGGGCCACCATCAGAGATCTGGGCTGCTTCTGATGCTCTGCTTGAGTAAGTGCTAACAATGGCTGCTGCTGCCCACCCAGGCTCTGCCCTGGGACAGGGTTACCTCTGCATCCCACAGTTGAGTCTTTTCCTGGTCATGGCTGCCCCAGATCCAGTGCCATGCTGCAATATGGAGAGAGTGGAGCCAGAGTGTTCACTCAACTAGGAGCATGTGAGCTCCTCACGAGTGGAATCCAGGCTTCCCACCACTTTCTTGTTAGTCCCAACGGTCCTCCAACCAGCCAAGAGGGCTTGTCTCCCCAGCATAGGGCCCCAGGACTGGGACACTCAATCTGTGGCTTGAGCTGCTCACTCCCCAAGGTGGGTGTCTGCCCATGTAATGTCTTTTTTCCTCTAAGTCCCCTCTCAGGGGCATAGATCCTGACCCAATTGCATTTCTTTCCTTCCTACCTGATTACGTGTGTATCTTTCTTAGTCTTGGTTGTACAAGAGTCCTTCTGCCAGTCTCTAGTTAGTTTTGCGTGAGAATTTTCCACATATAGATGTATTTTTGGTGTGTTCCTGGCGGGAGGTGAGCTCCGCATCCTCTTACTCTGACATCTAGATCCTTCCCCAACCCCCATACTCTGCAACTGATTTTTCACATGTTGATTTTGAAATCTGCAATTTTACTGAATATGTTTTTTAGATGTAACAGTTCTGGGGTGGGGGGGTTGTATGGAATCTTTAGGTTTTCTACATAAGATCATATTATTTGCACACAGACAATTTTACTTTTTACTTTCCAGTTAGAAAAAATATGGCATAAGCAGGAATCCTTGACTTGTTACTGATCTTAGGGGAAACCATTTTACATATTCACAAACGAATATGATTTTGTGAGTTTTTCATATATAGCCTTTATCTTATGAGGAAGTTTCCTTCTATTTCTAGTTCTTGGTACATTTTTGTAATAAAAGGGTGATGAATTTTATCAAATGCTTTTTCTGCTTCAATTGAGATGATCATGTGTTTCCCCCCACTTCATTTTGTTAATGTCCTTTTCCCATATTGAACCATCCTTGCACCCCAGGGTTAAATCCCACTTGGTCATGGTGTATGGGGCTGATTTCATTTTCCTAGTGTTTTGTTGAGGATTTCTAAATTAGTATCTGTAAGAGATACTGGTCTGTGGTTTTCTTTTCTTGTAATATCTTTGGTTTTGGTATCAGGGTAATGTCAGCCTCATAGAATGTGTAAGGAATAATTCTTTCTTCTTCAGTTTTTGTGGAAGAGTTCAAGTTTGCATTAACTGGGGTTAATTATTCTTTACATGTTTGGTTGAATTCACCAGTGAAGCCATTTGGTCCAGTGCTTATTTGTTGGGAGGTTTAATTACTGACTCAACACACTAGTTATAGGTCTGTTCAGATGTTCTACTTTGTCATGATTTAGTTTTGGTAGGTTGTATAATTTCTAGGAAGTTGTCCATTTCATCTAGGTTATCCACTTTTCCAGCATATAATTTTTCATAGTATCCTCTTATAAAGTTTTTTTATTTCTATAAAATTGGTAGAAATGTTCCACTTTTCATTTCTGCTTTTAGTTATTTGCATCTTCTCTCTTTTTTATTCATCCATCTAACTAAAGGTTTGTCTATTTAGTTGATCTTTTCAATGGGCCAAATTTTGGTTTCACTGATCTTTCTACACAGTTCTATTACTTTATGTATCTCTATTCTACTCTTTATTATTTTATTCTTCCTGCTAGCTTTAGGTTTAATTTAGTCTTTTTATTTTTTCAGTTCCTTAAGGTGTAAAGTTGAATTCTTGTTTTTAATGGGTGTGTAGACAGATATAAATTTCCCTCCTTGCACTGTTTCCCAGCATCTCATAAGTTTTGGTATTATTGTAGAACTGTCCATTTCTCCTTTCAATTCTGCAATGTTTGCTTCATGTATTTTGGAGTTCTGACGTTTGGTGCATATATGTTTATAACTGTTTTATCTTCTTGGGGAATTGACTCATCAATATATGATGTTCTTCTTTGTCTCTTTTTAGCCTTTGACTTAAAGGATATTTCTTCCATATTAGTATAGCCACTGCAGCTTTCTTCTGATTACTATTTTTATGGAGTGCATTTTTCCACCCTCTCAGTTTAAATTTATTTGATCTTTAGATTTTTAGATCTAAAGTGAGTCTCTTATAGAGAGCAGAGAGATAGATCCTGTTTTAATTTTTATCCATTATGCCAATCTCTAGCTCTTCTATGAGGAGTTTAATTCATTTACATTTAATTACTGAAAAGCAAAGACTCACTTCTGCCATTTTGCTATTGTTTTCTGTATGTCCTAGAGCCTTTTGTTCCTCCATCTTTGTTTTCTTTTCTGTTTAGTTGATTTTTTTTGTTTTGATTCCCTTTTTATTTCCTTTGTGTATATTCTATAGATATTTTCTTTATGGTTGCCATGGGGATTATATAGAACACCCTAAATTTATAACAATCTAATTTGAATTGATACCAGCTTTACTTTAACCACATATACTCAATTTGCTTTGCACCTTTCATGTTATTAACATTACAAATTGCATCTTTATACATTATGTACCTAATAACATAGATTTATAATTATTTTTATGCACTTGTCTTTGAAATAATGTAGAAAATAAAGAAGTTACAAACAAAAATTAAAATAATACCAGTTTTATTCACCTTTACTGGAGATCTTTATATCTTGACACAACTTCAAGTTACTGTCTAGCATCCTTTCATTTCAACCTGAAAGACTCCCTTCAGCCTTTCTTGTGGGCCATGTCTAGTGGTAATAAAGTCCCTCAGTTTTTGTGTTTGTTTGTTTTTAATTCCTTGCTTGGCCCTTCTTTTTTTTTCTTTCTTTCTTTTTTATTGAAGTATAGTTGATTTACAATGTTGCGAGAGTTTCAGGTGCACCCTTAGGTTTTATCTGATAATTTATGAATTCCTATTTTTTATATTGAAGTATAGTTGCTGTACAAGGTACAGGTATACAATATAGTAATTCACTATTTTTAAAGGTTATACTCAATTTATAGCTATTATAAAATATTGGCTATATTTCTCATGTTGTACAATATAGCCTTGTACCTTATTTTATACCTAAGATATTGTACCTCTTACTCCCCTACCCTGTATTGCCCCTCCCCCACTTCCCCCTCCTCACAGGTAACCACTAGTTTGTTCTCTATATCTCCTCTTCACTTTTGAAGGACACTTTTGCCAGATACAGAATTCTCTCCTGACAGGTTTGGCCTTTCAACAGTTATTAAATATTTAATCATACCACTGCCTTCTGGCCTCCAAGGTTTCATATGAAAAATTGGCTGATAATCTTTTGTGAGGCTCCCTTATATGGGACAAGCTTTTTCGCTCTTGATGGTTAAGATTCTCTCTGTGTCTGCAGCTTTTCACAGTTTGATTTTATGTGTCTTAGTGTGGGCCTCTGGTTTCATCCCACTTGGATTTCACTGGGCTTCTTGGATTTGCAGATTCATGTTTTTCATCAACTTTGGGGAGTTTTTGGCCAATATTTCTTCCAATAATCTCTCTGCCTCTTTCTCACTCTCATCTCTTGGGACTCTCATAATACATATTTTGGTGCCCTTGATGGTTTCTCACAAGCCCCTCAGGCTCTATACACTCTTCTTAAATCTTTTTTTTCCCTCAGACTCAATAATTTTAATTGTCCTATCTTCAAATTTGCTGACTCTTTCTTCTGCCTGTTCATATCTGCTCATAAACCCCTCTAGTGAATTCTTCACTTCAATTATTGTATTTTTCAGAATTTTTGTTCACTTTTGTAATTTCTATCTCTTTATTTTATTTTGTTCATTTTATTCATATATCATTATCCTAATTTCCTTTAGTTCTTTGTCTATGTTTTCCCTTAGCTTCTTTAGCATAATACAGATAGACAATTTAAAGTCTTCATCTAGTAAGTCCAATGTCTGGGCTTACTCAAAAATACTTTCTGTGAACTTATTTTGTTCCTTTGAGTGGGTCTTTTTTTGATTCTTTTCCAGTATAGGCCATTACAGGGTACTGAGTAGAGTTGCCTGTGTTACACAGCAGATTCTTATTAGTTACCTATTTTATATATAGTAGTGTGTATACGTCAATCGCAATCTCCTAATTTATCCTTCTCCACCCCTTATCCCCTGGTAACTATGTTTGTTTTCTACATATATGACTCTACTTCTGTTTTGTAAATAAGTTCATTTGTATGCGTTTTTTTAGATTCCATATATAAGCAATATCATACGATATTTGTCTGTCTGACTTACTTCACTCCATTTGACAATCTCTAGATCTATCCATGTTGCTGCAAATGGCATCATTTTGTTTTTTTCCTTTTTTAAGGCTGAGTAATATTCCATTGTATATATGTACCACCACTTCTTTATCCATTTGTCTGTCCATGGGCATTTATGTTGCTTCCATGTCCAGGCTATTGTAAATAGTGGTGCAATAAACATTGGGTGCATTTATCTTTTTGAATTGTGGTTTTGTCCAGGTACATGCCCAGGAGTGGGATTGCTGGATCATATTGTAGTTCAATTTTTAGTTTTTTAAGGAACCTCCATACTTTTCTCCACAGTGGCCGTACGAATTTACATTCCCACCAACAGTATAGGAGGTTTCCCTTTTCTCCACACCCTCTCCAGCATTTATTGTTTGTAGATTTTTTGATGATGGCCATTCTGACTGGTGTGAGGTGATACCTCATTGTAGTTTTGATTTGCATTTCTCTAATAATTAATGATATTGAGCATCTTTTCATGTGCCTCTTGGTCATCTGCATGTCTTCTTTGGAGAAATGTCTATTAACATCTTCCACCCATTTATTGATTGGGTTATTTGAATATTGAGCTGCATAAGCTGTATATTTTGGAGATTAATCCCTTGTCACTTGCTTTGTTTGCAAATATTTTCTCCCATTCTGAGGGTTGCCTTTTTCTTCTGTTTATGGTTTCCTTTTCTGGGCAAAGACTTTTAAGTTTAATTAGATCCCATTTGTTTATTTTTGTCTTTATTTTCATTACTCTAGGAGATGGATCAAAAAAGATCTTGCTGTGATTTATGTCAAAGAATGTTCTACCTATGTTTTCCTCTAAGAGTTTTATAGTATCCGGCCTTACATTTAGGTCTTTAATCCATTTTGAGTTCGTTTTTGGGTATGGTGTTAGGGAGTGTTCCAACTTCATTCTTTTACATGTAGCTGACCAGTTTCCCCAGCACCACTTACTGAAGAGACTGTCTTTTCTCCATTGTATATTTTTGCCTCCTTTGTCATAGATTAGTTGACCAGAGGTGCGTGGGTTTACCTCTGGGCTTTCTATCCTGTTCCATTGATTTATATTTCTGTTTTTGTGCCAGTGCCATACTGTTGTAATGATTGTAGGTTTGTAGTACAGTCTAAAGTCAGGAAGCCTGATTCCTCCAGCTCCGTATTTCTTTCTCAAAATTGGTATGGCTATTCAGGGTCTTTTGTGTTTCCATGCAAATAGTAAAAATTTTTGTTAGAATTCTGTGAAAATGCCATTGGTAATTTGATAGGAATTGCACTGAATCTGTAGATTGCTTTGGGTAGTATAATCATTTTCACAATATTGATTCTTCCAATCCACAAACATGGTATATCTCTCCATCTATTTGTATCATCTTTGATTTCTTTCATCAGTGTCTTATAGTTTCCTGTACACAGGTCTTTTGCCTCCTTAGGTAGGTTTATTCCTAGGTATTTTATTCTTTTTGTTGCAATGGCAAGTGGGATTGTTTCCTTGATTTCTCTTTCTGATTTTTCATTGTTAATGTATGGAAATGCAAGAGATTTCTGTGCATTAATTTTGTATCCTGAAACTTTATCAAATTCACTGATGAGCTCTAGTCGTTTTCTGGTGGCATATTTAGGATTTTCTATGTAGAGTATCATGTCGTCTGCAAACAGTGACAGTTTTACTTCTCCTTTTCCAATTTGGATTCTTTTATTTCTTTTTCTTCTCTGATTGCCATGGCTAGGACTTCCAAACCTATGTTGAATAAGAGTGGTGAGAGTGGATATCCTTGTCTTGTTCCTGGTCTTAGAGGACATGCTTTCAGTTTTTCACCATTGAGAATGATGTTTGCTGTGGGTTTGTCATATATGGTCTTTATTATGTTGAGCTAGGTTCTCTCTATGCCCACTTTCTGGAGACTTTTTATCATAAATGGGTGTTGAATTTTGTCAAAAGCTTTTCCTGCATTTATTAAGATGATCATATGATTTTTATTCTTCAATTTGTTAATACAGTGTATCACATTGATTGATTTGCATATATTGAAGAATCTTTGCATCCCTGGGATAAATCCCACTTAATCATGGTGTATGATCCTTTTAATGTGTTTGCTAGTATTCTGTTGAGGATTTTTGTGTCTATGTTCATCAGTGATGTTGGCCTGTAACTTTCATTTTTTTGTAGTATCTTTGTCTGGTTTTGGTATCAGGGTGATGGTGGCCTCGTAGAATGAGCTTGGAAGTCTTACTTCCTCTGCAATTTTTTGGAAGAGTTTGAGAAGGATAGGTGTTAGCTCTTCTCTAAATGTTTGATAGAATTCGCCTGTGAAGCCCTCTGGTCCTGGACTTTTGCTTGTTGGAAGATTTTTAATCACAGTTTCAATTGTATTACTTGTGATTGGTCTGTTCGTATTTTCTATTTCTTCCTAGTTCAGTCTTTGAAGGTTGTACCTTTCTAAGAACTTGTCGATTTCTTCCAGGTTGTTCATTTTATTGGCATATAGTTGCTTGTAGTAGTCTCTCATGATCCTTTGTGTTCCTGCAGTGTCAGTTGTTACTTCTCCTTTTTCATTTCTAGTTTTATTAACTTGAGTCTTCTCCCTTTTTTTCTTGATGAGTCTGGCTAAAAGTTTATCTATTTTGTTTATCTTCTCTAAGAACCAACTTTAGTTTCACTGATATTTGCTATTGCTTTCTTCATCTCTATTTCATTTATTTCTGCTTTGATCTTTATGATTTGTTTCCTTCTACTAAATTTGGGTTTTGTTTGTTCTTCTTTCTTTAGTTGCTTTAAGTGTAAGGTTTGGTTGTTTATTTGAGAGTTTTCTTGTTTCTTGAGGTAAGACTATATTGCTGCAAACTTCCCTATTAGAACTGCTTTTGCTTCATCCCATAGATTATGGGTTGTCCTGTTTTAGTTGTCATTTGTTTCTAGGTATTTTTTAATTTCCTCTTTGATTTCTCCAGTGATCTCTTGATTATTTAGTAGCATATTGTTTAGCCTCCATGTGTTTCTGTTTTTTACATTTTTTTCCTGTATCTGATTTCTAATTTAATAGTGCTGTGGTCTGAAAAGATGCTTGATGCGATTTCAGTTTTCTTAAATTTACTGAGGCTTAATTTGTGACCTAAGATTTGATCTATCCTGGAGAATGTTCCATGTGCACTTGAAAGTGTATTCTGCTGCTTTCAGATGGAATGTCCTATAAATAGCAATTAAGTCTTTCTGGTTTAATGTTTTATTTAAGGTTTGCATTTCCTTACTAATTTTCTCTTTTTTAATTTATTTTATTTTTTTATGCAGCAGGTTATTATTGGTTATCCATTTTATACATATTAGTGTATATATGTCAATCCCAAACTCCCAATTCATCACACAGCCACCGTCCCTTCTTATGAATTTTCTGTTCATTGGTGTAAGTGGGGTGTTAAAGTCCCCTACTATTATGGTGTTATTGTCAATTTCCACTTTTATGGCTGTTCACATTTGCCTTATATATTGAGGTGCACCTATGCTGGGTGCATATATATTTACAATTGTTACATATTCTTCTGGGATGGATCCATTGATCATTATGTAGTGTCCTTCCTTGTCTCTTGTAACAGTCTTTATTTTAAAGTCTATTTTGTCTGATATGAGTATTGCTACTCCAGCTTTCTTTTGATTTCCATTTGCATGGAATATCTTTCTCTATCCCCTCAGCTTCAGTCTGTATGTAGCCATAGGTCTGAAATTGGTCTCTTGTAGACAGGATATATACGGGTCTTGTATTTGTATCCATTCAGCCGGTCAACGTCTTTTGGTTGAAGCACTGTATCCATTTACATTTAAGGTAATTATTTATTTATTTTTTAAACATCTTTATTGGAGTATAATTGCTTTACAATGGTGTGTTACTTTCTGCTTTAAAACAAAGTGAATCAGTTATACATATACATATGTCTCTATATACATATACATATACATATCTCTTCCCTCGTGCGTCTCCCTCCCTCCCACCCTCCCTATCTCACCTCTCTAGGTGGTCACAAAGCACCGAGCTGATCTCCCTGTGCTATGCGGCTGCTTCCCACTAGCTATCTATTTTACGTTTGGTAGTGTATATTTGTCCATGCCACTCTCTCACTTTGTCACAGCTTACCCTTCCCCCTCCGCATATCCTGAGGTCCATTCTCTAGTAGGTCTGTGTCTTTATTCCCGTCTTACCCCTAGGTTCTTCAGGACCTTTTTTTTTTCTTTCTTTCTTAAATTCCATATATATGTGTTAGCATATGGTATTTGCTTTTCACTTTCTGACTTACTTCACTCTGTATGACAGACTCTAGGTCCATCCACCTCACAACAAATAACTCAATTTCGTTTCTTTTTAAGGCTGAGAAATATTCCATTGCATACATGTGCCACATCTTCTTTATCCATTCATCTGATGATGGACATTCACGTTGCTTCCATTTCCTGGCTATTATAAATAGAGCTGCAATGAACATTTTGATACATGACTCTTTTTGAATTATGGTTTTCTCAGGGTATATGCCCAGTAGTGGGATTGCTGGGTCATATGGTAGCTCTATTTGTAGGTTTTTAAGGAACCTCCATAGTGTTCTTCATAGTGGCTGTATCAATTTACATTCCCACCAGCAGTGCAAGAGTGTTCCCTTTACTCCACACCCTCTCCAGCATTTATTGTTTTAGATTCTTTGATGATGGCCATTCTGACATGTGTGAGATGATATCTCACTGTAGTTTTGATTTGCATTTTCCTAATGTTAATAGTGTTGAGCATTCTTTCATGTGTTTGTTGGCAGTCTGTATATCTTCTTTGGAGAAATGTCTATTTAGGTCTTCTGCCCATTTTTGGATTGGGTTGTTTGTTTTTTTGTTATTGAGCTGCATGAGCTGCTTGTAAATTTTGGAGATTAATCCTTTCTCAGTTGCTTCATTTGCAAATATTATCTCCCATTCTGAGGGTTGTCTTTTGGTCTTGTTTATGGTTTCCGTTAACGGTGCAAAAACTTTTAAGTTTCATTAGGTCCCATTTGTTTATTTTTGGTTTTATTTCCATTTCTCTAGGAGGGAGGTCAAAAAGGATCTTGCTGTGATTTATGTCATGGAGTGTTCTGCCTATGTTTTCCTCTAAGAGTTTGATCGTTTCTGGCCTTATATTTAGGTCTTTAATCCATTTTGAGCTTATTTTTGTGTATGGTGTTAGGGAGTGTTCTCATCTCATACTTTTACATGTACCTGTCCAGTTTTCCCAGCACCACTTATTGAAGAGGCTGTCTTTTCTCCACTGTATATTCTTGCCTCCTTTATCAAAGACAAGGTGACCATAGGTGCGTGGGTTTATCTCTGGGCTTTCTATGCTGTTCCATTAATTTATATTTTTGTTTTTGTGCCAGTACCATACTGTCTTGATTACTGTAGCTTTGTAGTATAGTCTGAAGTCAGGGAGCCTGATTCCTCCAGCTCCATTTTTCATTCTCAAGATTGCTTTGGCTATTCGGGGTCGTTTGTGTTTCCATACAAATTGTGAAATTGTTTGTTCTAGGTCTGTGAAAAATGCCAGTGGTAGTTTGATAGGGATTGCATTGAATCTGGAGATTGCTTTGGGTAGTAGAGTCATTTTCACAATGTTGATTCTTCCAATCCAAGAACATGGTATGTCACTCCACCTATTTGTATCACCTTTAATATCTTTCATCAGTGTCTTATAATTTTCTGCATACAGGTCTTTTGTCTCCTTAGGTAAGTTTATTCCTAGATATTTTTTTTCCTTTTCTTGCAATGGTAAATGGGAGTGTGTTCTTAATTTCACTTTTAGATTTTTCATCATTAGTGTATGGAATGCCAGAGGTTTCTGTGCATAAATTTTGTATCCTGTTACTTTACCAAATTCATTGATTAGCGCTAGTAGTTTTCTGATAGCAAGTTTAGGATTCTCTATGTAGAGTATCATGTCATCTGCAAACAGTGACAGCTTTACTTCTTCTTTTCTGATTTGGATTCCTTTTATTTCCTTTTCTTCTCTGATTGCGGTGGCTAAAACTTCCAATACTATGTTGAATAAGAGTGGTGAGAGTGGGCAACCTTGTCTTGTTCCTGATCTTAGTGGAAATGCTTGCCATTTTTCACCATTGAGGATGATGTTGGCTGTGGGCTTGTCATATATGGCCTTTATTAAGTTCAGAAAATTTCCCTCTATGCCTACTTTCTGCAGGGTTTTTATCATAAATGGGTGCTGAATTTTGTCGAAAGCTTTCTCTTCACCTATTGAGATGATCATATGGTTTTTCTCCTTCAATTTGTTAATATGGTGTATCACGTTGATTGATTTGTGTATATTGAAGAATCCTTGCATTCCTGGAATAAATCCCACTGGATCATGGTGGATGATCCTTTTAATGTGCTGTTAGATTCTTTTTGCTACTATTTTGTTGAGGATTTTTGCATCTATGTTCATCACTGATATTGGCCTGTAGTTTTCTTACTTAGTGACATCTTTGGTTTTGGTATTAGGGTGATGGTGGCCTCGTAGAACGTGTTTGGGAGTGTTCCTCCCTCTGCTATATTTTGGAAGAGTTTGAGAAGGATAGGAGTTAGCTCTTCTCTAAATGTTTGATAGAATTCGCCTGTGAAGACATCTGGTCCTGGGCTTTTGTTTGTTGGGAAATTTTTAATCACAGTTTCAATTTCAGTGCTTGTGATTGGTCTGTTCACATTTTCTATTTCTTCCTGGTTCAGTCTTGGCAGGTTTTTCATTTCTAAGAATTTGTCCATTTCTTCCAGGTTGTCCATTTTATTGGCATAGGGTTGCTTGTAGTAATCTCTCATGATCTTTTGTATTTCTGCAGTGTCAGTTATTACTTCTCCTTTTTCATTTCTAATTCTATTGATTTGAGTCTTCTCCTTTTTTTTCTTGATGAGTCTGGCTAATGGTTTATCAATTTTGTTTATCTTCTCAAAGAACCAGCTTTTAGTTTTATTGATCTTTGCTATCATTTCCTTCATTTCTTTTTCATTTATTTCTGATCTGATCTTTATGATTTCTTTCCTGCTGCTAACTTTGGGGTTTTTTTGTTCTTCTTTCTCTAATTGATTTAAGTGCAAGGTTAGGTTGTTTATTCGAGATGTTTCCGGTTTCGTAAGGTAGGATTGTATTGCTATAAACTTCCCTCTTAGAACTGCTTTTGCTGCATCCCATAGGTTTTGGGTCACCATGTCTCCATTGTCATTTGTTTGTAGGTATTTTTTGATTTCTTCAGTGATCACTTCGTTATTAAGTAGTGTATTGTTTAGCCTCCATGTGTTTGTATTTTTTACAGATCGTTTCCTGTAATCGATATCTAGTCTCATAGTGTTGTGGTCGGAAAAGATACTTGATACAATTTCAATTTTCTTAAATTTACCAAGGCTTGATTTGTGACCCAAGATATGATCTATCCTGGAGAATGTTCCACGAGCACTTGAGAAAAATGTGTATTCTGTTGTTTTTGCATGGAGTGCCCTATAAATATCAATTAACTCCATCTTGTTTAATGTATAATTTAAAGCTTGTGTTTCCTTATTTATTTTCATTTTGGATGATATGTCCATTCGTGAAAGTGGGGTGTTAAAGTCCCCTACTATGAATGTGTTACTGTCGATTTCCCCTTTTATGGCTGTTAGTATTTGCCGTATGTATTGAGATGCTCCTATGTTGGGTGCATAAATATTTAGAATGGTTATATCTTCTTCTTGGATCGATCCCTTGATCATTATGTAGTGTCTTCCTTTGTCTTTTGTAATAGTCTTTATTTTAAAGACGATTTTGCCTGATATGAGAATTGCTACTCCAGCTTTCTTTTGATTTCCATTTGCATGGCATATCTTTTTCCTATCCCTTACTTTCAATCTGTATGTTTCCCTAGGTCTGAAGTCGGTCTCTTGTAGACAGCGTATATATGGGTCTTGTTTTTGTATCCATTCAGCCAGTCTGTGTCTTTTTTTTTTTTTTTTCCTGCGGTACGCAGGCCTCTCACTGTTGTGGCCTCTTCCATTGCAGAGCACATGCTCCGGACACGCAGGCTTAGTGGCCATGGCTTATGGGCCCAGGCACTCAGCAGCATGTGGGATCTTCCCAGACTGGAGCACAAACCCATGTCCCCTGCATCGACAGGCGGACTGTCAACCACTGTGCTACTAGGGAAGCTCCTACTTTGTCTTTTGGTGGGAGCATTTAATCCATTTACATTTAAGGTAATTATCGATATGTATGTTCCTATTCCCATTTTCTTAATTGTTTTGGGTTTGTTATTGTAGGTCTTTTCCCTCTCTTGTGTTTCTTGCCTAGAGAAGTTCCTTTAGCATTTGTTGTAAAGCTGGTTTGGTGGCGCTGAACTCTCTCAGCTTTTGCTTGTATGTAAAGATCTTAATTTCTCCATCAAATCTGAATGAGATCCTTGCTGGGTAGAATAGTCTTGGTTGCAGGTTTTTCTCCTTCATCACTTTAAATATGTCTTGCCACTCCTTTCTGGGTTGCAGAGTTTCTGATGAAAGATCAGCTGTTAACCTTATGGGGATTCACTTGTGTGTTATTTGGTGTTTTCCCTTGCTGCTTTTAATATGTTTTCTTTGTATTTAGTTACTGATAGTTCGATTAATATGTGTCTTGGCGTGTTTCTTCTTGGATTTATCCTGTATGGGAATCTCTGTGCTTCCTGTTCTTGATTAACTATTTCCTTTCCCATATTAGGGAAGTTTTCAACTATAATCTCTTCAAATATTTTCTCAGTCCCTTTCTTTTTCTCTTCTTCTTCTGGGACGCCTATAATTCGAATGTTGGTGCATTCAATGTTGTCTCAGAAGTCTCTGAGACTGTCCTCAGTTCTTTTCATTCTTTTTTCTTTATTCTGCTCTGCAGTAGTTATTTCCACTATTTTATCTTCTAAGTCACTTATCCGTCTTCTGCCTCAGTTATTCTGCTATTGATCCCATCTAGAGTATTTTTAATTTCATTTATTGTTTTGTTCAACGTTGCTTGTTTCATGTTTAGTTCTTCTAGGTCCTTGTTAAATGTTTCTTGCATTTTCTCTATTCTATTTCCAAGATTTTGGATCAGTTTACTATCATTAACCTGAATTCTTTTTCAGGTAGACTGCCTATTTCCTCTTCATTTGTTAGGTCTTGTGGGTTTTTACCTTGGTCGTTCATCTGCTGTGTGTTTTTCTGTCTTCTCATTTTGCTTATCTTACTGTGTTTGGGGTCTCCTTTTTGCAGGCTGCAGGGTCACAGTTCCCGTTGTTTTTGGTGTCTGTCCCAGTGGCTAAAGTTGGTTCAATGGGTTGTGTAGGCTTCCTGGTGGAGGGGACTAGTGCCTGCGTTCTGGTGGATAAGGCTGGATCTTGTCTTTCTGGTGGGCAGGTCCATGTCTGGTCATGTGTTTTGGGGTGTCTGTGGCCTTATTATGATTTTCAGCAGCCTCTCTGCTAATGGGTGGGGTTGTGTCTTGCTAGTTGTTTGGCATAGGGGGTCCAGCATGTAGCTTGCTGGTCGTTGAGTGAAGCTGGGTCTTGGTGTTGAGATGGAGATCTCTGGGAGATTTTCACCATTTGATATTATGTGGAGCTGGAGGGTCTCTTGTGGACCAGTGTCCTGAAGTTGGCTCTCCCACCCCAGAGGCACAGCACTGACTCCTGGCTGGAGCACCAAGAGCCTTTCATCCACATGGCTCAGAACAAAAGGGAGAAAAAGTTGAAAGAAAAGAAGAAAGAGGATAAAATAACATACAATAAAGTAAGATAAAATAAAATAAAGTTATTAAAGTAAAAAATAATTATTAAGAAAAAAATTTTTAAAAATAAAAATAAATGGACAGACAGAATCCTAGGACAAATGGTGAAAGCAAAGCTATACAGACAAAATCTCACACAGAAGCATACATATACATACTCACAAAAAGAGGAAAAGGGGAAAAAATAATAAATCTTGCTCTCAAAGTCCACCTCCTCAATTTGGGATGATTTGTTGTCTATTCAGGTATTCCACAGATGCAGGGTATATCAACTTGATTGTGGAGGTTTAATCCGCTGCTCCTGAAGCTGCTGGGAGAAATTTCCCTTTCTCTTCTTTGTTCGCGCAGCTCCCCGGGTTCAGCTTTAGATTTGGCCCCGCCTCTGCATGTAGGTCTCCTGAGGCCGCCTGTTCTTTGCTCAGGCAGGACGGGGTTAAAGGAGCCGCTGATTCGGGGGCTCTGGCTCACTCAGGCCGGGGTGGGGGTATAGATGCAGGGCAAGCCTGTGGCGGCAAAGGCTGGCGTGACGTTGCACCAGCCTGAGGCGCACCGTGCGTTCTCCCGGGGAAGTTGTCCCTGGATCATGGGACCCTGGCAGTGGCAGGCTGCACAGGCTCCCGGGAGGGAAGGTGGGTATAGTGACCTGTGCTCGCACACAGGCTTCTTTGTGGCAGCAGTGGCTGCCTTAGCATCTCATGCCCGTCTCTGGTGTCCACGCTGTTAGCCACGGTTTGCACCCATCTTTGGAGCTCCTTTAAGCACTGGTTATTTTGTTTTGTTTTGTTTTTGTGGTACTGGGGCCTTTTACTGCTGTGTCCTCTCCCATTGCGGAGCACAGGCTCCGGATGCGCAGGCTCAACAGCCATGGCTCATGGGCCCAGCCGCTCCGTGGCATGTGGGATCCTCCCAGACTGGGGCATGAACCCGTGTCCCCTGCATTGGCAGGCAGACTCGCAACCACTGAGCCACCAGGGAAGCCCTCTAAGCACTGCTTTTAATCCCCTCTCCTCACGCACCAGCAAACAGAGAGAGAAGAAAAAGTCTCTTGCCTCTTCGGCAGGTCCAGACTTTTTCCCAGACTCCCTCCCGGCTAGCCGTGGTGCACTAACCCCTTCAGGCTGTGTTCTCGCCACCAGTCCTCTCCCTGCGATCCGACCGAAGCCTGAGCCTCAGCTCCCAACCCTCGCCTGTCCCAGTGGGTGAGCAGACAAGCATCTCAGGCTGGTGAGTGCTGGTCACCATCGATCCTCTGTGTGGGAATCTCTCCGCTTTGCCCACCGCATCCCTGTTGCTGTGCTCTCCTCCGCGGCTCTGAAGCTTCCCCCCTCCACCACCCGCAGTCTCCGCCCGCAAAGGGGCTTCCTAGTTTGTGGAAACCTTTCCTCCTTCACAGCTCCCTCACACTGGTGCAGGTCCCATCCCTATTCTTTTGCCTCTGTTTTTCCTTTTGCCCTACCCAGGCACGTGGGGAGTTTCTTGCCTTTTGGGAGGTCTGAGGTCTTCTGCCAGCATTCAGAGGGTGTTCTATAGGAGCAGTTCCACGTGTAGATGTATTTGTGATGTATCTGTGGGGAGGAAGGTGATCTCTGCGTATTACTCTTCCGCCATCTTCCTCAACCCCTCTAAGGTAATTATTAATATGTATGTTCTTACTGCCATTTTCTTAATTGTTTTGGGTTTGTTTTTGTAGGTCTTTTTTCTTCCCTTCCTCTTTTTTCTCTTCACTTATGTTTCTTGCCTCGAGAATTTCCTTTAGTATTTGTCATAAAGCTGGTTTGGTGGTGCTGAATTCTCTTAGCTTTTGCTTGTCTGTAAAGCTTTTGATTTCTCCGTTGAATCTTAATAAGATCCTTGCTGGGTAGCGTATAGGTTTTTCCCTTTCATCACTTTAAATATATCCTGCCACTCCCTTCCGGTCTGCAGAGTTTCTGCTGAAAAATCAGCTTATAACCTTATGGGGATTCCCTTGTATGTTATTTGTTGATTTTCCCTTCTTGCTTTTTATATTTTTTCTTTGTATTTAATTTTTGTTAGCTTGATTAATATGTGTCTTGGTATGTTCCTCCTTGGGTTTATCCTGTATGGGATTATCTGCTCTTCCTGGACTTGCTTGACTATTTCCTTTCCCATGTTAAGGAAGTTTTCCACTATAATATCTTCAAATATTTTCTCAGACCATTTCTGTTTCTCTTCTTCTTCTGGGACCCCTATAATTCGAATGTTGTTGTGCCAGAGGTTGTCCCAGAGGTCTCTGAGACTATCCTCATTTCTTTTCATTTTTTTTTCTTTATTTTGTTCCATGGCAGAGATTTCCACCATTCTGTCTTCCAGGTTACTTATCTGTTCTTTTGCCTCCTTTATTCTGCTATTGATTCCTTCCAGTGTATTTTTCATTTCAGTTATTGTATTGTTCATCTCTGTTTGTTTCTTCTTCAATTCTTCTAGATCTTTGTTAAACTTTTCTTGTATCTTCTCAATCTGTGCCTCCATTCTTTTTCTGAGTCTTGGATTATCTTTATTATAATTACTCTGAATTCTTTTTCAGATAGATTTCTTATCTCCTCTTAATTTAGTTGGTCTTCTAGGTTTTTATCTTGCTTCTTCATCTGTGAAATATTTCTTTGTCATCTCATTTTGTTAAAAATCTGTTGTGGTCTCTTTTCTGCAGGCTGCAGGATTGTAGCTCCTCTTGCTTCTGGTGTCTTCCCCCTGGCAGGTGAGGTTGGTCCAGAGGCTTGTGCCATTATCCCCTTGATAGAGGGTTTGATTTGTGTTGTGATCACAGCCTGCCCTGGATATTGAGCAGGGCTTCCCCTTTTCCCTGTGGTTGTCACTGACCTCTCAGGGGCAGAGTCTGCTCCCTAGCTGTTGGGGTAGATGCCCCCAGATCTGTTTCTTAGCTTTGATTCTGATCTGCAGTGTGAGGTAGGCAGGATTGGAGCACTCTCACTGGGAGAGAATCTACTGTGTGTTCCTCCTCTGGAGCTGTTCACCTGTGAATGTGCTCTGTTGTGTCCCCTTTTGCTCGTTATGTGGGCTCACAAAGTATACTGTTGCTGGCACTGCTCTTGGTCCCACCTTAACTGTGGGTATGCCAGCAATTGGCCCTGGTGACTCTCAGGAATTGTCTTCACCTGGCCACCAGCACAGGTCCACTGAGGTCAGGTCCCAGGACTGCAGTAATCATGCACCTGGACCCTCTGTGGGAACAATGGAGGCAGCTCAGACTCTGCTCTGGCCCAACTGCCATGTGTACATGCCCACAGAGCCCACAGCTGCTAAATCAGGACCCGTCCCAGCTGTAAGAGCATTTGTTGTCCTTTGGATGTTTTGCAGGCACTGAATTTAGGAAGATGTCAGTGGAAGAGTACGTCCACAGTTCACAGCTGAGAGGAGAGATTTCAGCTCTTCTTCATTAGTTACACAGCCCCTGGGGCTCAGCTGTGGTTTCTGTCCCTCTTCTGGGCAGATTTACTAGTGGGGAGAGCTATCTGCACCCTCATAGGACAGCGGGGTGGGTCCCTGCATCCACTGGCAGATTTCCTAGTAGTGAGAGGTTTCTGTGCACTCCCAGCACAACGGGACAGGTCCTGGCACCCACTGATCGATTTCCTAGTTGTGGAAGCTATTCATGCCCTCCCAGGACAGTGTGGGCAGGTCCTGGGGCTTGCTGGCAGAATTCCTAGTGGCTAGACCTGTCTGCGCTCTTCCGGGTCAGCAGGGGCAGGTCCTGAGACTCACTGGCAGTATTCCTTAGTGGGAGAAGCTGTCTGTGCACAACCCGGTCAGCAAGGGTGGGTCCTGTGACCCGCTGGCAGAATTACTAGTGTCGGGAGCTGTAGGTGCCCTTCCAGGTCAGCAGGGGCAGGGCCTGGCATCTGCCTGCAGGCCTGGAAGAGTCAGCCAGTGCCCACCTCTGTAGCCCAAGATGGCAGCAGCGACTTGTGTCTGCCTCTGGAGCTCCTGTAGGCGGTTTCCTGTTACCTGGGAGTGCTCATAGGGAAAGAAGTTCTTATGGTGGGCCTTCCCTTCTTCTTGTGTGCCTCCCAACAATGGTTCCTTGCCTCTCTGGCAGCCCCAGCCTTCTTCCTAGTACACCCTCAGTTGCCGTGGCCCAACCTCTTCAGGCTGTTTCTGCACCTAACCCTGGTCCTCTCTCTGGGACTGAGCTTAGGAGTCTGAGCTTCAGCACTCAATGCCCAACCTCTGACAGAGGAGTATCTCAGGTTGAAGAGTGCAGAGTGGCAGTGCTGACCCTCTGTGCAGTTTACTCTCTGTTTTGCCTTTCACAAACCAGTTGCTGCTCTCCCCCTCTTAGGCTCTGAAACTCCCCCTTTCCAGTCTAATTTCCCCACTGGTTAGGAGCCTTCCCAAGGTGCAGCAACCTTTCCTCCTTCACAGCTCCCTCCCCAGGGTGCAGGCCCCATCATGATTCCTTCTTTTTCTTTTTCCTTTTGTCTTACCCAGTTACATGGAGGTTTTTGTGTCATTTTGGATGTCTGAGGTCTTCTGTTGGCCCTCAGTAGCTGTTCTGTGTGAATCGTTCCACTTGTAGATGTATTTGCAATGTTTCTGTGGAGGGAGGTGAATTCTGCTTCCTACTCCTTGGCCATTTTGATCCTGACTCTGCATGGCTGCTTTTTGAATGACCTAATTTTCCAAAGAGTCTCATCCTAGCTTCTCCTTTGGGCCTCAGATGGTCTATTGTATATTTCCACTCAGAATCTCTTGCCTTAGATATCTGTGGGTCTGTAGACATGTTGAAGTCTTTATGAGTAGTACCTGTCTCTTTTCCTGTCTGCTTTCTGAGTTATGCAAAATAGAGATGAGCATCTTGCTTCAGTCCTTCAGGTATTCTCCAGACAGTTTAGAACAAATGTATATAATGCTTCATAAATAAGGTCTGTTCTGCTTCCTCCAGTGCCAGAGAACCGGTAACTGAGCTGCCACTTGCTCAAGATCAAAACTGCCCCTGCACCAGGGAGGGGGTGGGGAAATGGCAGGGGAAAATGCCACAAAATTTTCCTACTGTTTCAAATTTAGATTTTTCTTTATTTGGCATTTGGTTGGTTGCTGTAAGCCTTGGAATATTTTCTAGAGCTCCTACAAAGTGGTTCAGACAACTTCTGCTTGTTTTTTGATGTTTCTGTGGAGAAATAAGAGCTTGGAGCTTCTCAGTCTGCCATTTTGCTGACATCACTCCCCAACAGAGAGCTTTAAAAGCAAGAGGAGGATGTTTATAAAGATAAGGCAGAAATTAATGAACAGAATTATGATACAAAATTAAAGCCTAGCTCTTTAAAAAATATATATATATAATAGATAAGTATTTCTTGATGCTACTGAACAGAATTATAAATGAAGAAGGGAATGTAACAATGCATTCTAGAAGGCAATGCATACATGCATGCTAATGAATTAGAATGTCTAGATAAAAAGGATGTTTTAAAGAAAAACATGAATTTTCAAGATTGATATAAGAAGAAAATCTAGAGAGACCTTAAGTATAGCAAAAATTAAAGCCATGTGTGCCAGAGTGGAAAATGTCATTCAAGAGCCTATTCAAAGTCCCATGCATCTATAAAAAACATTTTATGTATAGTACAGTTGACCCTTGAACAATATGAGTTTGCAACATACAGGTCCACTTACATGTGGATTTTTTTCAATAAATACATACTATAGTACTGCACGATCCACAGCTGGTTAAATTCACAGATGCTGAACCAAGGATACGGAGGGACAACTGTAAAGGTATATGTGGATTTTTGACTTGTGGAAGGTCAGTGCCCCTAACCCCCCACATTGTTCAAGCGTCAACTGTATATGTCTATAGGTAAATTTTTAAAATACTTACAGGAATATCAACTCATTCTAGAAACAGATATTTACCATATGATATAATCTATTACAGAATATACAAAAACACACAAAAAAGATCAAGAGAAATCTTCTTGATTCATATTATGTCAAAACACAAAGAGATTTAAAGATAGATATAATCTATTAATATATTTAATAGAATCTATATGATATATACCACAATTGTGTAAAAGAGCCCTACATTACCACCTCACCATTGGATAATTTACTAGTGAATTTCATTGAATTGGTTCATGGTTCTTGGAATCTTCAGCCAAGTTGTGAATGTTAATTCAAGTCAGAGTATGAGAGAGAGGGAACTAACTTCAGGATAGAGTTCTTAATAGAGTTTCTAGCCATCACTAAGGGAGATTAACATCTTTCAGCTGGGTCTCTAGGAGGACTGGTGGATGCTTCACACCTGGTGTACAGGTGGCAGCATAGTGGAGACTGAATAGGACTTGGATGTTAGACTAGGAATGCAGGCAGATTTCCTGTGGATCACACACGGGCTCCATGGGAAAATGGAGGACCTGAAGATTTCTTGGATCCTCTATACTAGGGCTGCATGGATGGGTGGAGAGATGGAATGTGTCCATGAAGGACGGAGTCCTAGAGCTAAGGAAATTGTTCCAAGGGACTCCATGGAGAAACATATCCTACTCTCCCACTCTTCCCACCCCCAGTGCTGGTCAAGGGGCCACCTGGAGACAGCTGCCTGATGGTGGAAGCTCTGAGAAGAGCTAATTCTGCATGTCTTTGAGGTCCAGAGAGCATGAAGCCACCAGGAAATGGTACAGTTCAAGTAACACCTTTCTTACTTATTTTCCCTCCACCCCCCAAAATAAACCTTCAAAACCAGAGGAGGTCATATGTAGGCCATCAAGATGGATTGGGAGGGGATAGAGGAGAAGCAGAAGCATAGAAGTTGAGAAGTCAACTACACTTCCTTTGCCATGATGAGCTTCCAGCCTGAAATAGGGCTGGCCTGTGGAAGGGAAAATATTAATTCTGTATCTGCATTTAATATTAGACATTGAACTGAGAATTCCCGTGTAACATAAAAATGGAAAAAGACTACTATTAAAACACTGGCAGAAAACCATGCAATCTGCCCAAATTTTTACCCAAGGCAAAGAAATTTCATATCTCACTTAATAGTGTTTAGGGGGATAGTGGGGGACAAATAAGATTGCATTGACTAGATCACAAGGTATGTTGATTACCAATAAACTGGTTGTCGACAGATTTTTAAAAGAACAATTATAAATTAACTATGAGCAAAACAAACTTAATAATTTCTTAAGAGTATTGCCCACCATGATACAATAGGATTTATCTCAGGAATTCAAGGATAGATTACAGTAGGAAATTAATACATCATAGTTACAGGTTAAAAAAGGAAAACGAATGTATAAAGAGAGGTTGAATCAACAAAATCTATTTCTATTTCTGATATGTAAAAAAAGCCATCTAGGGTCAGTCATCTGATTTATAATTAGTTCCTGAATATAAACTCCATAAATTGGTGATATCTGTTACTCAACTCATGACACAGTTCCCAGAAAATGAGAGTATGTATGTATGTATATATTTAAAGGAAGTAAAAGAATGAGTCACAACTACATTAAACTAAGAGTGCAAATCATCCTTCATGGTGGGGCACAAGAAGCACTCTTACTATAATGAAGAACTACGGGATGCTGTACACTGTTACCCCTACTGTTTTTCATTTCCTGTAAGTTGAAACCGTTGCAATAAAACAGAAAAAAGAAATATGAATAAAACCAATAAAAATGAAGATTAAAAAATCATCATTATAAGCAATACAATTGTAAGACTAAAATCCTCAAGAGTATTAACTAAATTATTAGACATAGTAAGAGAATAGCCTGGCTGGATATGATAGTGGACAAATTCATAAGCAAAGACAGCCATAAACAAATAGATCAATAGCTTCCCCACGTATCAATGAGAGCTAGAAAGATAATGTAAAAATATCCCATTCCTAATGGTACCACACTTATAAAAGACAGGAATAACCTTATCAAGAAATGAGTGGTTGTCTATGAAGAAAATGACAAAACTTTACTAAAAGCCATGACTGAAGGCATGCATGAATGCAGATGTGTCACGGTTATGTAGGAAAGACTGAATATCATATAGCATTTGTTCTTCTCTTAAGTCATATTTTTGAGCAAAACTCCAACCAACATCTTACATTATATTTTTAGGAATTTGATAAAACAAATGTTTCTAAAGCTCATATGGAAGAATAAACTTATGTATTGGAATAAACAGCTAACCATCTGACAAGAAAAACACTGGACAGCTACCTTACATTGTACACCAAGATAAATTCTGATGGATTAAGAATCCAAATGGAAAATAAAGCACTATAGAAATAAGAATTGGAATTTAAACTTAATCCTGATACAATACTTTTTCCTTGTTTTCTACCCAGCACTACTCTAGATTTGGGGGAGGTAATAATAAACAAGAAACAGGTTCTTTTCTCAGAGAATTTATATTCTGATGGTGGCCTCCCCACCATCATGGATGGGAACAGAGTCAGTAAATTAAGAAATGCAATAAAATGACAAGATCATGTCAGATCTGGATAAGTGCTATGACAAAAATAAAACAAGAAGGTATAATAAAAAGGGAATAGGTGATCAGAGCAGGACCAGGTGAACTGTCTTCAATTACATAATTACACTGTGATGCTAAAAACATGAATATCTAGAAACAAAGTATTGCATCCAGCAAAGAGCATGTGCAAAGGCTCTAAAACAGAAAAATCCTTGACTATTTCTGAAGAGCAGAAGGAAGGTATGCATACCAGAAGCATGGTGAGAGAGGAGAACAGTGGTAAACAGAGAGGGGTTAGAATTTCAGGAGCCAAATCCTCAAGTAGAGAGAGGATACCAAGGGGAAGCTGACTCTTGAAATGCTCAGGGACCCACTTTCCACTTTGAGAGAAAAGGCAAAGTATGAGTAGCAGGTATGTGGAATGGTCTCTTTGTAAATAGCAAAATGAAGAAGTTACTGTGTTTTCAATTAAAGTTTAAGGTAATATCATCAAATGACAGTGAAGAGAGATGCCTGAAGTGAAGGTGTGAAAGAGCTCTTAAAAGTATGGGAAGAATGAATGTGACTGGGGAGAATAGAGGATTTTGTGAGCCTGAATTTAAAGTGAGACAGGTGATTTTCTCCAGCCTCAAGGGATGAAGTAAATAGGTTATTTACAGTAGCCTAAAAAATGATGAAGCCCAAAGCAGGTTTCACAACCCTGAAGCTAATATGTAATATATTGCTGTGGGAGTAAACATTGGCATAATCCTTTTGGAAAGCAATTTATCAATATGTTTTTTACTTACATAAAAGTAATTGGGAGGCAGTGACAAAACAAGAGTTTGGGAGTTAAACATACCTGCACTCAAATCATGTGGGCCTTATTAATTCTGTGAGCTTACATCTTTTCTGGGGGAAAAAGGTGTTTGGCCAGAACCAACTTAAAAATACAGTTTTGGAAAAAGATGGCAGCCAGACCAATTAGATGACTTAATTTGAATCTTCTGAATGAAGTTCTAGGTTCATTTTAATATTGCATCAACCGTTTAAGTATGGGAATGGCAACTTTAACAATTTCAAGCCATTTTTGACAGCAAGTGGGAATTTTACAAGATATTTTCCAACAAATTTTGCAGTAAGCTTCTCAGGCACGTTGTTTTGATGAAGATGACTCAACCTCAGACATCCAAGTTCTTTATGGAGCAAATCAAATACTATTTTGTGAACCCATTACCAATTCCTAGCATCAGAAAAAAGGTCCGAAGACACAAAATTCATGGCCTGAAGATCACATTACAAAGTATCCTTAGTGGTGCAGGTAAGATAGTCAATGATATCAGGTGACTGGCTGACTTGAAAAAGAAAGATGGGAAGACAGAATAGGGACAGACAGCACAAAATTTCAGCCTGGCACCAAAGGAAACAGAAAAGCTGTCATGGGAACAGGACCAAGACTTGTGAGCCTCTTAGGCAGCCAAGATCTCCCTAGTTCCTGAAAAGATTTGGCTGCCCAAAGGAAATTTTCAAAGAGCCCAAGTTTTATTTCAAGATGGTGTATATGCCCTATCAAGAGGATTTTCTTACACCACACAGTGACTTGGACCTGTACAAGAAGCTTGGTTCACTGTCTCATTCAGCCGAGCCCAAGCAGGTAACATCAAGCTAGTGTTAGCCCAAGTTTCATACTCAGGGGCTCTAAGAATCATTGAAAAAAGAGTTCATGATTTAAAACTACCTTTTATCACTACGTGAACATGATCCCTCTCCAGCATCTTTGTGAGCAGCCATCAACCACTTCTGCAGAGTCATCAGATTAATGGATTAATGATTTCCCAGAATAAGTCTGAGATGATGTACAAACCTGCATCATGGAGAGCTCATCCCCAGCCAGAGATCCTCATCTACTCTTGATAAAGCAAAAGCCACCATTGATCCTGTACTGAGATGGCTGGACATGCCTGGACAAAGGAGCCCAGAAGAGCTAAATGGTGACTGACGTACCAGTGTGGATGACTGCAGGATACTTGGGGTGAAGGCCAATCCTAGTCTCTAGTGGTGAGAAGAATTCGACCATAAGGTCCCAAGGACACAGCCAGGTCAACTAGCATCTTAAGGATACAGCCAGTAGGAAAGTAATCTCTGTTGAGTTTAGCCATCATGAGCAATACCTTACAAGCAGGAGACTGACAACGACCCCAGTGCTCCATGAACATCCTTGGGGAGTTTAACACACTCAAGCTCTCACCTACACCAGACCCCCTCCAGGCCCAGGCCCTGGTACCTATTTACCAAAAGGATACAATGTATCACTGAGGTTACTAACACTGGCCATCCTTGTCTTGCCCTATCACCAACATGATCCAGCAAGTACAACAGTAAAACAAGAGCAGAGGGAAGGTAGGGTTTGGGGCCAAGGGGAGGGTGGAGGGTGGCACTCATACTTTGTTATCAAAAAACACAATACATATAGTGTGCATGTGTGTATCTTGTGGAATATATATAAATGGTACTTCAGTTCACACAGAATGACACAGAATGTGTATTTATATGAATTTAATAAAATTACCAGTATTTTGAAGCACTAATGTGCTTTTTGTCCAAAAATTCAAATTACTTCAAATTCAAATTAATCTCTATAGTTATATGTGTTTTTTTTTTAAATTTGAAGGCAGAAATTTCTAGAATAGCCAATTTCAAAAGGAATTCAGATGGCACAGTGTAGCTGATAAGCACATGTGGAATATGGTCTGTTTTTTAGATTTCCTTTCTGACAGCTTGTCCAGGTCCAGATGGAAGAATTGTTTAAAAAATATGAGGCTCTTGGGACTTCCCTGGTGGTTCAGTGGTAAAGAATCCGCCTTCCAATGCAGAGGACATGGGTACGATCCCTGGTCAGGGAACTGAGATCCCACACACTGTGGGGCAATTAAGCTCGCATACTACAACTACTGAACCTGAGTGCCTCAACTCGAGAACCCGCATGCCACAAACTACAGAGCCCATGCGCTCTGGAGGCTGCACACCACAACTACAGAGCCCACATGCCCTGGAGCTCTCATGTCACAACTAGAGAGTGAAAACCCGCACACCACAACTAGACAGAAGCCCGTGCACAATGCAAGATCCTGCATGCCACAACTAAGACCCCATGCAGCCAAAAAAAAAAGAAAAAAAATGAGGTTCTAAATAAAGATCTAAGGGGTATATTGAGACTACATTTGGATAAAAACAGCTACTGATTTAGAAATTCACTTACTGATTTAGAGGTTGAGATGTATAATGAATGTAAATTTCATGACAGATTCTTTTTTAGATTATTGTACAAAGTTTATTATTAAAAGTATCCCATAGCTTATTATTACATTATTATTTAACTTCTTTTTTTTTTTTTTTTTGGCGGTACGCGGGCCTCTCACTGTTGTGGCCTCTCCCATTGCGGAACACAGGCTCTGGATGCGCAGGCTCAGGGCCATGGCTCACGGGCCCAGCCGCTTCGCGGCATGTGGGATCCTCCCGGACCGGGACATGAACCCGTGTCCCCTGCGTGGGCAGGCGGACTCTCAACCACTGCGCCACCAGGGAAGCCCCTTATTTAACTCTATATTAAGATTTACAGTCAGAGTAGCTAAGTTATAAAGATACAGTTTTAATCTCTTGGTTTCTCTTATTCTTGCCTGTTTTATGGTATGAAATCCAACACTTTCAAGTGGAGTTTGGAAATTTATTTCAGTTCTTTCATTCATATTGTATATTTTGTCTGCTATGGTCCAAATGTTTAAGTCCTTCCCCAAATTCATATTTGAATATTTGAACCCAAATGTGGTGGTATTGGGAGGTGAGGGCTTAGCTCATGAGGGTGGAACCCCATGAATGGGATTAATTAGTGTTCTAGTAAAAGAGACACCACACAGCTTCCACCATGTGAAGACACAGTGAGAAGGCACCTGCCATGAATAAGGGCGCAGACCCTCCCTGGACAGTAAGTCTGCCGGCACCTTGCTCTTGGACTCCCAGCTTCCAGAGTGTGAGAAATAAGTGTCTGCTGTGGGTTTTTGCTACAGTGGCCCAAGCGGATTCAGATGCTATCCTAACAGAATGAAAGCTCTTTGTCTTAGACAAACTAACATACTTTAACTCTGGTGAGAAAATAAATAATGCAAAGATAAAAAGGGAAGAACCCAAATAGCAAGTTTTGTTTAAAAAGCCAAGAAGGCCTAGCCTAGTTTTTACTGCTAATTGCTTCCTTTTGCTTCACCCCCACTATGCACATGCACACACACACACAAACATACACACATTTCTATTCACTTTTTTTGGGGTGGGTAGGTAAATGAAGGACATGACTTCTCATTTTATGCTCACATGGTCTCTGGATAATCTTTTGAACAACCGATTTTTGTACTTCTCAGGACTCCAGAACTTTTCAACCACATCTCTCACTTCCAGGCAAAAATACAAAATGCTGAAAACATCCCAAGGAAACATCATCTAGATGTTTTTTGGAGTAACACCATGGCTTAGTTGACACGTGCCACTTTTTTTCTCTTACAGTTCAAAAAGTCTGATTTTTGCTAAAATTCCAACTCTCATTCTATATGCTACTGTTTTGAGGAAGTCACTTAACATTTTCCACTTAAGCCAACGTTAAATAATTCCTTTTACTCTCCCTGAAGCACTAAAAGTCACAGTGGTGTGTATTTAAGCTTACATTGTTATGATTACTCTTTAGAACTGTTGGAGTCTCAGTTAAAGATTCACAACATTTTGAGATAAACCTTTTCTCCAAGATATCCACCTGTGCCCCACTCCAGATTGTGAGCCCCTCCTGGAAGGCCTCTGGGCACTCTCAGTCCAGGAGATCAAGAAAGACACAGACATACTTACTCTAAAACTAAACAAAACAAAAACCAGTGCTGAATCAACACAAGAGACAAAGATTGCTAAGGCTGCTGTTCAGTGAAAGTCAAAATCACTAACCACCAGCAGTGGTGGAGCATCACGGGAAGGCCTAGTGGTTTCCAGTGTAACCAGGGAAGCCCAGGGCCTCCTTAGGGTTCCAGACAGCAGTCTGGTTTCCCAATTCGTGTGCCTTCATTATGAGACCTGGTGAGAGATGATTCTCACCAGGAAGCCTCACATTTACTCATTCCCATAAATATTGGTGGCACCACCTCATAAAGCTCCATGGAAACTATACTGTATGTCAGCATAATTAGACATTTTTTCAACTCTGCAAATGGCTTTGGGAAACTTCACTGAAAGCCTCTTAAGTACCAGGATGATATTAATTACAGGCCTTTGTGACTATGATATGGGAAATCCACCCCAAGAGAATCTGTGTTCTTAGATACGGCAACCCAATTATATCAACTCAATCCGAGGAGGCTGTTTTTCACTTGTTTGATGTCTATTTATAGTAACAGTAATGCCCCAAATCTTAGATTTATAAGATTTTTTTTCTGCAGAGCTCCAAGTGTTTCATGGGTGTCTCTTAACTTAATCTGAGGACATGGCCTCACTTACTGTAATCACCTCCAGTGAAAACTCAAGGCCAGTGCACCATGCAACCACAAGCCCAGCCCATAGGGCAGACAGACCTGAGCCCGTAGAGCACCGTCCCGTCGGGGTGGAGGCGGATCATGCGGTTCTTCACTGTCACTCCATGCACAAATGACTTTTTGTCATTTAAGAAATATGTGTCAGGCACCCAGAGCTGGTCAGCCACTCGATTGTCCAGCGTGAGGTTGAGAGGGATCCCAGAATAGGCGAGCCTTTTATCTCTCCAGTATTGTTGAAAATACATGGTCAAGGTGTAATCCTGGGGAATAAAAAAGAAAAGAAAAAAATGAGTTTGTGCTCAGCCAGAGGCCTGTTTCCTCCACAACTGGCCCAATTCAGGTTGGAATCCAGGAGAAATGGATGTTATTTTCAGATAGAGTTAGGAAGCAGTGGTTGCTTTCTTGTAAACACAAATACCAGTTTTAATAGGTGTACATCATGTCTATAAGTTCTCTGTTTTATTTAGGTAAGAAGCAAACTATACAAATTGGCATTTAAGTGATAACCTAGAAATAAAGGCCCCCAAAAAAGTCATCATAAAATCAGGATGCTGGCAGGGAACCCGTGCGCTGGCCTAGGTCCTCCTCCTCTCACCAGGCAAACCTAGGCCTGAGCCGCCCATGACAGGCCAGGCCTGGCTACGAATTCTCTGCAGTCAGACTCCTCCTCTCCTTCTGCCCTCCACACAGCTGTAAATAGAAAACCTCTGGAATAGAAACACCGGTTGGAGACACCATGACCTGTGGGAGGGTCTCTACACCTCATGCATCACATTTTCCTTTCCTTCTAGGTTGCCATTCTACACTACACAGCCATTTCTACACTAACTGGGACATGTCATCACCTCTAGAGGATGACATCTAGAGAAAATGGGACTAAAACCGATGTGGGAAGAGGGAGCCAGGGGCAGTGCAGCCCCACAGGCTTGCCAACAAAGTAAGAAGCAAAGTAGGCAGATGACCCCATGTTTCTGTTTTGCAGAGAAGTTAGTGCAGTAAGAAAGTGGGAAAAAAGACAAATCAGAGGCTGAGCATGGAAATTCTATTTTTAAACTTCTATTCTTTTTGGCAATCACTGTTCAAGTCTAGAACGATCAGGTCTAAATATCTCGTCATAGTCACTGGACATCCTCAACCCTGTCGTGGAAGGATACAAGCTGAAAATCCAAAGGTGAGGCGGTAAACTCTCCAACCAGGGAAGGAGAAATCACTGTTGTTACAGGCAGGAGCGCCTAGGCTCACGCACCGGCAGAGCATGTCTGCAACACCCTTGCTTTGCAGGCAGTGAGAGGCGGGATGACAAATCAGCTAAAGAATCCATCCCAGACAGGCAGACTCTTCTTGCTGCCTCACAGGGCGGTTCTCAGAGCTTGCTAACCCAATAACACCCATCTGTTACTGATTGCAAGAGTGCTGGGGCACAGGAGCCTCCAAAATGACAACGTACACTTGTGCTCCTCTCCAGGTGCTGTCACAGACAAGGAAGTGACAAAACCAATACGTACTAAACAACTACGAACAAAAGAAGTTTTAAGCTATAGGGCCCATAAAAAATCAGAGAGAGAGGGAAGCAAAATATGCAAATGGCCTGGGGAGTCTATTGACATTTTATCTACAACTTGAAGGAGAGGCAGCATTTCAGTGGATGAGAAGAAACGGGAATTTTTTCCTAGTCACCTACACGGCAGAGCTCTATGCCTGGTATTAACTGTGTGAAACCCCCTACACACAAAGAAACCCCACCACCAATTAAAGATTCTCACAAAGCAGGTGGTATTGAAGATAGGCCTTGGTCAGCTAGACACGAGGTAGGGGCATGAAAAGTCATACCAAGACCTTTGTTTTTACTGAATTGACAAGAAACCCCAAGGAGTGCAGTTTTGCTGGAACTTGGTGTGCAAGAGGAGGAAAGTAAAGAGTTGTGGGCAAGGCAGGACCCTGTGGCAGTGACCATAAAGTGGAAACACTCAAACACCAGCTCCAAAGCCAATGAACACTGAAGGTTTCCAAGTAGCAAGTGACAAAACCGTGTGTATTGAACATGTCATTTATTTTCTGATTTCTCATGCTTTAATCTCTGGGCCCTGGAGGGACTGCCTTCTCTCCCTCTAGTTCCTAGAGAGATCAAACAACTCTGCCAAGTGCTGGATTGTACTTTTCATATGCAAACCAACCACCCCAGAGCTCATACCTCGAACTGCCTTCTTTATTAGGTTCTCACACTCCAGGCCAGTACTTCATTCCACGTTCAGGTACCAGGCAACTAAGGATAGACTAGGTCCCAGGGCCTACTTTAATTATTCAAACTAGCCAATCCTAAGCCTGCTTACCCAGCCTGGCCATGCCCATTCTTTCCATGGAAGCTACAATAAAGGCTCACTCTCTGTGGCCTGCCCTGGTGCTTCCCCAGGCATCCCCTCCACCATGGCATGGCATGCCCCCTTCTCTTGGGGTCTGTGGGTGACAAACTCTCTTTTCAATGATAGCTGTCTCCTGACCTGTTGGCCTTGCCATACCTGAATAGTAATAAGACTATGTTTTAAGCACAAAGCTGTAGGTGAGGAAGATCAGTTTTGCAATGGTGAGTTCAATGGGTAAGACAGATGATGAGCAAAGTCCTCAGTGAGTGAGAGAGCTTGTTGATAGGTGATGTGGGAGGACAGAGAAAAGGAGTGCTGGTTAGGAAGTCACAGATAGTAGGCTTGATGTAGACCCTTGGGATGCAAATCGCCTGTAAAGTTCGCAATCATGCCCCCCGCATTACCATTAAGTTAATGTAGGTGATGCATTTTAACTGAAACATGCAAAGTTTTGGTGGCATAACAAGACGGAGATAAATTAGCAGGAGCAGCTAAAGGATTTTCAATTTAAATATAACCCTCCAAATTGCATTCTTATTGAAATAGAAGAGTTTCATCTTTCTCTCCTGGTTTCTAAGCTCTCATCCTACGCCTGAGTTGTGAAGTCTAGCACTGCTCTCCCATCTCCCTTCCAGCTGGCATTCACATGGGCTGCCATGAGGGTGGAGGCACTGCCATGTGTCAGTTGGCCCTGGGAACCCAGCTGTCATTCACAGTCTGCAAGCTCAGGATCAGGGTCTAATTTTGGATTCTGCTGCTCTCTACAGTATCAGCAGCAACTCTCAGTTTTGGTCTTGGGGGTTTGCTGAGTGATTTGAGTGGACTGCAGTAGGGGAGAGCTTAGGTAACAGAGGGAGAAAAAGTAGTAGTACTTAAACCCAAATCTGCTGCATGGGCTATGCCTTGGAAAGCAAGGGCATCATAAAATCAGTGGTACACTAGTCGGTATCCCACTTCATTCTCCTGCAGAGAAAAAAGAGGCAGATGAAGGAAAGGTGACTCTACAGGAACAAGCCCCCTCTGCTCTCTTGTGCAGTTGGGGGACAGCTAATGGGAGACTGTGCGACTGGGGGGCCATGGCGCTGACTCCTGGGAGGGGTAGTGAGGAGCATCGCACACACTACCAGCAGCAGCTAACGTGGGCTGGCAGCAAGTGCCAGGCCTCATGCTATATCATCTTATTTAAATACAAGGCAGAGATTACTGCTGTTCTCATTACCATCCCCAAGCAATGAAGAAAGAAAAATTTAGAGAGCTCAAACACTTTGCCTCCCCACCCCCCATCCCATTAAACACAAGTAACTCGGGGATGTGGGGTCTGAAGTTGAGGCCACCTCCCTCTGGGAGCAGGTCTCAGCCTCACAGCTCTAGGGTGAGGTTTTATGCAGCCAAATAAACCAGCCTGGTGGGCGAGGTCTGCAAAGATGCCCCTGAGAGTGGAGGATGCAGCCACATACAGTAACATATTTTTGAAGGGGAGTAATGAGAAATATGGCACCACCAAAGCCCCTCACCCTTGCAGACACTGAGCACAGCTACTCTGTAGACAGATGCCTTGTGAAGGTCTGTTTCCTCCAAGGAATCCCAGACAAATTGCAGGTTTCCAGGTTTGGAGTGATGTGGCGGGGACCAAGGAACACAGCCATGAAAAGATGCAATCTGTATGGATTGGAGAGTCTGCCAGGGTTGGATTTGAGTCAGTCCTCAGAAAAAGAAGATACCTTGAGATTGTAAAAGTTCCAGGAATCCACAGAGATCTAGATGGCAGTGGACTAGGGGTGGAAAGCAGGAATCCTGGACTCCTCAGGGAACATAAGGTAGAGGTGGGGAAGTAAGCTTTTGGTCTTTGACCTTAGCACTGAGGTGGACTCAGGTGCCGTCTGCATGGATATCTGCTGGTATGAAAAGCAGCAGAGAGATGAGACAGGGCTGTGAGGGGTGGAGCCTCTCAAATAACAGCCAGGCAAAGGCTCTGTGCTGCTGGAGCTCGTGCTGGGGCACTAGACACCAAGATGAGACAGACGGAGTGCTGCTCACAGAATCAGCCACCACACCACCCAGCGCTAGTGAGCCCCAGGATAGCACAAGGGGAGGAAGAGGCAAAGAAGGGGGTGGCCCCATAGGGCCATCTTGAGCCTTCCTTGCCGTCTTCTTTGGGTGTCACCCCCAAACATGGTGCAGCTGAGGGAGACTCGAGAGGAAGAAAGGGGACATGGCAGAGACCTTGAAGTGGCATTTCTTAAATAAAGGGCTTTCGGGGGCTCCAAGGGTCATAGAGATTAGAACCAGGCAGCACTGGTTTGATGGCAATGGCGAGCATCTCCATTCCTGGGCCTTTGTTGAGCTTACTGTGTCCCTTTCATCTTTTCTACTCTGGGTACAGGGAGGAGTCTACAGGTCCATGGCATGGTGAAAGGGACACCAGGTTGAGAGGAACTCGTGCTTGTCCCCTCCTTCCCCACCTCCACCCTTTGCAGAGAGGCTGCAGCTCCAGGAGAGACAGTGGGGAGGAGCAGGGAGTATGGAGGAGAGGCATGGGGGAAGTGGTAGTCTGGGAGGAGCGGGCAGGAGGGGGTAGTGGGCATTGGGAGCAGTGGGTGCTGAGGACCAGCAGGCCCCTCTCTGGTGCCAGGGGCTTACTTAGATTCGCACACACAAAGAAGGGACAGTGGTCTCCATGCACTGATTCTTGGCTGTGGCACACCCAGCCATATCAGCACATCTAGACAGAGCATGTTGGCAGAAGAAAGAGCAGGTACCAGCCCAGAGATCAGGGTTTACAGAAACAGCAGCTGCCAGTGGGGCTGCAGTAACAGGGCCCTGTGTCCCAGAGAAGCAGAATCTCCTCTTTTGCAGGTGGGACCCCCATAACCTCCACTCTGCACACCACCCCCACATTCTTCAGACCTGCTGCAGAATCTAGCTCACAAAGCTCCTTTGGTTATAATCTGATATCATTTGATTTTAGAAGACCGTGCTTTGGGTGAGGGTTGAAATTTGTAGTACTTTAAGCATTTATAAAGTACCCTCCTATAAATTAATTAATTGACATACTGGTTGTGTGTGCACGAATACTGACTCACTCCCATTGTGTTAGCAGATGTGTGAACAGCCCTGGGCACCCTGAGAACACCTGGCTTCCAGTTTAGGTGCAGATCCAACCATGGAATGGGGCTGGCACCGGTAAGTGGGAGGCCCTGAGTAAAAGTGTTGATTTCCTAGGAGATGGGATTCACTGGAGAGAGGTCAGGCAGTGAGAGGGAAAATGCAAGTGTATCTTCATCCAGAATTCTCCAGGCCACTGAGAACTGGGACTTTCTGGGGTATAATGCATAATCGTGAGTTATTCAGTTAGAATTGGTTTGAACTAAGATAGTTCATCAAAATCATTAGGTAAGATAAAATGCCTGGAACACCTCTCTCTCTCTCTCTCTCTCTCTCTCTCTCTCTCTCTCTCTTTCTCTCTCTCTCTTTCTCTCTCTCTGTATTATAAAAGGCTTAGGATGAACTTGGAATCAGCATGAAGAAATATTCAGGAATTGTATTCAAAACAAAGAATCTTTCTTAAAAAGAATCACACAAACAAAAGCATTCAATTAAAGGGCCATTTATTCCTGGGGCTTCTCTTAGGGATGGGAAAGCTCTCTGATTCTTTGATAACTAAATGAACTCAGGGCCCTCTCCACTCTCTCTCTCTGTTTACGTGTGTGTATTAAATCAAACGGCATGAAACCCTGAAGTCCAGTTAGGCCTGTCCCTGAAGGCTTTACACTGCCTTCACAAAGGGACAGCAAATACTAGTAGGTGGGGTTCCATAAGCTTGTAAGTCATTTGTTTAAAATTTGTGTCATATTTTCTCATTGAAAAAACATGACACAAGGGTTGCTAGGTTTTACGCCAGATTACAAAATTCCATTTCATGCAAAAGTCAGATGCCACAGTTTCTGGGTAAGACACCAGCCCAGCCCATAGTCTCCTGTGGTTGGGAGCCAGTGGGCTGAGGTAGCGGAGGATGGGGCAGGGAGAGACGAGGGGCAGGCAGGAAGTCTAAGGGGGCTGGGAACAGGCATCCTTGAATAGGAGGTATTCAGGGGCCAAGCATTTATGCATAGGTGACTGTCCTTTTAAAATCTCCTGAGAATATACGAACAGCAGTGGTAACAACAAATAACAACAAAATAAAACCTTTAGGTGTATAACTCAAGCAGCTCAAATACATTTCAATAAGAGATAAACAATAATGTTTCTTCCTGCTTGCGGAAATTTGTTGGTATTTATCGCATTAAAATGACAAGAATACATATTGGAAAATGGAAACACTGCTCATTATTCTGCAATTAGGTAATTGACTAGATTTCCTCAGCACAGGAAATGAAAAAATTTACTAATCCTGAGAAAGAAATGCAATCTCCAAGCCAAATTTAAATATTTAACTGCAGCTGTGAAAGCCACAGGACACCTGCATTTGCTTCTGGTTCAGCAAGTTTACGAGACAAAAACTCACAGGTAAGTTGTTCTCAGGTCAGGGAGGACAGAAAATTATTTTGAGAAGCTTATATAAGCCCTGGATGGTGGAGGCTTCCTTTGCAGGCATTTCTGCAACTAAAATTAGGCTGAGGGAATCTTGGCACTTCTGTTAACAAGATTTATTTAGAAAATCCTAATCCATTCCTTTTAATGGCCTAAAAATGAGTATCCAACACTGCATCCATCTCCCCTCCCACAACAGACTTCGCTGGTACCTAGGCTTCCATTTGTTGAATTCATGTGGTTGGAACCCAGCAGAACCCTGCAGGCCACCCCCTGTCACACCAAGAACAAAGGCCCCTCCACGACCCCTGCCTTTTGTTTGTAGAAAAACATACATCTCTCAGGCCTCCCTGAGTCACAAAAGAGCAGGCTCAAGCAGTTAATGATCAGGACAATAGAGTCACAGAATCCTTCAGTTTCTGATGTACATTCCTGAGTTGTTGTACAGATACTATAACTGCCACCAGAGGGAACAAGCTAACTGCGTGATGACCAGACTGTAGCCGTGACATAAGCTGCTCCATCTTGAGCAGTACTAAATCTATGGCTAGCACAATTCCAAGAACTGGCCTTAAGAGAATGGGATTAACATTATTGCTCATAATAATCTACATCTTTGTGGGCATCAAAATATCATAGCTTGTTCTGCCCATATATGTAAGCAGGCAACTAAAATTGTCAGTAAAGAGATTGTACAGACCCTTGTCTCTATATCCTCCACTCTAAGAATACAGCACCCTATGTCAACATGAAGAAGTTACAGAAGACAGAACTTCGTCCCTAATCCCATAGAAATGGAATGATGTCTGACAAGTGTAAGCAGCTCTTTTGCTCCTTTCCTGTTTGCCCATTTCTGTTTTCCTCAGGCCTTAATTATAAAAATGAGATCACTAGGTAACATTTAACCTAACTCCTGATTTTGCTCTATTGAAGGTACACAATGCCTTGCCTAATCTGTTGATTACTTTCCTGGATTAAATGGAGTAAGAATGAAGAATTAAGCAGTTAAAGAATGACTGACTCTTTACGTCCAGCTTCCCCCTTAGCAAATTTGCAGGCGGACCATGTGGGCAAGACAGCTTCCACAGGAAAATCAGAAGTCAGCAGCTCTGCACACAGTGGAAAAATGATGAAGAATCTGACCTCCTAACTAGATGATTAACTGTGATTGTTCCCCCTTTTTACCTTTAAAAATTGTCATGACTGAGCAGAATCTTTGGAGTTGGTCTCAGAACATGAGTCCACCTTCTCCCCAGATTGCTGGCTTTTCTGATTAAAGCAACTTTCCTTTCTACCAACACTTGCCTCACAATTATTGGCTTTTGAGTGGCGAGCATCCGGACCTGAGTTTGGTAACATGGTGATCTATGAGAATAAAGCAAGACCACCTCCTTCTGATCACCCCTCCTCCTCCCTCCCTCTGCCTCAAGCCTTCATTGAGTATCTACTACAGGCCAAGAACCTTGCTGGGTGCTATGGACCCAGAGATGAGGAGGATATCATTTGTACCTTTAAGTAGCTCACATTCTGGTGGGGTATTCATCAAATCAAATCAAGTAAAATTAAAGTGATTAAGAGAAGGCACTTTGCACTCAAAAATGCCCAAATCTCAAGTCTACCTCCTGTTGGCTGGGCAAAGGTGGGTTAGCCTTTTCACTATAAGCCCATTTATCCATCTGGGAAGTCTGCCTGTCACACACTCTGAAGTGATTAGCATCACAGAGGGCACACATGAGGAGCCAAGAAGTGTACAACAATGCAAAAGAAGTGTATATTTAAGAAATACCTACTAAGTCTGTAGCTGGCAGGGGAGGAAGCTGGTGTGCAAATGCAGAGGAAGATTGCTGAGGCTTTCTGGTCTTCATATAGCTATTATACCTGCTGAAAGGCTCATAGTCTGCAATTTTTATTCATCCACGTAAATGCTAAATATATTTAGAAGATGAACTAGTCACCTCTGTATGAAATCTGGATGGGCTGCTGAAAATAGTTACAAGTTCCCCAGTCCTCTACAGCCATCTGAAAAACTGGCATAGGACATAAATTATTTTGAAAAGTTGCCTTTCTTTTCAAGTATGAAAAGATACCATAGCTATTTCTCTGGAGTCCAGTAAGTTTGAAATGCAAAATGATTATACTGGCCTACATTCAAAGGACAAAAAACTATGTAGTATCAGAAAAAATCGAGAATTCAACCTAAACCAATGAGAACCAGGAAAATTTAAAAGAGATGTCCTTGGCTAAATAAATCTCCAGCAGGGGCTAGTTTGCAGGAGGTGGTGCAGCAGGACACTTCAGACCACCAGGTCAGCTTCTTGCCCTGTGCCTTGCCTGGAAAAGTTACCTAATCACTCTGAGCCTCAGCAACCTCATGTGGAAAAATGAAACTAAAAATGCTCATTTTACAAAAGTGCTCTAACAATTAATTGAGCTAACAAAGCTTAACACAGTGCTTGGCTCATAATAGGCATTTGGAAAATTATACATTCTCTTCCCTCATCCTAGAGCAGCGCCAGTCATCCTCCCAAAAGCCCCCCAGCACCTGATGAAAAAGGATCCTCTTTATCAGGTGGGCCCCCAGCCCATTGCTCCATGCCAAGTACACGCCAAACTCTAAAAAAATAAAATAAAATAAAAAAACCCTACTGTTCTCTATTATCCCAAGATGCCAGAAAGAAAGACTCAGCCTAATACTTTGGTGTAGAATTCTCAGCACCACCTGAAGCAGGCGTCACTCTTTGCTTCTAAAATCCCAAGTTCCATCTTCTACTCAGTATCCAAATGCAAAAGATGCAAGATTGTTTCCTGAAATGTATCAGGTTACTAGATTTTCCATAAAACATTTTTTCTGCTGTGAAATATGTTGAAATTACAAATTTAAATTAAACACAAATTTGTAAAACAGCTACAGCACTAATAAAAATACCAAACCAGTCACCCTGCCAGGCCTGATCTTCTGTGGCTAATCTGACCTTCAGGTGCCCCAGGGCTTACCTCCCACTACCCCTCTGTATACAAAGAACATTTCACTAAGTGCCCCTGCAGAGCCCCCTTTAACTGTAAAATTGATTCTCCCAAACTGAGCATCAAGGAACCAGGAGCAAGAAGCATCTTCTATTCTTAACTCCAGCCTCCAGGTTTTTGTTCCTCCATCAGTGTCTCTGGCCTATTTCACTTTTCTGAGATGTCCATGTATGGATCCAGCGCCTTCTGAATCTTTCCATCCAGATGCCCCACATGTAAACCAAGTTCAATGTGTCTAAAATTAACTCATTATCTTTCTACCTCAAATCTGTTCCCCATTCTCTGCTAGCATCTACCCATCTTCTGAACCAAACCAAAAACAGGCTATACACCAACCTCTTCTTTCTTTCACATCTGAAATCCAGCATTCATTCAGTCACTGGGTTCTGTTGACCCAATTTCCTAAATACCTTACACATCTAGAACTGGATCATGAGTCAGCAGCAGCAGTAGGAGGGTGGGCTGTGTTTCCACTAGTGTCCCCATGACAATGGATTACAGATGAGCTCCTGGACTCCCAAACTGCACCTCAGAAGAACGCTTACCTATGGTGTCTGGAGTAGGCTGAGTCCAACATCAGACCTCAGATATATTGTGGGTTAAACAGAAGAATATACAAGATGATCAAATGTCTCACACTCCATATGGGAACAGATGTTCGAACTCAGCACAAACATTGTATGAATGAGATTTTGGAATGTATTATAAACTGGGGAGGAGTCATTTCATATTCTGCTTTATTTTAAATGAGTATTTATCTGAATAACATTCATTAAAGACACCAAACTGTTCAGGAAATTATATATATATATAGTCTGCAACATGTATGTGTGTGCATAATCAGATACATAGCTTTATTTTCCAGCAACTATCTTTGATTAATAAGTTTCCAAGGAGGATGCAATGACTCAAATATGTCATTTATGCAAAGGTGCTCCAAGAACTGGCTGTGAGAAACAGCCATATTGCTTGTGCAAGCTGCCTTCAATACCTTTATATTAGAAAGATACTCAAACTGGGAGAATATTACACCTGGAGATGTGAGCGATTTGTCCACGTTCTGGTTGTGTGGCATTTCTCAAGCCTCTGTGCTCTTCCCTTGCTTGAGCACAGTGCCTACAGATGACCATGAGGTTAAGAATTCTACATCCTAAAATAGTCATGGTCATCTCTTGGGTTACATGGCTTATAGAGTTCTCATTATTAGACTTGCTGAACTGAGTGTCACTCTGAATCCCTTCAAGAGAGCAATAAAGCAAAACAAGTGTTTCAACAGAAAGAAGGGTATCTATTTATCATAAAATACAGGATGAATATTTCCATTTTAAACGAAGAACCCCTCCTATAAACTTAAACTGTGGGTATTCAAATGCACTTTGATTTTATACGTGTACCTCTATATCAAGGTTTAACACTGGATTTCCCCTCCTCAAAGACAAGTCATGTGGACTAGTGATGCCACACATTTTAAAGTACTTTCAGTTTCTAAGAAGACACGCTATTTTTAGATAGCAAGTCCATTCATTTCTGAGATCATGTGTATTTCTGGTTTCTACCCAAAACTTGTTAGGTTATTGCTATTAGACAAATCACAATATTAACAACATCATACTTCATATAACTGAAAAATATTGGCTTGATAGTTTTTTTTAATTATTATTAATTTCAACAGAAATATTTGGAAGGACATCTCTGCAAGGAATTACATGAAGCAATCCTATCCTCTGGGATATTATAATCATAGCCTGGGTAGCCAGAAAGAAACCGTAATGCAGGGTTTCATACAATTAATCAAGTATAGTGCCCAAGGAGGGAGAAACCAAGTGCTACCCTTTAGATGGGAGACGAATGACACTTTGTTCCTGCTTTTTTAAAACTTTTTTTAAATTGAGGTATAGTTGATTTATAATATTATATGTTTCAAGTGTACAACATAGTGATTCACAATTTTTAAAGGTTATATTCCATTTGTAGTTATTATAAAATATTGGCTATATTCCCTGTGTTGTACAATATATTCTTGTTGCTTATTTTATACATAATAGTGTGTACCTCTTACTCCCCTACACTTATCTTGCCCCTTCCCACTTCCCTCTCCCAATGGGTAAACACTAGTTTATTCTCTATATCTGTGAGTCTGCTGCTTTTATATATATTGACTAATTTGTTGTATTTTTTAGATTTCACATGTAAGTGATATGATACAGTATTTGCTTTTCTCTATCTGATTTATTTCACTAAGCATAATACCTTCCAAGTCCATCCATGTCACTACAAATGGCAAAATTTCATTCTTGTTTATGGCTGAGTAGTATTACATTGTGTGTGTGTGTGTGTGTGTGTGTGTGTGTGTGTGTGTGTGTGTGTGCGTGCACCACATATACTTTATGCATTTGTGTTCCTGCTTTTTGCACTGGGCCCCACAAATCATGTAGCCGGCCCTAGTTGTGAGCAGTCAACTGTCCTTTGTTTTTGACTTATGAGATTCGTGTCTTCTTCCAGCGTCCATGAAAACTGTGGGCAAAATCCCAGACCCATCACTGCTCTTGACACACACTCTCCTGCTTTTCTTCCTGCCCAACTGGCCTATCTGCTTTGTTACTCCTTCCAATTCTTCCTTTTCTTCCTAATGCTAGAGTGCACAGGACTGCTCTCCCTGTGCCACCATCTACTCACTCACCTGACCACACCCTGGTCCCTTCTCTTCTCTCTGGCACTCACTTCCTTAGTGATCTCTTCTAGCTGCATGGATTTACATTCTACCTATATGCTTAGAATTCCCAAATTTATTCTCCAACCCAATTTTTAAATCAAACTCTAGAATCAAGTCAACACATCCAGCTTTAACTGCTAATGCTACCCTCAAAATGGATCCACTTACAATCTTTCCCATTCCCCTGATGCTATTCTGTCCTTACAGTTACTCGAGTCAAAATCTCCAGTCATTTTCACTCATCTATTCTCTCACATTCTATATCAATCCATATGAAATTCTGTTGACTCCACATGAAAAGCAGACTGTGGTTCAGCCACTCCTCATCACTGCTGTGGCTGCCCCCCGGTCATACACCCTTCCTTGGTAGCCTACAGACCAGTTCCCTGCACCTGTGCTCTCCAATGCTCCAATTCTCAACAGGTGACTTTTTAACAATTTAAGTCAGATAATTTGCTCCTGTGTTCAAAACCATACAATGGCTCCTTATTTTATGGAAGTAAAGTCCAAGTAGTTGTGCTCTGGCCCACTTACCACCTTTCTGACCTCATCTCCTTTGCTAACTTCACCTCAGCAACAATACCCTCTTGGCTGTTCCTCAAACAACCCAGGCGCTATCCCGCTGTAGGCCCTTTCATTAGCTGTTCCTTCTGCCTGGGACTCTCTCTCCCCAGATAACCTTCTGGCTGACTTCCTCACCTTAGTCAAGTCTTTACTCAAATTCACATTTTTAATGAGCCTTCTCTGACAATGGCAACCTTCATCCCTTGCACCCTCCCTTCCTGTCAACCCTGATTACATTCTATTTGATATATTTATTTATTATGCTTACTTCCTTTCTCCCATGCTAGAATGTACGCTGCATGAGAACAGGAATGTTTGTCTGTTTTGTTCAACGATCTATTCCCAGAGCAGTGCTAGGACAGTGCCCAGCACATAAGAGAAATTTCATAAACATTTGCTGAATAATAAGCAGAAGTTCTATGTAAACTGGGTTGCCAGTGTGTCCCTTTATAAAAGATCTGCATGTGCTTTCATCCAGTGTTCCAGATTGGTTGATAACTTTGGATCACTTTCAGTGAAAATTTCTCCACAGTTTTAAGTCAAACCCCAAATCGAGATTAGTACAGGTATACGATACAAATTCTCAGGGAAGATGTTTTCCATGCTACCTAAGGCCCAGGTGAGACAGACATTTTCTTATCACCCTTTGATGGTTGGGGAATTTTTTTCTAGACCACCCTTCCAATGGGTGTGTAGCCCCTGAGTGTGCTGCTCTATAAAGACTCAATTTTAACTCTCTGCTTTGTGGAATTCTTTAGTCTCTCTGTTTCTGCCTGACCACTAACCTCAAGCCACTTGGTTACATGGGGCAAATGACCCCAGGTCTTCAAGTGCAGCTTACAACACTTTCATCCTCAGCTTTCTCTCCAAATTGAATCTCTGTCCTTTTCTGTGGCTCCTGGGGCTTTCTCTTATTTTTCTGTGAATTAAGTGACACATTTAAATGATGTTTATTATGATTTGTTCACCCTTTCTAATGGTTTTATACTGAGAGTTCTTTAGAATTTATCCCTCATCATTCACCTGGGACTTGCTTCCATCTCCAGCCCGGGCCCAGCAAGGTTGCCTAATGACCTCCAGAGGGCACTCTTTTGCCCTCATCTGACGCCATCTAAGCAGCTTGCAGCAGGGCTGCAGCCCATTCTCAGGACACTGCTCAGCCTCTGAGACACTCTCCTGCCCTTTCTACTGCACTGGCTGTGGGCTCAGGGCTCCAGTCCAGCCCCCCTCATCCAGGTCTCAAGGCTCGCCTGCCTAGGCTCATCCCTGCCCTGCCCCCTTCCTCCTCTCTTCCAGGGTGAGATCATTCATTCCTAAGATGTTTAACTCTTCATTTTTACCTACAGGCCGGGTATTCCTCTGAGCACTGACTTTCTCCTCAGCCACCTGAGGAGACTGCTTCATCTGGTTGTACCTTGCCATCTTTATTCTTTCTCTTTCCTTATGCCCCATCCAATTCCAGGGCCCACCCCAGCTACACTGAATCAGAATTGCAGGAGGTAAGACCCAGTGCTGGTAATTTTAAAAAGCTCCTTATGCAATTCTTATTTTTGCATGTTCATATTCTGATCATTATTTTGACTTAAAATTATACTGAACCTTTTAATTTCATTAAAATCAGGAAACACTACTTCTATATTTAGAAAGCAGGCACATGTGTACCGAAAGGCAGCATGTGGACAGCTCTAGCCATGCACTGCCGTGGAGAGCAGAGTCTGTGCTGGGCCAACTGCAAGAACACAATCTTCCCACGTGCTTTCAGATTCAGGTGGATGCTAGGACAGTCTCACTGCAAACCACTTCAAGAAGCTCTGAACAAAACCCAGCAACTCCATGGCAACAGCTGACATGACAACGGGGAGACGTGGGTCAGGGCCTTAGAACCACAGGTCTCTGACGGGGCTGCAGCGTGGGTGTCTGAGGGCTGCCTCAGAGCCTGGATGTTCTGCCTTGTTCCAGGCCCTGATGCCATAAATAACTACAGCCATCAACCCAACATGTGCCATTACCTTCAAACACCACACTGGCGGGCTGTTCAGTAAATTAATAATAGAAATGAATATTCCCCAATACTTATTTAGTACATGTTAAATTTGCTTGCTATTTATATCTTTTAATGAAAGATCTTTTTATGTCATATAGTGTATTCACATAGTGATGCATTCATATAGTATATTTATATAGAAGTTTATATGGCACTCTCATGGTATTCAGACATTCTCGTATATTGAGTTTTTTAAGCTGTTTTGTGATGATTATGCTTATTTTAATTCCTTTAATATCTGCTCCTGGTAAATGTAAACAGATGTTTCTAATTATTCCCTTTCAATGCTCATGCACACAACCCAGGCATGCATGTGGAAGATTTAGAATTAATGAAGAGAAGGTGAAGTGTCTATGGTGCCAACAGGAATCGTGAAAGGGTGGTTTTGATTGTTAAAATGCCCATGTTTTGCTTTGGAAGTTGGTAAATAAAGAGTAAATAAATAAGAACTCTTAAAGTATTCCTAAGGAAGAACATTGTTTGAAGAAAGCAAGTGCTCTCCCTCCACTGGCAGTGTGATCCTGTTAAACATAATATCTGACACTATTCATATTCAAATGAGTCCAAAGGAGTCATGACACAGAGCTGTGTACCAGCCAACCTGACTCTAGCCATTGAAAGCAAATTTTTTTGTAGCAGCCAGATGGAGATTTAAAGTAGCAAAAGGTCTCTGTTCACCAAGGTGCCGGTTAGAACATCAACTGTCAAGTTAATTGTACATTTTCCTGATTTTGTGAGTAATGTTGGATATTAAAATACAGGTTTTCCATATGTGACTTGCACATGTTGGATAGCAGCTAGACTATTTTTAGTGCAAGACAATAATTCTAAGTGTCCTTTATGTTTCTCGTTCCTCTGCAGGCTTTCTCAGAAATCCCACAACTAGGATTCAGCCACTATGTTACACAGCTTGTAGAGACATTTTTCCTTCCCAGGAGTTTGGAATTGTGAGTGCCCAATTCAGTTATAATGTAACTAAAGATGTCGATCAATTAGTTGCTGTGTTAATCAGAATTCGAGTTTATAATTTATAACTGGCAATATAATTAACAGCTGGTAATTTAATCAGTTGTGATCCACTTGCTTTACATTCACCTTTAAAGCTGTGAAATTGTTGTCACTTAAAATGTACAGGGTGTGATGTCACAAAAGCTACTCTCCTTTTGGTTTTCTCCTGCTATGTTCTAATTCAAAATTCAACCCCACAACCCAGAGAGGCCATCTGCACCAAGTTAACCAGAACAGTACTGTGACCTAAAAGATCCTTAGACTTACTTCTCAGCCCATTATCAAATTTACCTTTACAAATGACTACTCTGATGATCTGAGTGCCTTCCAGTGAGGACAGGAGCCAGAGAACTAATGTCTGAACTTGGTCTCTGCACAGGATGACTTCCCAGAACTGCAGCGGGTGTCAGGAGGTTCTGTGGAGCATCTTGACAGAGCCATCCAGCGACCTCACTTTTCAGGGGTTCCTTCCCTCTGGGTCTGGCCAGATGAGGGTAAGAGAGTAAAGAAGGAGGAAAGGAAATGGGCATAGCTGAGGTTCAAAGATTATGCCAAAGGACAAGGGCACTGGGGTAGAGGGCCAGAATGTCCTGTGGAATGCAAACTGTTGGTCGGAATTAAGGTTTCCAGAATTATAGTTTTCTCCCTCAACTGCCCATGACCAAAGCCACTGGATCTGTGAGGGAGCTCACCTCCCCTTCTGGTCAGTTTCATCAGCCCAGGCTGGGAGCCACACCTGAAAAGCCCAAGGGTGGGCGGCGATTTCTTCATCCTACTTGTCCACCAGTTCATGGCAGGGCCGGTGCCAGCTGAACTTAGCCTCCCTGGCTGACAGAGGACAGCTGACAGCAAGACGCACATACAAAAGGAATGAGAAACATAAAGGACACTTTGGATCACTATCTCACACTAAAAATAGCCTAGTTGTTATTCTATATCTATTTACATATATATGGATATGTCCCCCAAAACAGTAATAGATAGCCATACCAATATGTAATTTTTAAATATTGTGGGTTATTTGCAAGAAAGATTATCAGTTAGTCAGTGGACAGGCATTTATTAAATCAATTCATTTATTCATGGAATTATTCAGTCACTGTATTCATTCATTCATCATTTTATATTCATTTATTACATTTGCCTCACCAAGCTTATAAAAATAAATAGTTGTTATGGATTCAGTTCACAAGACATGTAGCATTTTTATTTAGAGTCTCTGTTCAAGCCCCATCTTTTCTCTCATCAAAATCTTTCAAAGGTCTGTCTTTCCTTTTCTATCCTTTAATAAGAGATGGCCAGCCCATTGTGAGCACATCCACCAAGCAACCCTAAATCCTTAAGCACAGAATCACTCATTAGAGCAAACTCCGAAAACAGCAGCTTTAGGACTCAGCCGAAGTATAGTCTTCAGCTGTGGGCAGGAGTAATTTTCTTCCCATGGTGTTTTCTAACTCCCTCACAGTACACCGAGGTCAGTGCTGTTGCCATTGCACTACTGCTGAGCATGGGGACATGCTGGACCCAACAAGGGACCCAACAAGGGACCCAACACACATCCCCTGGGTCTAATGATGACAAGCAAGTGTGCTGCGGAGGTCCACTCGCAGGGATGAACAGCCTGTGACATGAACAGGCTGTGGGCTGGGAGCAGCATGTGGGTAACTTGGTCTGGACTCCAAGGTACAACTTTCTCACTCCTTTGTTACTTTTTCATGTATTTATCCAACAAACATTCCTGTATGACATTGCCCATACACAGGAGAGGGAATTCAAAAGGATAATAAGACACTGTCAGTGTCTAATATAACTGGTGCCCTTATAAAAGGGGAAACTTGGACACAGACACTACACAGGGGGAACAGCTGTGACCATGAAGGTAGAGACTGCAGATTCTTCTACAAACCAAGGAACACCAAAGATTGCCAGCAAACCATGAGGAGCTAGGAGCAGGGCATGGAACAGATTCTCCCTAACAGCCCTCAGAAGGAACCAATCCTGCTGACACCTTAATCTTGGACTTCCAGCCTCCAGAACTGTGAGACAATACATTTCTGTTGTTTAAGCCACCCTGGTCTGTGGTGCTTTGTAATGGCAGCCCAAGCCATTACAAGCAGACAAACATACTGCCACAGTCCATGAAGGGTGGTGGTGATGGCAAGAGAAAATTGTGAATGCTGGTAGAATACCTATTATTAAAAAAAATGAGATAACAAATGCTAGCAAGGATGTGGAGAAAAGAGAACCCTGGTGCACTGTTTGTGGGAATGTAAACTGGTACAGTCACTATTGAGAACAGTATAAAGGTTCCTCAAAAAATTAAAAGTACAACTACCATATAATCAAGCAATCTTACTTCTGGGTATATACCTGAAGAAGATGAAATCACTATCTCAAAGAGAGATCTGCACGCCCATGTTCACTGAAGCATTATTTATTTTATAACAGCCAAGATATGGAAACAACTTAAGATTGAAAGATGAATGGATAAAGAAAATGCGGTGCACACACACGTGTGCACACACACACAGGGTAGAATATTATTCAGCCATAAAGGAGGAAATCCTGTCATTTGCAACAACATCATGGACCTTGAGAGCATTATGCTAAGTGAAATAATTCAAGACAGAGAAAGACAAATACTATATGGTCTCACTTATACGTGGAATCTAAAAACTTTGAACTCATAGAAACAGAGAGAACAGACTGATGGTTGCCAGGGGCTGAGGGATGGAGCAAATGAGGAGATGTTGGTCCAAGGGTACAAGCTTCCCGTTATAAGATGAATAAGTTCCAGGGATCTAATGTACAGCATCGTGATTTTAATGAATAATAGTTAATAACACTATACTGTGTACTTGAAAATTGCTATGAGAGTAGAGTTTTAATAGTTTCACCACCACAACAAGAGAATGGTAACTATGTGAGGTGAAAGATGTATTAACTAACCTTATTGTGGTAAACATTTCCCAATATATATGTGTATCAAATCATCACATCGTACACCTTAAACTTACATGATGTTATATGGGAAGGAAAAAGTAAATATTCCCTGGCCATTTTAAATACACTTTTAAGTAAACAAAATGCCTCCCCCCTGCAAAAAAAAAAAAAAAAAAAAAAAAAAAAAAGGAAAGAAGTGAATGTGTTTGGGAGAAATTTAGGCAATAAAACAACAGCATCTTCGTGATGGTTTGTATGGGGCGGGGGTGGGGTGGTGAAGGAAGCATTAAGTAGAAGGCAGGCCAACAATGAAAGGCAATTCTATCTAATCAGCTTGTGACGGTATCTGCAAGACAATTTTAATCTATAGATTTATAGTAAAACTAGAAAATGAGCTAAAAAGAAAAAATTTAAAACACCTCCGATATCTCCAATCAAATGTCACCCTTGGTCACAACATTTTCATCAAACAAGGAATACATAACTTAGCTTTATGTGTGTTTCTGTTTTCTCTTAATTTCTATTTTATATTGGGGTATAGTTGATTAACAATGTGGTGTTAATTTCAGGTGTACAGCAAAGTGTTGTGACCAGAGGTTTGCAGGTACCTAACCTCTATTTCCTTTAGGATCAGTGGTTCAATATTCACTAATTCAGTGTTTGTGGCAACCTTATAGAAGATAACTACTGTGAATAATGAGAAGTGATTGCATTTTCTTTTTCTACTTCATTTCTCCAATAAAACATAAACTTATGAGGACAAGAATAAAAGTCAACCTTGTTTCTCTTCTGAGGCACAGACTCTGTCATTCTTCTGCTCTGGAGTGTGTGTGTGTCTGTGTGTGCGCGTACGCGCGCACACGCACGCACATGCAAGGATGTGTGTACCCAAAGATAATTACTTGTTAACAGAAACTAAACCACGTTTACACGCCTGATATTTTCATTAAGAATTTATTTAAAGTTTTTTTTCACATTTCAATATTACCCTACCAAATAATGAGATCTAGTTTAATAGCTTTAAGTGAGATATAATTTACATACCAAAAAATGCACTTGTTTTAGGGTACGATGAAATATTTTTAAGTAAATTCACAAAGTGCACCACAGTCCAATTCTACAACAGGTCTGTCATTCCCAAAATAAACCATGTGCCCATGTGTAGTGGCTCTCTATTCACAGTCTGTTACCCTAAGCAGGCAATAATCTACCATCTCTATAGATGTGCCTGTTCTGGACATTTCATATAAATGGAACCATGCAATGTGTAGTATTTCTGCCAGGCTTCTTTCACTCTTCATGGTGTTTTTGAGGAGCATCTATGTGTAGCATGTATCAGTGCTTCATTTCTTTTTAGTGCAAATATTTATTATAAGTATGGATAAGCCAATTTGTTCATACATTTATCAGTGAATGTTTGGGTTATTTCCACTTTTGGTTTATTATGACTAGTGATGCTATGAACATTCATGTACAAGCGTCTGTGGACAAATATTTTCATTTCTCTTGGGTATATACCTTGCAGTGGAACTCTTGCATCATATGGTAACTGACATGGGAAACTGCCCAACTGTTTTTCCAAAGTAGCCACATTGGTTTACAGTCACCCCAGCAATGCAGGAGGGTACCAATTTCTCCACATCCTTGCAAACATCTGCTATTTTCTTTTTTAAAATTATTGCCATCCTAGTAGGTACAGAACAGCATGTCACTGTGATTTTAATTTGCATACCCCTAAAGATTAATGTTGCTGACTGTCTCTTCTTTGGCTTATTGGCCATTCACTAACTTCTTTCAGAGAGGTCTGTTCAGAATCTTTGCCAATTTTTTAAAATTTGCTTTTCTTCTTCTCATTAGGATGTAAAAATTCTTTATGTAGTCTAGATATAAGTTCTATGTCACTTACATGCTTTGCAAACATTTTTTCCCTGGCTGTGGATTGTCTTCCGTTCTTGCTGTAGTATTTCAAAGAGTGGAAGTTTTAAATTTTGACAAAGTACAAATTATCAGTGTTTTCTTTTATCACTTGGATTTTTTATGTCACATCTAAGAAATCTTTACTGAACCCAATATCAGGATGATATAGTCCTATGGGTTTTTTTTTTCCTCTAAATGTTTTATAGTTTTACCTCCTACATTTAGGTCTAGAATCCACTTGAGCCCATTTTGTATGCAAATCATATTTGTACAAATTTGCTTATCAAAGAAAGGAGAAAGGGCACTCATTCCTGGTAAAGAGAAGTGCAGGTGCAAAGCCTGGGCATTCTACAGAAGTAGTATAATTTGAATTTGGGGGCTGCAATGTATAGGGCAGAGATGAAACCGAGACCCAGGCAGGAGCAACAAGGCTGTAAGGAAAAGCAGGACACACTGTGCTGGCTGGGCCAGCAGTGGAGCCACGTGAAGGAACCTAGGAGCTCAGCTGCCTCCACGGTGCTAGCTGGGGAGACTGGGCAGCTGCTTACTCAACATGGAGACCAAAGGAGGCTTCACCACTCTGGAAGTGGGTAAATCAGAAGAACAAGATCCCACAGAGAGTCCAGGTGCACGAGAACTGCAGTCCTGTGACCTGACCTCAGTGGACCTCCGCCAGTGGCTGGGTGAAAACAATGCCTGAAGGTCACCAGGGCTAATCACTGGCATACCCACAGTTAAGGCAGGACCGAGAGCAGTGTCAACAACAGTGTACTTTGTGAGCCCACACAGTGGGTGAAAGGGGACACAACTGAGCACATTCACAGGTCAACAGCTCCAGAGCAGGAACACTCAGTAGATTCTCTCCTACTGGGAGTGCTCCAATACTGCCTAACTTGCAGCACAGATCAGAATCACAGCTAAGAAACAGATTTGGGGGCCTCTACTCCAAAAACTAGGGGGCAGATGCCACCCCTGACAGGGCAGTGACAACCACAGGAAAAAGGGGAAACCCCGCTCAATATCCAGGGCAGGCTCTGATCACCACAATGCCAATCAACCCCCCTATCAAGGGGATAATGGCACAAGCCTCTGGACCAACCTCACCCACCAGGGGGCAGACACCAGAAGAAAGAGGAACTATGATCCTACAGCCTGCGGAAAGAAGACCACAAACACAGTAAATATGACAAAATGAGACAACAAAGAAATATGCTGCAGATGAAGAAGCAAGATAAAAATCTAGAACAGTTAAATTAAGAGGAGATAAGCAATCTATCTGAAAAAGAATTGAGTGATGATAGTGAAGATGATCCAAGATCTCAGAGAAAGAATGAAGGCACAGATTTAGAAGATACAAGAAAAGTTTAACAAAGACCCAGAAGAACTAAAGAACAAACAAACAGAAATGAACAAGACAATAACTGAAATGAAAAATACACTGGAAGGAATCAACAGCAGAATAACGGAGGCAGAGAACAGATAAGTGACCTGGAAGACAGGATGGTGGAAATCTCTGCTGTGGAACAGAATAAAGAAAAAAGAATGAAAAGAAATGAGGACAGTCTCTCAGAGATTTCTGGGACAACATTAAACATACAAACATTCAAATTATAGGGGTCCCAGAAGAAGAAGAAAAAGAGAAAGGGCCTGAGAAAATATTTGAAGAGATAATAGCTGGAAACATCCCTAACATGGGAAAGGAAATAGTCAAGCATGTCCAGAAAGTGCAGGCAATCCCATACAGGATAAACCCAAGTAGGAACACACCAAGACACATACTAATCAAACTAACAAAAATTAAATACAAAGAAAAAATATTAAAAGCAATAAGGGAAAAGCAACAAATAACAAACAAGGGAATCCCCATAAGGTTATCAGCTGATTTTTCAGCAGAAACTCTGCAGGCCAGAAGGGAGTGGCAGGATATATTTAAAGTGATGAAAGGGAAAAAGCTACAACCAAGAATACTCTACCCAGCAAGACTCTCATTCAGATTCGACAGAGAAGTCAAAAGCTTTACAGACAAGCAAAAGCTAAGAGAATTCAAAACCACCAAACCAGCTTTACAACAAATGCTAAAGCAACTTTTCTAGGCAAGAAACACAAGTGAAGAAAACAAAAAAGAGAAGTAAAAAGACCTACAAAAACAAACCCAAAACAATTAAGAAAATGGCAGGAGGAACATACATATTGATAATTACCTTAAATGTCAATGGATTAAATGCTACAACCAAAAGACGCACACTGGCTAAATGGATACAAAAACAAGACCCATATATATGTTGTCTACAAGAGACCCACTTCAGACCTAGGGACACATTACAGACTGAAAGTGAGGGAATGGAAAAAGATATTCCATGCAAATGGAAATCAAAAGAAAGTTGGAGTAGCAATACTCATATCAGACAAAATAGACTTTAAAATAAAGACTGTTACAAGAGACAAAGAAGGACACTACATAATGACCAAGGGATCCATCCCAGAAGAAGATGTAACAATTGCAAATGTATATGCACCCAACATAGGTGCACCTCAATATATAAGGCAAATGCGAACAGCCATAAAAGGGGAAATCGACAATAACACAATAACAGTAGGGGACTTTAACACCTCACTTACACCAGTGAACAGAAAATTAATAAGGAAACACAAACCTTAAATGACACATTAGACCAGATAGACTTAATTGATATTTGTAGAACATTCTATCCGAAAGCAGCAGAATATACTTTTTTCTCAAGTGTACATGGAACATTCTCCAGGATAGATCACAATTTGGGTCACAAATCAAGTAAATCTAAGAAAATTGAAATCATATCAAGCATCTTTTCCGACCACAATGCTTGAGATTAGAAATCAAATACAGGAAAAAAACTAAAAAAACAGAAGAGGAGGAAAAGATGTTCTGGGTTGTTTTTCTAAATCATGGTATAATAAACTTAACATAAAATTTACCAGCTTAATTTCACAATATATACATGTATCAAATCATCACAATGTATACCTTAAACTGACACAATGTTATGTGTCAATTATATCTCAATAAAGTTGGAAAAAATTTTACCTGCTGACCCATTTTTAAGTTCAGTAGCATTAAGTATATTCATACTGTTGTGAAACCATAACCACCCACCATCTCCAGAACTCTTCATCTTGCAAAATACATTAAACACTAACTCCCCATTCACCCCTCCCCTCAGCCTCTGGCAAATACCATTCTGCTTTCTGTCTCTATGAATCTGACTCCTTGGGACCTCCTATAAGTAGATGCGTGCAGTATGTGTCCTTTTGTGACTGGTTTATTTCATTCAGCATAATGTCCTCCAGGCTCATCCATGTTATAGCACACGTCAGAATGTTCTTCCTTTTTTAAGGCAGAATAATATTCCATTGTAAGGACATTCTGTTTTGCTCATAGGAATCTGGAAGTGCTAGTGGGGCAAGGTGGTGAGAAGCAGTTAATATGTCATGGAAGAAAGTGTCTAAAGCTTAAACATTAAAGCAGGTGGAGATTTTGAAGTAGATGAAATAACTAAAGACAGGGTGTGAAGTGAGAGCTTTCTGATCCCTAAGAAAGGGGCAGAGGATAATCAATCAATTAGAAAGTATGAAAAAGACGCTCTAAGAAAGCAGCAGGAAAGCCAGGAGGTGGAACTTGCAGGTAGTCAGGAGTTTATATAGCGGCAGAGAATGTGAGGCAAGGTGGTCTGGAAAGAGGCCATGGGTGTGGGGAGCCCAGAGAACATGGGTCACCACAATGATAACAGCTTCTGCAGAACCGTTAGGCAGAAGTCCAAATGTGCCCTGGCAGTTTGAGGATGGAGCGAGACCATGGTTCCTCTCTGGGCAGGAAGGGAAGGACAGTGGCTGGTGGGTGGAAAGAAGCGGGGAGCCTTCAGAATGAAGGCAATTGATGGGAGGTACCAGAGAAGACAGGAGCTGTTTCCTGGAGAAAGAAAGAATGGAAACAGAGCAGAGTGAAAGAGCTAAGAGGCAGGAGAAGATACAGGAGTCTAGATGGCAGCGAGGTGGCAGAACTGTCAACTTCTCTCTCTGTATCTTCTCAGGGGCCTTTTGATAAGATGAGAAGCATGAAAGGAGGTGGCTTAAAGAGTGAGGTTCCCCAATGGTCACTATAGCAAAAGGTCGTGAGGAGAAAGGGAAATTTGCTGAGTCCACAGAAGGAAGAAAGATAAAAGCCTGTATGTATGAAAACTACAGCTAGATACATACATATAGACATAGATATATATACATACGTACAGAGACAGAGATAGATACATACATAGATATACAGATATAGATACATACATACCTAGATATACAGATATAGATACATACATACCTATAGAGATATAGAGATAGATCAATCAATAGATATGAGATAGAGACATACATACATGTATACATATATACATATAGAGATAGATAGAGATAGCTAATACACTAAAAATATACTAAAATGCAGAAATATCAGAGTATAGCTATCTCTGGGGGGGTGGGATCACAGGTTTCTAATAATGTTCTATAATTCCTAATTTTTCTATAAGGGGTTACTTTATTAGCAAGATAAAACAGTCCAATTCTATGTTTAGAGATAACTGGGCACAAAACCAAAACAAAATGCTGAGCAGTTTGGAGGATCCAACAGAGACTAAAACTACACATTTGTCGTAGAGCCAGTCAGCAGGTTTCTACGGCTTTTTTCAGCTACCCTCAGCAGTCCAACAGTGATGAACTTGGAATAATAATTCCACCATGACTGCACATTTCTGAGACACTCATCATTTCAGTTACTTTCCAAGGCTCACACTGTTGTCATGCCAACTCTCAAAGAAAACTGAGGCCTGGGTTAATGAATCTGCTTAATCCTAATTAATTAAAAGGCAGAGCCAAGTAGGTCCAACCCCAACACCATGCCCTTTAACCCTACCAGACAGACAGGGAAGGAGAGGATGGAGGGAGTGAGGTCAAGGGAGAGACTGAACCTGGGAGGAGGGAGAGGTCAAGCCTGAAGATACAGCGGGATTGAGGGAGAGATAAAGGTGGAAGAGAATGGAGAACACAGAGATGCCAGAATTCCTGATTCAAGACTACAGAGCAGCGTCCTGTGTTTCTGGGGTATCTGATTGTTCTCATGGTTCAAAATGAAGTATATAAAGCCTTTATCTGTATTTCAAGCCTAATTAATATATTTATGTTGTATTCATGCTTATAGTCATGCTTAGTTTTCTTAAAATACTATCATTATTACAGGACTTCCTAAAGTCACCCCTACTGTTTATCAAGTCCAAACCAGTACAGTATATACTAACACAATATTGTAAAGCAACTATACTCCAATAAAAAAAATAGAGCTTAAAAAAATCATTTATTTAAGATACACTCAGGTTTAAGTCGAGTCTTCAGTTCTTCATTTATTTCTATACAAGCCTTTTCTCCCTCGGGACTCACACTGGATAGAGGTTCTCCATGGTGGGGAGAGACTAACGCTAGGCAAGCACCACGGGAACTGGGGTAACTCATCGGTTGATTAGAGCAGAATAAATGGGGGCGCTCTGGGCATGGCTCCTTGCCCTCTCTCCTTTGAAGCCAGTTTCTGAAGCCTGCAGTTTCCCAGTGCTGCTGTGGCTGGGAGGAGCATGAGGAAACCATGAAACATGCCTGCAATTCAAAGACATATTCTCAATGCCAGGTCTCACCAGTAATAAACCTGATATTTTTATTTCTACCCCGTTGATTTTATTTCTTTCTCAATTGGTTTCAAGAGGGGAAAGGGGGATGTTTTACTGACCTCTTAATCCCTTGGTAATATCTGAACCACCAATTTAGCACGGCTCATACATTTCCTTACATCATTACTCAGTGTGTGTGTGTATGTGGGGGGGTGCATTGCTTTTATCCTCACTATTACTTTCTCTTCTCTGTTTCCTCTCTTCCTTAATATATGCCTTTTTCCTTATTGCTCAAAGTGATATTTAAGAAGTCAACTTGGGGAGAAAATCTATGCAAATGCAAATGGACTCAATACACAATCCTAAAGAACTCTTGGCCACTGTCCTAGAAATGATAATCCTGTATTTACTCAACATCTCCCCAAGAGCCCGGGCTCTGGGGTTAGATCACATGTCATGATTTCATCACCTATAAGTCAGGAAACTTGAAACATCTACCTCTATTTGGATGCCTCCAACTGCAAGCCACATTAAAACCTATCTCCACTGGCTTGTTACATAATTAGGAAAATGATATCCTTTGGTAGACTGTGCTGTTGCTCCCAATTTTTCACCCCTCAGTGCATCCATATCCTTCGTCATATGACTCTGCAGAGACTTTCACCAGGCTTCACCTGCCAATGGATGGTGGGCTTGGCCATGGCTTGTTTTGGCCAGTGTGACACTAGGGACTTGGCATAAGCAAAGACGTGAAATGTGTTTGCATGGCTGGGCTTGCTCCCAGGCACTTCTGTCCTCACGTGCCCCAGCAAGTACACTTGCCCAGAGGATGAAAGATACATGGTGTAACTCTGGACCAAATTTGCTGATTGAAGCCAAACCCATCTAAGCACAGTCCAGATCAGTCAATACCCAGAGGACCTGTAGACATGCAAAGTTGAAATAATGATTGTGGTTTTGAGCCACTGCACTTCAGCATTTAAAAAAATTGAAATATAGTTAATTTACCATGTTGTGTTAGTTTGTATAGCAAAGTGATTCAGTTATAAATATATATATATATATATTCTTTTTCAGATTATTTTCCATTATAGGTTATTATAAGACACTGAGTACAGTTCCCTGTGCTATACAGTAGGTCCTTGTTGATTATTTTATATATAGTAGTGTGTATACGTTAATCCCAAATTCCTAATTTATCCTTCACCCCCACCTTTCCCCTTTGGTAACCATAAATTTGTTTTCTATGTCTGTGAGTCTACTTCTGTTTTGTAAATAAGTTCATTAGTATCATTTTTTAGATTCCACATATAAGTGACACCATATGATATTTGTCTTTCTCTGACTTAGTTCATTTAGTGCGAGTTCATTTAATGCGATAATCTCTAGGTCCATCCATGTTGCTGCAAATGGCATTATTTCATTCTTTTTTATAGAGCTGCTACTGCATTTTAGGCAGATTGTTATGCAGCATAATAGTGGCAAAAGCTAACTGATACATCTCCAAAAGAAGCCTTGAAGTAGGACTGCTTCAAAATTTTTTCATTTAGTGGCTCAATGATATCATGAAAAAACCTGAGATCATTTTTTCCCATAAGTTGCCTCAGGCTAGCATCCCTTGGTTGCAATATGGCCATGGAGAGCCAGACATCACACCACATATGACACACAACAGCTTCCGGTACAGTATGGTATCTTCTTCGTGACTCATGTTAAAAAGACAGACAAATTTCCCAGGTCGCCCATCAGACTGCTCACCTCTCTGGTCAAAACTGGATTATGTGGTCACCATCGAACCAAACACCAGCAAGGGGAATGGGGTGCCATTACTTCAGAATTTATACTTGAGGTGAAGACAGAGTTTCTTCATCCAAGGGGATGATATGAACAAAACTGGGATTCTATGAACAAATTAGAAGGGGAGGGAGATGCTGCTGGGTAGGAGCCAACAATGACACCTTCACATAGATATTGTGAGAATAATACATGCTGAATGCTTAGAAAAGTAGCTTGCACAAAGTAAGCACATACTACAAGCCATTTTTAGTCCTTTCGTTAATTCTAACAATGAAATATGAGATAGAGAGGGCACGTAAAGACTAGACATATAGTAAAGGGAGCTATAATGGGCAAGAGAGCTTGTGTAATCCTTGAGTTGCACTGACTGCCTTGACAACCAGCTGCCTTACAGTCCTACATTTCGTGCTGTACAATTTGATATACAGTCACAAGACACCAGGGGATATATGCATCAAAAAGCATGTTACTTTTGATACATGTATCTCTGTGTGTGTGTGTGTGTGTGTGTGTGTGTGTGTGTGTGTGTGTGTGTGCGCGCGCTGGTAGGTACACACATATGGAATACATATTTATATATAATATTATATATTTTATATATAAATATTAAGTACCTTCCAAAGAAACCTGTGACATGATTTTGTGACTTAATGTACACAAAGCATATATTATATGTATACATAAATACATATAAATTAATATATATTATATAATAAAATATACAAGTATATATGCTTATATAAAGTAGCATATAATATAATAATACATAATATAATATTGTATATAGGAGATCAGCTCGGTGCTTTGTGACCACCTAGAGGGGTGGGATAGGGAGGGTGGGAGGGAGGGAGACACAAGAGGGAAGAGATATGGGAACATATGTATATGTATAACTGACTCACTTTGTTATAAAGCAGAAACTAACACACCATTGTAAACCAATTATACTCCAATAAAGATGTAAAAAAAAATACTGTATATAAATTAATATAATATAATAATATAATATACAAGTATATATGCTTATATACAATTTTAATGTACAATATAGATTATCATATTTTATACTATTTAATACTTTATGTTTATAATATGTATAATATTTTATACGTATTTACATACATATTCATTTATATATAAATGTTGTATATTATATAAATATGTGTTTATACATATAAATACATACATATATACATGTAAATATATAAATATAGATTTATGCATATATCAGTTTTTTTTTTTTTTTTGTGGTACGCGGGCCTCTCACTGCTGTGGCCTCTCCCGTTGCGGAGAACAGGCTCCGGACGCGCAGGCTCAGCGGCCATGGCTCACGAGCCCAGCCGCTCTGTGGCATGCGGGATCTTCCCGGACTGGGGCAAGAACCCGTGTCCCCTGCATCGGCAGGCGGACTCTCAACCACTGTGCCACCAGGGAAGCCCCATATATCAGTTTTTTTAAAGCTACTTACAGGTTGCTTTGGAAGGTTTTCTTAATTTCACAGTGGAAGTAATCACAGATGCGAATTGATGCTTAATTCTGCTCTTTATTGATAGTTCTCAAAATCCAAACATGAAGTTAATACATGAAATTAATATCATCAGCGGCTAGTTTAGTTGTCATACTGGTGAAGAAGTAAGGCCCTGGGAGTAAAAGACTCTGTTCTGGGCTGCTGTTCTCATAGCCATATTAATTCAGCAACTGTACAGGTATACTCTCCTAGTTCACCACGGCACCTGTCTGCAGGGAAGACAAATCCCATCACCCCCCGGAGCACCTGTGTGGACAAACTACAGAGCACAGAGCCAACCCACGTGCAAGATGTCCAGGGGCCCAACTCCTGAATCAAAGCAACCCCGGTCTCCTTGCGTTCAGAACATCTCCTGGCTGATTCTGAGCCCCTAGGGGAGACCCCACACAGCCCCCCACAGAGCAAGCTTGGTGCTTGGAGGAGTCTGGCCAGGACCAAGCCACATGCACAGAGGAAACTGGGGCTGAGGCTGGAAAGGAGCCCAGAGTGAAACCAAGAGGAAACAGAGCCACTCTGGGTGGAGAGAACTCTGACCACAAAGGCATCAGGGAGAATGCTGGGCTGTGAACAGGCACAGGGGCAAGGCCGCCACGGGCATCACTGTCCCAGCAAGTAGCTTCGTGTGGCCAGGTGGAAATCAACCAAGCCAGGTGAACCGTGCCTGAGGATGCAAGGCATCGGCCAGCCGGAGCCGCACAGGAGAATGAAAATCAGGTGCAAAGGGGTAGTGGCCCCAGCGGTGACCAAGAACAGGCCATGTCCAGCCTTATCCTCAGAGATGTATCCCGCTGTGGTCTTGCCATTTGGCTGGTGTCCTGCTTAGAAAGGCAGCGAAGGACTGATTCAACGCTGGAGGTAAAGGCCTGTACTTCTCAAACTAGGGTGCCAGCCAAGTTGCCCCTGTGCCTTCCTCACTCACTTCTCACACCTGCACAGCTTGAGTCTGGCCTCCTATGTGCTCCTCCACAGAGATCATGAACTCCACAGCCCCAAGTCCACAGAGTGAGTTTCTGTTGTTCCCTCACTGGTCTTCTTGGATGCATTTTACTGCTGCCCACACTCTCCGTAGTATCAGGTCTCCATCAGGCTCTGCGACCTCTCTCCACTACCTCTCTGCCTCTTCTCAGAGACCTCATCTCTCTAAGTGCCCTTAAAGATGGATGTTGCCCAAATACATTGCGTCCTCAATGCTGTGCTTGGATCATCAGTTCAGGACCCCACAATACCCCGTATTAACAGACACTTATAACAAGTCCACACTGACCTCTTCCGAGAGTTGGGCTTCCCATCCCCAGTAGACACGAAGATACATATTTGGATGAGCTAGATACACTTAAAACACAACCTCACCAGAAATGAAGCCACTGCTTGCCCTGCTGAGTTAACTATTTTCATTAGTTAACTATTTTCGTTAGTGGGATACCACTTGCTTCAACCACAGTTTCAAACAACTAATTCCCATGAATTTTCCCCTTTTCATTTAATCCAATCAAGTCCTTCCCTTCCGTACTTCCTCTGCGCAGGCCCCTGCCATTTTCACCTGGACCACTCCCAGAGCATTCCAATTCACTGCCTGAAACAACATCCACCCTCCACACCATGTCACCATGAGCTTTCTCAAACAATAGTTGAACCCTTTCACAGTTCCTTATTGACCAAGCTCTACATCTGTACCTGCTGCAAGTTTCTGAAAACCCACCTTCTTTTCCAACTGGAAACCTTCACTTGTACTCTGCCTTCTGCAGGAATGGCTCCTGGCTTAACTCTGCATAGCTAACTCCCGTATCTCCTGTGTGCCCCAGCACCTCTTCAAGATCATTCCTAAATCTCCAGTTCAGTTAGGACCCTGTTGTTACCTCTGGCAGCCCATGAGTTTTGGACCCCTTTCCCAGCTGGTGATTATACAGGGCACTTTGAATGATGCAGGTACCTCAGCTCCCACTGTCCACGCTGCTGGACACCCAGTCTGTTCCTTGGCTTTGTTACCTCCCAATCGTCCTGAAGCAGCCCAGCATCTTCACCCCCAGGACTGTTTTCCCAAAATCCCAGGTTGGACTCAAGGGCCTCTTTCCTTTCACTTTTCTAGAAACCAGGAAACATCCTATGCATATCTCGATTATTGCATTTGGCACGTCCTTTGAACTCATCTGTTTGAGGAGTCCCTGAACTGTGAATTCCTCCAGGAAGTAACTGTGTATTCTTCCTTTTAGGAAGCTAGACCTAGCACAGTGGTCAAAAAATGTTTGTTGGACTCAAATGATACTCATGGGAGCAGCAGTCCTCAGTTTCATATCATATTTTGGTGGTGGCCCAGGCATGTCACTGGTTACAAGATGAACCCTGGAAGAATCCCACATTCTCAGATGCCTGCAGAAAAGCTCCAGGTTAGACCTTCAAGTCACAAATGTCTTCTTGGTGTCTGGCACACAATTTGTCTGACACACAATTTTCACCTCTGCTAAAATAACTAATTCTGCCCAACAAAGAGGACAGGGCAGCAGGCACATCATACTCTCCAGGATGAAGGCACTTCAGGAGGGGTCACATCAGATAAGGGTCAGGTGGGGGGATACACCTGAGGTGTGAAGGTTAGGAAAGGATTGCTTCAATCAAATCAGCATTCCCAGAGATTGATAAATCTGAATTAGTGTTGAGTAGGTGGTGCTTGCAGCTCCAAGGATGGGGGGTGGGGGGTGGTTATAGGTGTCATAGATAGTATATGCTGGTAGAAGAAGAGAGCTGAAATGGAAATGGTATAGATTCCTTTTTCATTAAAGCTCCTCTTTCCCACTGTTTCCAGAATGTAGCCACAGTATTAATAGTGATCTCATTTATTGGTTATGAGCCATTTACATATATTATCTTTAATTTTTATAACACTCTGCAAGGCGAGTCTTATTATTATCCTCATTTGCAGAAGAGAAAACCAACTATGACGGTCACATAATTTGCTCAGGGTGGCCCAGTCGGTCACCACCAGAGCCAGAATTGAACCCCACTCTCCAAACTTCCTGTTCTTTCTGTTCCAAGATGCTCCCCATTCACAAAGTCTGAATGGCTACAGCATCCATGTGCAGAGCGGAAGGAACTGTGGCCATAATTTTTTCTCAAAGCAAAGGAGGGACATGGTCCCAGTGTATTTCAAAGTTAAGTGTGAAGATGTGGCTAAGAATCTACCCTAATCATATTCAGACAAGCAGCACAATAGGCCACAGTAACTAAAAACAAACACAGATACAGAAAACAACTCAAATGCCATCCCACACTACTCACAAGGCAAGAAAGACTTTGGGATAGGAAAACAAATGTAAATATTCAAGTTTAATGAATATTCCTGTGATGAAAAGAGAGCACTTTCAGAAAGTAAAACTGACCTCTACTGGGCTAAGGGCACATATAGGAATGATGCTGAAACACGGCAAAACCAAGAAAGAGGCAACAACAAGTTCACTGCCAAATTCCTGCAAAGCCTCAATCAGTCCAAATAAGTAGTGGCCATAATATAAACTTTTATCTTTTATGTCAACAAACTGCCTTTAATAACTACAAATGCCTCATGACTTGCCTCCTTCTAATCTTTCTTGAGACTTGGAGTACGTAATGAGGTCTATGACATTAGGACTCTTTAAAGCGTTTTATTGAGGTATAACTGACATAACAATAAAAATGAACAGTTTGATGAGTTTTGGCATATATATATCATATATATCATATATATATATATGTATATATTGACCATAAAATTATCACTACAGTCAAGTTAATGACCTTATCTAAAATCTCCAAGTGCTTCCTCATCCCCCTTTGTAATAACCCTGCTCCCACCCTGTATCCAGTTTCCCATGATGGTTACATTTGGCAAAACTATAATTTCACAACCTGGATATTGACACTTATACAGTCAAGATCATTTAGCATCTTTACTTAAATAACTCCCAGTATACATCCAGTCTACCTTACTTTCATCACACAAGGATGTCTCACATCAAGCCCTTTGATAGCTTTCCATGCCTCAATCCCCCCACCCCTCTGTCATTCAGTAATCTGTTCTCCAAATCTATAATTTTGTCATATAAAGAATATTATATAAACAGATTCATGCAATATATAATCTTTTGAGATAAACATTTTTCACTCAGACTGATTCCCATGAGATCCATCCAAGATATGCATATGTCAGTCGCTTCCTCCTTTTTATTGCTAAGTAGCATTCCAAAGTATGGTTACATCAGAATTTATTTAGCCATACTCTCACTGAAGTGCATTTAGGTCGTTTCTACTTTTTAAAGCTATGATGAATAAAGCTGCTATGAACTGGTTTCTTTGTGAACATAATTTTTAATTCCTCTGAAATAAATGCCCCTAAATGCAATTGCTGGGTCATATGGTAAGTGCATGTTTAGTTATTATTATAAGAAACTTCAAAATTATTTTACAAAGTGGCTATATCATTTTACATTCCCACCAGCAATGTATGTGTGATCCAGTTTCTCCATATCCTTGCTAGCATTTACAGTTATCATTATTTTTCATTTTAGCCATTCTTATAGGTGTAGTGGTATCTCATTTTGGTTTTCATTTACCTTTTCCTAATGGCTAACATTGCTGAACATCTTTTCATGGGCTGACTTGCAACCTATATATCCTCTTCAGTGAAATGTCTGTACATGTCTTTTGCCCATTCTGTAATGAGGTTTTTTATTACACACACACACACACACACACACACACACACACACACACACACACATCTTTTGCTAGATATTTGAATAGCAATGTTTTTCTCTTGGTCTATAGTTTATAATTTCATCCTCTTCACAAAGTCCTTCATAGAGCAAAATTTTGAATTTTGATGAGGTCCAATTTATCATTTTTTTTCCTTTTATGGATTGCACTTTGGTTTCAAATATAAGAACTTTTTGTCTAGCTCTGTCTCTGAAGACTTTCCCCTTTGCTTTTTTTTCTAAAGTTTTACAGTTTCACATTTAAGTCTGTGAATGTGAAATGTGAGATACTGTTTGTAGAAGGCATGATATTTAAGCAGATTTTTTTAAGTTTATGGATATTCAATTGCTCCAGCACCATTTGTTGAAAAAAGCTGTCAATCTTCCATTGAATGGTTTTTGTACCTTTGTGAAGAAAGTCGGGCACATTTGTGTGGGTCTGTTTCTGGGTTCTCTACTCTGTCAAAGATCTGTGTGTTAATTCCTCTGCCAATACCACACAATCATGATTACTGTAGTGTGTGGCAGGCCTTAATATTGGGTAAAGTAATTCTACCACATTATTTTCTTTTTAAAGAAAGTCCTGTGCATTTCCATATAAATTTTATTATAAATTTATCTATGTCCACAAAATACCTTGCTGATAGGAAATGTTTTAAACCTATAGAATAATTTGAATGGAGTTTACATAGTCACTGTGTTAACTAATTCATGAAGACAGTATGTCTTACCATTTATTTGGATCATCTTTGGTTTCTTTCATCAGCATTTTGGAACTTTCAGCTACAGATCCTGTATGTGTTTTGTTAAGCTATACATATTCTGCTTTTTTTTGAGTAATGAAATCCAAATGATATTCTGATTTTATTTGCAGTTTCCATGTTAGTTAATATACAGAAATGAGATTGATTTTGGATGTTGTATCCTGTGACTTGCCAAACTCACTTATTAGTTGTAACAGAATTTTTATAGATTCCTTGGGATCTTCTACATATACAATCATGTCATTTTCAAATGGTGACAGTTTTATTTTGTCCTTTCCAACCTGTATGACTTTTCTTTCCTTTTGTTATTTTATTGCAGTGGCTAGAACTTTCAATAGTATGTTATAAAAGAGTAGTAGGACTAGATATCTTTGACTTGTTCCCAATCTTAATAGGAAATCATTCAGTCTTTTACCTTTAAATATGAAGTAACCTGTAGGTATTTTGTAGATGCACTTTATCAAGTTAAGAAGTTTCCCCTTGATTCCTAGTTGGCTGAAAGATTTTATCATGAATGAGTGTAGAATTTTGTCAAATGATTTTTTTTAACATCATATTATATGATGTTATGACTTTTCTTCTATACCCTGTTGATATGGCAGATTACATTGATTTATTTTTGAATATTAAACCAGCCTCGCATAGTAGGAATAAACCCTACTTCATCATGGTGTCTAATCTTTTTTATATATTGCTGGATTAAATTGGCTAATATTTTCTTGAGAATTTTACATGAGAGTTCATGAGAGATATTGGTGTCTAATTTTCCATTTCTCTCTCTCTCTCTCTCTATCTCACACACACACAAACACACACACACACACTTTTTCTGGTTTGGGTATCAAGTCAATACTACTCTCATAAAATGAGTTGGGAATGAATTAGATATGTTCCCTCCTCTTCTATTTTCTGGAAGAGATTGTATAGAAGCGATGTTAAATTTTCTTTAAAGTTTGGTAGAATCCTCCAACGAAAGCATCTGGACCTGACAATTGAGGGGTGTACTCTTTACTACATATTAAGTTTCGTTAGTATTTATAGGAGTATTGGGTTGTATATTTCACTTCAGCTGAGTTTTGGTAGTTTCTGGTTTTCAAGGAAAGTAAAGTTGCTTGTATTATTCCTTTATCATCCTTTTAATAGTAGCAGGATCTATAGTGATATTTCCTTTTCATTTATGATATTGATGGTGTGTGCCTTCTCCTTTGTATGTTGGTCAGTCCTGTTTATCAATTTAATTGATTTTTTCAAAGAAATACCTTTCTATTTCATTGATTTTTCTCTATTTCTTGTTCTCTATTTCATTGGTTTTTGCTCTTACCTTTATTATTCCTTTCCTTTTGCTTGTTTTGGGTTTATTTTTACTTTTTTTTTTTTTTTTTTTTAGTTTCCTGAAGTAGGAACTTACATGCTTTTGTGATGTAAGCATTTAGTGCTATAAATTTCATTCTTAACACTGCTTTAGCTGCCTCCTACATATGTCAATATATTGTTTCATTTTTATTCAGTTCTATGCTTTATATTTCTTTTGAGACTTTCTTTTTGACCCATGGATTATTTAGAAGTATGCTGATAAATTTACAATTTGAAGATTTCCCCATTATTGTTATTGGTTTCTAGTTTGTGGTCAGAGAACATACTCCGTATGATTTCAATTCTTTTAACTTTGCTGAGGTTTGTTTTATGACCAAGAATATGATCTATCTTGTTGAATGTTCTGTAGGCACTAGAAAAGAGTGAGCATTCTACTTCTTCTGGGTGGAATGTTGTATATATGACAACAACCATGATCATGTTGTTCAGTTCTTCTGTATCCTTGCCAATTCTCTGTCTAGTAGTTCTACCAACTATTGAGAGTGAGGTGTTGAAGTCCCCAGCAATAATTGTGGATTTGTCTATTTCTCCTTTTTGTTCTGTCATTTTCTGCTTCTTATATTTGAGGCACACACATTTAAGAGTGTTGCATCTTTCTGGAGGATTGATTTTCTAATAGCCTTCTTTGTTTCCGATAGTTTCTTTCCTCTAAAGTATACTTTTTATTATATTAGTATAGCAAATCCTGTTTTCTTTCTTTATTAATGTCTGCATCATATATCTTTTCCATCCTTTTACTTTCAACCTAGCAATGTAACTGTATATAGGAAACTGTGAGTTTCCTGTATAGAGCATATTATTGAACCATATATTTTTAAAATCCATCCTGTCAATTTCTGTCTTTTAATTGGTTTATTCAGACAATTTACATTTAAAGTAATTATTGATATGTTAGAGCTTAAGTCTGCCATTTTATTATTTGTTTTCTGTTTCCTGTTTCTCTTTTTTTATTCTCCTTTGAGTTATTTGAATTTTTCTAGGATTCTATATTGATTTATTTATAACATTCTTGAGAATATCACTTTGTATTATTTTGCTAGTAGTCGTTCTAGATATTAATATGTAAATGGAACTCATCACAGCCTACTGGTGTCAACATTTTACCACCTCAGGCTGAGTGCAGAAACTTCAGTTTCATTTAGGTGCCATTATTCTCCCACTTTTAAAATATAATTTTCTTCAGTGTTTCCTCTATATATATTGAGCATCATATCAAATGATTTATATTTTTTTGCTTCAGCTATCTAATATGATTTAAGATAGTAATGACAGATGGGATAGTCTATGTTCTCTTCCTTCTGAATTTCTATGACTTCTGTTATCATTTCCTTTTTATTTCAAGAATTTCCTTTAATCATTCTCAAAGGCTAGGTTTGCTAGCAACATATTCTCTTTGTTTTACTTGGTCTAAGAATGCATTTATTTCTCCTTCACTACTAAAGGATATTTTCACTGGGTATAAAATTCACAGTTGACAGTTTTTCTTTCAGTACCTAAAAACTGTTGTACCACTTCCTACTGGCCTACAGGGTTTCATATAAGAAATTTACTGTCATTCAAATTGGTGTTCCCTTATAAGTAAGATGACATTTCTCTCCAGCTGCTTCAAGATTTATTTATTATCTCTAGTTTTCAGAAGTTTAATTATGATGTGTTTTAGCCTGGATTTCTTTGGGATTGTTCTATTTGGAGTTGACTTAGCTTCTTGAATATATACATTTATACCTTTTGCCAAATTTGGGAAGTTACAGCCATTATGTCGTCAAATACGTTTCACTTTCTCTCCTCTCCTCTTTTGCAATTCCAATGATATGAATGTCAGTTCCTTTGTCATTGTTTCACAGGTCCCTGAGATGCTGCTCAATCTTTTTTCTAGTATAGTTTCTCTTTGTTGCTAAAGCTAGGTAAGTTCTGTTGAATTATCCTTGGATTCACTGATTCTATCTTTGTCATTCCCACTCTACTACTGAGCCATCTAGCAAGTCTTTACATTTCAGTTATTATATTTGCCATTTCTGTAATTTCTATATTTTAATCATGTGTTTCTTTGGTTAGCCTGTCTATTTTCTCATTTGTTTTAGAGTGTCTGTCATTGCTCCCTGAAGCACTCTTATGATAGCTGCTCTAAAATCCTTTTTGGTTCATCTCACTATTTTATCCGTCTCACTATTGGCAACTGTTGATTGTCTTTTCTCACTTAAGTTGTGATTGTCCTGGTTCTCAGAATGATGAGTGATTTTTCCATTATATCCTGGATATTTAGTGCATTATGTTGGGAGACTCTGGATCCCATCTAATCTTTTTTAGCAGGTAGTCCCCATGTACACATATAGCTTGAAGCCCAGGTGGGTGTGAATGTTCAGGCTCCCACTGGCCCCACCTACAGCATCCCAACAAAGGTACTGAGTCACACTGCCTCATCAAGAGTGGATCATGGTAGATGTTCAGCTCCCTCCTTGGTCCCACTAAAACCTTCCTGGGGGAAGGGGGAAATGGAGTCATACCACCTCATCACTTCTTAGTTGGGGTGTAAAATCAGAGTCCTGCTAGGACCCAATGACACTAGGTAGAGGGAAAGCAGAAGGCTCCTCAGTCTGCTTTATTGCTATAGGGTGGATGTGGAAGCCTCAGCTCTCTAAGCTGAGAGCTTAGGGGCCACACTGGCACAGTGTGGGGAAGAACAAGCAACAGAGTGGCTACTAGCCTTTACTCCCATGATCTTGTTCTGTCTCATTGATGGTCTCTAGCAGTCCAGTCTCTTCCTTCTACCTTTCAGAGCCTTCCTAGGTGTCTTACAACCAGAGACTTTTAGTTGTGATGGGGAGAACCTGAGAGGAATGGGGCTGCTCCATCTTGGTCAGAACCAGAAGGCCTATTAATAACTGTTTTAATGTACTTGTTTGCTGATTCTAACATCTGTCTCAATTTTGATGGATCAGTTTCTGTCCTTATTACAGCTCTTATTATCAGGCTTTTGTCTATTAAACTGATTGGATTCCAGACACTACAAATTTTAGCTTGCTGGGTGCTGGGCATTTTTGCTTTCCTATAAATATTCTTGAGCTTTGTTTTGGAATGCTGTTTAGTTATTTGGAAAAAGTTTGAGGCTTCTGGATCTTGCTTTTATTATTTACTAGATGAGACCAGAGTTGGGTTCATTCTGTGGCTAACCCAGTCAACATTGTTGAAAGTGAAAGCCTCATCGACTTGATAGTACTGTTCCTGACACCCCATAAGTCATGAGGTTTCCAGTCTGGCTGTACGAACAGGCAGCTCCCAGCCCTAAGTGAGTTGGGAGGCTCCTTTTAGGCTATTCCTCCTCCAGCCTCAGGTAGTTTCCTCACATGCATGCACTATTCTGAACACTCTGTTGAATGTTTGAGGGGGATCTTCTGTAGATTTCTGGGCTTCTCTCTGTGCAGCTCTCTCCTCACTGGTACCATGTCTTGCGAACTCTAGTCACCTTGGTCTCCTGCCCATTCTGCCTCCAGGCTCTACCTGGGCTCCCATCCCTGCGTCAAATCCTGCAGGCTCCCAAGACAGCAAGCTGGGGCAACTACAGGGCTCCCTCCTTTGCTTCTCATCTCTCGGGATCACAGTCTTCTATTGTTTGACGTCCAGTGTCTTGACTTCAAAATATTGTCTTACGTATTTTATTTTTTGGTTTTTGTGGTAATGAAGGACACAAAAATATTTATTTCAGATGGAATGGTAAATCTTATCCTTGTTACCCCATCTTGTCTATAACCAGAATCATTATAATTTAATTATGTTTTTCCTATTTTTAGCAGATTCTGCATTTTCTCCAAACAGTTCTCTATTTTCCATCTGATCTGACTCCCATTATCACCTGTGAGGCTGGTTAAGCAAGTGTTTCACAAATGGACCATGCCATGTCTTGCCCCCCATTTCACAGTCCTAAGGGGGCAGTCTTCACTTTCCTGCCCAGAACACAGTCATCATCAATGCTGTCTCTGTACTGTTTGATCACTGTTTATAAAATGTAAGTAACTGTTTTATACTTTTTATACTTTTCCTCAATCCTCTAACTGGATCTTAGTATTTCCAAGTTTTTCACCAAGTGACTTACTCATTAATTTATCCTGCTAGGCTCACGTGAGCACTCATTGCACTCATTTTGTCTTTCAAGTGTATATTATAGACGAACAACAAAAGGCACTCTCTACAGTAAGTCCTATATTTCTAGGTATGGAAGTTACCCTGTTTAGAGGAAACTAAGCATCTCTAGGAGAGAAGAGTTGGGAGAGGACTGGCTGGTCTACCCCATTCCCTCACATGCCCCACATAAATGGACAAGCTGATAATCACATTTCCATAATCATCTATTTACTTCAGGCAAACACACTATTTAACATTCTGTTTAGTACTAACGATCTGAAATCACCTGGCTTATTTATTCAAGTCATTTATTACTGGCCAATTTATATTAGGCCAAATATGTACACTATCCCTTGAATTTGGAATTATATGATTATCTCTGAAAATCACTACTCAACTTATTTGGGTGTTGAGTAAACACAACCATTCTCAGCTTGCTTTTTCTTTTTGAAATAATTGTTTTCAATCTTTATGTATTCTTTTTTTTTAACATCTTTATTGGAGTATAATTGCTTTACAATGGTGTGTTAGTTTCTGCTTTATAACAAAGTGAATCAGTTATACATATACATATGTTCCCATATCTCTTCCCTCTTGCGTCTCCCTCCCTCCCATTCTCCTTTTCCCACCCCTCTAGTGGTCACAAAGCACCGAGCTGATCTCCCTTTGCTATGCAGCTGCTTCCCACTAGTTATCTATTTTACATTTGGTAGGGTATATATGTCCATGCCACTCTCTCACTTTGTCCCAGCTTACCCTTTCCCCTCCCCATGTCCTCAAGTCCACTTTCTAGTAGGTGTGTGCCTTTATTCCCATCCTGCCCCTAGGTTCTTCAAGACCTTTGTTTTTTTTTTTAGATTCCATATATATGTGTTAGCATACGGTATTGTTTTTCTCTTTCTGACTTACTTCACTCTGTATGACACACTCTAGGTCTATCCACCTCACTACAAATAACTCAATTTCATTTCTTTTTATGGCTGAGTAATATTCCATTGTATTCATGTGCCACATCTTCTTTATCCATTCATCTGTCAATGGACACTTAGGTTGCTTCCATGTCCTGGATATTGTAAATAGAGCTGCAATGAACATTGTGGTACATGATTCTTTTTGAATTATGGTTTTCTCTGGGTATATGCCCAGTAGTGGGATTGCTGGGTCATATGGTAGTTCTATTTTTAGTTTTTTAAGGACTCTCCATACTGTTCTCCATAGTGGCTGTATCAATTTACATTCCCACCAACAGTGCAAGAGGGTTCCCTTTTCTCCACACCCTCTCCAGCATTTATTGTTTGTAGATTTTTTGATGATGGCCATTCTGACCGGTGTGAGGTGATACATCATTGTAGTTTTGATTTGCATTTCTCTAATGATTAATGATGTTGAGCATTCTTTCATCTGTTTGTTGGTAATCTGTATATCTTCTTTGGAGAAATGTCTATTTGGGACTTCTGCCCATTTTTGGATTGGGTTGTTTGTTTTGTTGATATTGAGCTGCATGAGCTGTTTGTATATTTTGGACATTAATCCTTTGTCAGTTGCTTCATTTGCAAATATTTTCTCCCATCCTGAGTGTTGTCTTTTCATCTTGTTTATGGTTTCCTTTGCTGTGCAAAAGCTTGTAAGTTTTAGGTCCCATTTGTTTATTTTCATTTTTATTTCCATTTCTCTAGGAGGTGGGTCAAAAAGGATCTCGCTGTGATTTATGTCATAGTGTGTTCTATGTTTTCCTCTAAGAGTTTTACAGTGTCTGGCCTTATATTTAGGTCTTTAATCCACTTTGAGTTCATGTTTGTGTATGGTGTTAGTGTTCTAATTTCATTCTTTTAAATGTAGCTGTCCAGTTTTCCCAGCACCACTTATTGAAGAGACTGTCTTTTCTGCATTGTATATCTTTGCCTCCTTTTTCATAGATTAGTTGACCACAGGTGTATGCGTTTATCTCTGGGCTTTCTACCTTGTTCCATTGATCTATGTTTCTGTTTTTGTGCCAGTACCATACTGTCTTGATTACTGTAGGTTTGTAGTATAGTCTGAAGTCAGGGAGTCTGATTCCTCTAGCTCCATTTTTCTTTCTCAGCCAAAGATTGCTTTGTCTCTTCAGGGTCTTTTGTGTTTCCATACAGATTGTGAAATTTTTTGTTCTAGTTCTGTGAAAAATGCCAGTGGTAGTTTGATAGGGATTCCACTGAATCTCCAGATTGCTTTGGGTAGTATTCAAAAGCGGGAAAACTGGAAGCAGATGAGCGTCAATTCCTTGGGATGGGAGACCTCTAACTAAGAATTCCTTCATAAGTTGGTATAGGAAAGTTAAAGAACTAAAAAGATGTTCCTTAATTCCTGTTTGTTGAGAGTGATTGCAAATATATGCAGGTTTACGGATCGTTTTTATTCACTTCTTTAGGAAGATTATGTAAGAAAGAGAACTAATTATTAATTATTTTTCACATCAGAATATGTAAAGATTCTTAATCTTTACATAATTAATAATGCAAAAATATTCACATTGCAATTCTCTTTCTTACATAATCTACCTAAAGAAGTGAATAAAAACGATCCGTAAACCTGCATATATTTGCAATCACTCTCAACAAACAGGAATTAAGGAACATCTTTTTAGTTCTTTAACTTTCCTATACCAACTTATGAAGGAATTCTTAGTTAGAGGTCTCCCATCCCAAGGAATTGACGCTCATCTGCTTCCAGTTTTCCCGCTTTCGAATTGCCAGCATACAACTGGGCAATTTTTTCCCCTCACTGCACTGGAGAGAGGGAGGTGGCGGAATCCAGAGCCCTGGAGCATCAGGTGTTATATCTAAATTTCTGTAACACACCTCATAGGTATGATTTTTTTTAATTCAATATTCAAAATAAACTTTTTTTATCAAAAAAAAGGAGGAGAGCACATCAGTGGAGACACATCCCTCCTGGTCTCATTGTGTGGAGCTCCAACCAGGAGCACATATCTGATCCATTCTGGAATCTCATTATCAATGTTCCTACAATTGACACAATTTGTGTCACACAATCAAACGCTGTAAACCAGAGACAGGCTCGAGCTTGTCGTGGAAGGACTTGTGCTCAGCCTCTCCACTGACCCAGCCAGAAATTCAACCTGAAATGTACCCGTACCAAGTCATCATTTTCCTTGTGAATCCACAGGCGTGTGTATCTGGAGTTGGCAACTAGAGGTCTGAAACCTATACAGGCACCTGGCCTCACTCCTCTGGGTCCCAGTGGCTCAGGCTCCCCAGGGCCCCTTGGGAGCCTCACGGGGGGAAAGCCATTCCTTGCCGAGCTGACCGTCTCCTGGTGCTGGGTCCCTGTCCTGCATGGCGACTGACGTCACCTGGGAACAGAATGACCCTGGTTCAGGTCATCACCTTCCAGGTGTCTCCAGACCTTCCCCGGGCACCTCGCCCCCTGGAGCCTCCTTCCCTCGCTCTGCACCCCCCAGTTGGTATCCCACCCAGAGGTGCACACCTTGGGCACTCAGTCCCCCCCCAGGGCCCACACACGACAGCACACACCTTCCTCTGTTTTGACTGTGGAACGCCACACAACTGTCGTGGATGGAATTAGCAGGGAGTTTTTATGAAAAATGATTTTAAGAGTTAGACACAGGCTCCTTCACAAGGATGGTAAACCTGGGCAGATGCTAACCAGGGCGGGGGTAAGCAGGCCTGCGAGATCTGCATGAGGCACCTGCCGAGTGAGGGGCTCCCTGTGCTGACGTGTCTTTCCTGCTTCCATCACGAAGGCACCAAAGCTCCTTGCACGGGACTCCCTTCCATGGCCTTTGCCAAGTGTAAAACTGTTCATCTGTGTAACTGGAGCAATGTCTTTTCACTGTAACCTTCGGCCTCACTCCACTGAGCTTGTAGCTGTCAGATCCTCATGTCAAGCTTTCTGGGACACAGGCAGCCATAGCATCGCCTCAATCAGGACCCCAAATATCTTATCTGCCACACAAAACCCCAGAGGTGAAATGTTTTGGGAGGAGAAGAGAATGAATGAAATAATAAATACATTTTTTCTGATTCTATACAAATGAAAGCAGATCATTTCATTTTTATTAAATACAAAAAATAGGTTCCCCTCCTATATGCAAAAAAATAAAACAGTTGAGTCACAATGCACATAATATTTTAAGAGACTTTCATATAATATTGCTCATCTATTCATTATAAACTAAAATATTTCTGTGGATATTTAAAAATCTTCCATGAGGCAATGTTTCAGAAGACTCAAGATCATTGTTTTCAGTCTAAAACAGATATTCAGATGTTACAAAGAGGGAACTCAGAGGAGATTAAAGGGTCTGCTAATGTATAAAAATAATGAATTTAAAGTCAAGTGTTCTGTCACTTAAAACACAGGACTGAATGAACAACAAAAACATCTACAACATATATACAACTTATCTAAACACTTCAAAACAGAATCAGGAAAAAGGGTCATATTTCTTTCATCAAGTCATGGTTATTCCAAAGCACATTCTCAAACAGAATCCTTACTGCTCTGTTCAAACCACCACATGATACTCAGGAGCTCTATGGAATCCCTCAGCCTGTGTGAATTGCAGAGGATGGCTCTGTCTGTTTCCTTAGCTTCCTTCCAAAATCTCACAGCTACTTATTTGAGCAGAACCATATAGACCTTTACTTCCTCAAATATGTGTCCCTGCATCCCTTAAGTACCAAAGAACCACTTCATATAAAATCACTTTACATACCATTTCCTTTTTCAACAAAACTATCACTAGTAATACACATACACACAGACACAGACTGTAACATTTCCTAGGTTTCTACCATAGTCGATTACATTTTAACTATCTAATCTGGCTTTATAGTGGATTCTTGAAAGGATATTTAGGAACTAAAATATCTGATTCTGGAAGCTGCTTACTATCCTTTCTGGAACAATTAGACACACACCCATGAATAAAATAATCCCAGAAGACAGTCTTTGATAAGCATGTACTGAGGGCTGCCATTTACTGACCATCCATTCTGAGCTCACAAGTTCGTGGGGTGAGAGTCTTAAATATCTGAAATATTTAAGACAGACTAGGACCAGTGCTGAAGGGAGGAGCAATTCATGACTTTTTAAATGAGTTTTGAAAGGTCAGGAAAAGACAAAAACTGTGTGGGGATGGGTAGTTCAGAATGCTCCAGAGAAGAGAAATCAAGCTCAACCAGCTTGTGGGTGTTTATTCAAAGAAAATGAAAATACTAACTGGAAAAGAATCTGTACCCCCATGTGTACTGTAGCATTATTTACAATAGCCAAGACATGGAAACAATCTAAGTGTCCACTGATGTATGAATATATAAATAAGTTGTGGTATACACACACACACACACACACACACAATGGAATCTTTTTCAGTCATAAAAAGAATGAAACCTTGCCATTTGTGACAACATGGATGAATCTTGAAAGCGTTATACTAAGTGAAATGAGTCAGGCACAGAAAGACAAATACTGCATGATCTCACTTATATGTGGAATCTAAAACAAAACAAAAAAGCTCATAGATACAGAGAGCAGACTGGTGATTGCCAAAGGCTGGGAGTGGGGGGATGAAATAGGTGAAGAGGGTCAAAAGGTGAAAACTTCCAGTTATAATAAGTAAGTCCTAAAGATGAAAAAAAACATTTTAATGAGTTTTGAAAGGTCAGCAAAAGAGAAAAACAGTGTGGACATGGGTAGTTCTGAATGCTCCAGAGAGGGGGCAGAAATCAAGCTGGATTTTGAAGTAAACGAGTTAGTGGCTCCATCATCAAGGCGCCCTTGTGCAGAGGACACCCATAATTATAAGACAAGCCAGGAAGGGAAAAGTGCTCTGAGTGAGGGTGACCTGGGATAGAGGAGATGGGGGCCGAGAAGGGCATGCATCTGGGGAGAGCCGTCAGGAGCCTTCTGAAGTGGGTAGGCTGAGCCTGAAGGACAGCTGACTGTTTTGACAGAGCAGATGAGGACTGAAGGAGAAGACCAGGCAAAGCATGGGGACTGAACAAACAGAGAACACCTATTTGTCATCCACAAGCTGTCTACCTCCACATCAAGCATGAAAGTGGGGCACAAGGGAGGGGCAGGCACTACTAAAGGAAGACCTGGAGACAGGAAGACCATGCCCTCTGCTCCTGACACCTCCTCTGGTAGCTTCCATGCCTCCCCTCTACTGACTTCTTCCCTCTATCTGCAAACACCCTCAGATCCCTCCATCCAAAGATGAAGTCAGCACTCTCCCCTGGTGAGGCATCATGGTGCATCTCAGCATTTTCAGGCACACTGAGAAACTCCTAAGGAACGGAGGGGATTGGACAACTAGGGATTGGGCCTGCGTCAGTAGAGGAATCAGAAAAAGGTGCCCTGGAACTTGGTAGTAGCAGAAACAAAGATGAGAAGATGGTCCAACTGGACAGTGTAAACTACAAAGCAACAGAGGACCCTGAACCCATGCATGTCTGCAAGCCACTTGGTCAGCCTCCTGTGGAGCCTGTCAGGGAAAAGGCAACAAAATGGCAAAAAAGTGGTTACTTACATCCAGGAGAGCCAGGCAGAAATGAGTTAAGAAGAAGGTACAAATGCAATTTTTAAAGAAAATTGATGACACATAATGTAGAGAAGACATTATAATTCATTTAGCTACTAGTTTATGGAGACTTCCCCTTGACCATCTACTGCTGTAAGAGCGGTACAAACACAGCACAATGAAGACCCTCGTCGGGGGCACACAGACAATTAGAAGCAAATGAAGAATTGCAAGACATGCCAGGTGCTTCAAAGAAAAATCAAGTGGATTGAAGGAATAGAGAGTAATGGTGCAGAAGAATGCTATTTTTGATGGAATGGAGAGAAAAACTCTCTGAAAAGGAGACAATGAAGGACAGACCAGAGTGATGTGATGACGGGCTCTCAGGTGGTGCTAGAGGGGAATGTCCCAGGCAGAGAGATGAGGACAAGTCAGGGGCCCAGGTAGGCGCAGAGTTAGATGCACCAGACCAATTAAGAAGACAAGAGTCAGTGAGCCTGGAGAGAGGGCAGGAGGGTGGCAGATGCAATAGGTTAGGCCAATTGTGTGAGCTTGGGAAGCCGACATGGGCATTTACTCTGAGACGGCCATCCCTGAGAAACAGAGTAAAGGTCTGGTAGGTTGCTGGAGGGCAGGGAGGACTAAGAGGAGAGACTCATGGATCTGGATTTGAAGGTGAGGGTGAGGGTGAGGGGTAGAATTTCTACACGAGGAAGGAAAGCAGATTAGAAGAAACTGAAGAAAAAGCAGATGTAAGGGGAATTCCCAGAGACGTAAAATCCAGTGAAAGCTGTGCCCTCAGTGCCCTCAGTGCTGCCAAGAGCTGTCAGCATCTTGGAGCTTATACATTTTTGTCCACGGATTTTCTCCCACAACTGTGGAAGTGGGGATGGCAGGCTCCCCCATGGGCTGTCCTAGTATTCAGGAGCTATCTCCTTACTGGAGGAAACCAAGGCAGTAAGGGGGACAAAGCCTGAGCTCAAAACTCCAGTCTTCTTCCCAGGGCACATCCACCTGAGTCTGTGTCCCCTGGCCTGCTCTCGCAGCGCTTCCTGGATCTGGGGGAAGTCTTGCCCCTATAATGACCCATGCTCAGCCAGAGAAGGGGTTCAGAGCAAGTCACTCCGAAATGTACCCCTCTGTACCAGGGTTATTTTGAGCTGAACGCAACTAAGAAAGAGCAGACACAGCAAGAGCTCTCTGCCCTTCCTCTACTCACCCGAAACAGAACACACAGTCCCCTTTTGAAGGTGTCCACTTCCCACCACGTTCAGAACCAGAAAGAGAATCAACCTTATCGTGGGAGATGAGATGGCACCAAGAAAGTGTCTATACAAGCAACCTAGCTAGCCCTTATCTACCATTAGTGTCCCACATATTTGCCCACAACTTGCCATCCCTAGAAACCCTTTCCCTTATCTTACCCGGTAGACCTAATGGCATGTGTATGCTTATAGTATTGACTATATTCAACAGCACAGCCTGACTTTTGCAGATGAAAGTGAAATTTCTTGATTAAAATTTTTTTAAAACTCCTTGATTATGTAAGCTGTTAGACAAACTGGAATGAATGCTGCCTTTCTGAAAATAAAATCTAATCAAATGCAAAAAAAAATTCTCTACAAATTTATTGTTCTTTTGTTAAGATGCTATATGAGCCCAAATTCCAACCACCTTTTTGAGTTACTCATCACTGAGATTCGAAGCATGCACTAATATACCTCTGCTTGTTTTTCTGTTGCTAATCTGTCTTTTGCCAGGCTAATTTGCAGATCCCTAGACACTGACTCCAAGGTGGTTAGAGGAAAAATGAAAAAGAATTTTTTCTCCCTTACATTAGGTACTGCAATCTCACTCCAGCAACCCCCAGTTTTCAAACACTTAAGATTCCTACTCAAGCATTATTTGGTCATATAATTTTCCTTTCCAGAGCCTGAGATATTGTGGAAAAGTCCATGCTGAGGAAAATTCACCTACCAAGAAAATACGGCAGTGTTGTCATAAAACAATATTTTATAATGTGTTCTTGTAACAAAGGAATTATTTTATCCCTTTATTTATTATCCCCAAAGAATAATTTGATTAACTTCAAAAATAGGAGGCAATACTACACCATCTCAAAGTTTTATTCAACAGAACAATTGCTTAATAGTGAAGCATTTTATATTTATCAAAGATGAAGACCTTCGGAGCAAAAAGATCCTTTGCTTCAGCATCCTTTTAAAAGAAAATTACTGAGTCATTCAAAATCCTGCGAGAATCAGAATTCTCAAAGAGGAACCATATTCAGTATGCCCAATTAGAACATGTAGGTTAAAAGCAAATAATGATCTTTCCACGTAAAAACTAACACCCTCCAGGCAAGTATAACTTAGCAAAATTGCTCTAAATCATGCTGACTGATTCGGCTCCAGTACCGGCTCCTACTACATCAAAATCCTAAAAGGACTTTGCAGGGCTAAAAGGAAAAAAACAAAAAGAGTAGGAGAACCATTTTCCTTTGTTCTGCATAGTGAACACTGGTATTTTCCAAACAACTCTTCATGCAACAAAAATCAGGTTATTTGAAATGATTCAATTATTTCTCAGTAATAGCATTAGAAGTATAATTAGTCTTAGTCTCTCGCTCAGTGCACTCATTTTGCAGACTGGGGAAACTGAGGCCTCAGCAACACCTTCTGGGTAGACCCCTGTTCCGCCTCTAGCCCTGGATCCTTCCACGCTGCCATCAGAGAGGGCTGGCACTCCAGAGGAAGCCTGTCTCAGGTGATCAAAGTGAGCATGCAGGATCTGTCAGCAAAGCCTGGCAAATCTGCTTACAATCTAATATCCCGTGAAGGAGCTTGAAAATCCCAGTGGAGAGCCAGAGGGCTTGAGACAAGCCAAATATATATCTGATAAATCAGATCCAAGTGTGAAAACTGTCACCTGTTCCTTATACGTGCTTTTCTCTAGAGCCATTTTTATTTTCTTGTTCATTGCCTCACCATTTCATCCTAGAGGCATCTGTTCCCTTGCTTTATTTCAGTCAGGTGCTCCCTAGGTGCCCTTCCCCCAAAGCTGCTAATGGGGGTTTGGTCTTGAGCAAGCCTACCTGCAGGGCGAGGGCCTCGGCCTGTCCCCGCTTCCCCAGCCTGCTGCAGTCACCCCAGGCAACACAGTTCACAGGTGGACTGTCTCCCACACCCTCAGGAGGCTCAGTTCCTGAGGCACTATCTCTTTTCTTGGCCTTAGTAGTTTTCCCCTCCCAACTCCCAGCCCTGGAGAATCTTCCCAAACCTACCTGGACCCTTGGAAGTGCATTTTTCTATATTACCCAGCTATGATAGTCTGCTTTTAAATGACTGCAGCACATCACATCACAATGAATTTCAAAGGAGGGTAAGGTCACAAAATTAATTTGCAGAAGGAAAGGATCTAGTAGCTTTCTTAGCACCACAGTCCTCAACTCTATCAACACACAAATCAGTTCCACGAGGAGGCGCTGTCAATTTTTAGGACATTTGATGAGGAAGCTGCAGCCACAAAAAAATAATAAATAAAGACATGGATTCCAACTTGAAAAGCAGAAGCTGTGCTATGGGTAACTGCTCCCCCAACCCATGGGAGTTATATTGTTACCTAATTAAGTTCTATGGACCCTGCTAGGTCCCCAGCCCAGCCAAGGCTCTCGGCCTCGGCATGGGAAGATTCTTTTTCCACTGGGGTTTGAGCAGCCAAATAACGAAACTGAAGCTGAGATGGATACAACACAAGCTTTATGCAGTGGCCAAAGAATGGAGAAGGGAAACTAAGTTCACAGATCAGGATTTAATTTTTAAAAGTAAAGACAAAGGCAGGAAGAGTGAGGCTAATGATGCGGAAGCATATTCATTAGTCTACCAGGGAAGGGACAGGGCTTTTTTGAGGAAATTGGGGGCCACTCCCTTTTTATCCTTTTTTTGGTCCTTATTGCCTTGGCCTTGGCCACCAGTAGGTGTGTCATTTAATATGCTAATGGAGTAAGATCAGTATATAATGAGACCCAGGGTCTGTTGGAGGTCAGATTCGTGGCCGTCTTGGTCCCAGGTGGTTCCACTGGTTCTGGGTTTTTTTTTTGTTTGTTTGTTTGTTTTTTCAGTTTGTAGCCTCCTTTCTTATTTCTGGACCCTTTAACTTAAAGATTTATGTTAACTCTTGCTAAAGGTGGGGGTTGGCGGGTTTTGAGCAAAGAGCTGAGCAGCTCCGGAAACAACGTGAACATACTTTTCTACGATCAGTGCATTTAATTAAAAACCTATCAGCAAATAGGGGTTTGCACTTCACCTAATTTTACTACCATCTGTATACTGCTTTTGTATGATGATGTAAGGGAAGAAGTGAACTGTAAGAGGATTCCTCTGTCTTCAGAAATAAATGAAAATAGTTCCTTTAATAGCAGGATGAGTATTAGCCCTCTGTATTCAGCTATTGTTGATAAAAATCAGAGAGTGTATTGACTTGTGAAAACATTTAAATATATTCAGAACTATGCAAAAATCTTATTTAAAAATCCCCTTTATTTGTGGTTTCCAACTAAAGAAATGTTGGCAATTAGAGCCCATTCATAACTGCTGAGGAAGATAATGGCAAGTAATCATAAATGAAAATAATTCTTACACATGGTGTTACTGCTCCCAAGGCTGGTACCTTCCCAGAGACAAAGAAAATGACCCATTCAAAAAAGAAAAGAAAATCACCAGAATTTTCACTGGGTGATACCATAGAAATAGATGTCCCCATAATCCCATAAAAATATAAATTTATATCTAATGTAAACATATTAAAATATAAGCATATTAATGAAAATATAGATAGAAGCCATAAGACTTTTTTGGCAACAGTCAACAGAAAGGTGAACATTAGCCTAGATGAAAGTTCTTAACCATCTCCAGTCGATGGGTTGAAAACCCAAGGCATGCAGCTTCACAATTTCCTAGGCCGTTGAGTTGGACCCTAAATGAAGGGCAAATCTAATCATTGTACAGTGACAATTGAAATATTTTCTTACACTTATTTATTCTAGGTCCAGGATACAGAAACTTGGAAATGAATGGCATGAAGCATGAAAGAGAGGGAGAGCCAGCCCAAAGAATAAACCTCTTGTGGCTGCTTTCCTCAACTTTAAAATAGGATCACATGAGAACTAAATAAAACCACGTATGTAAACACTGAATAACTGTTAGTCATCGGTCTTTTTTTTTATAAGAAATATGTAGAAGTTGAGAAGGAATAAACTGTGATATCTGAATATTTAGGTAAGTTCCTTTTTTCAAGGATTATGGAAAATTTGGGAAGAAGCTGGGAAAAGTACTCAATCAGATCATGACTATAATATTTATTAGAACTAATAAACTGTTTGAATGTTCAAACAGTAGATCCCAGATGCAGAGAACACCTTGTAATTATACCATTATGAGGTATGAGAGAGCCATTTCATGTGATCTGCAGAAGATGAGCCATGAACATATGGGGTTTGAAAATGCCAACATTTTTAAATTTATGGCTAATCAAAACATCCTTAAAATGGGTTTAATTTAACTTTGTAAATTACTTTTAAATAAGTGTATTCCTCTTTCTCGTTATAAAAATAATCCCTATTAATTGTAGAACATTCGAAAAAAATAAAGACAAAACGCCTTCTATCTTGAGATAACCACTGTTAACATTTGGGTGAACTGTCTTATATTTCTATGGTGTACATGTGGATTAATTTAATATAATCGAGATCATGCTTATATTGAATTTTGTGTTATGTGTTTCATTTCACATAAAACTGCATTTTGAACATCTTTCTGTAACCAAGCAGGACTCTATGGGGCCTTTCTAGGACAGACACCTCCCCCATTTCCTCTGCTGTAGCTCCTCTCTTAAGTACCCAGATAATAGTATCTTATGTACACTTCCATAGTTGTTTTACAGATGCTAAAACCACCCAAACGGAAGAAATTAACTACTTGATGATCATGAGCCCACAGACCTTCTGGTGCCTAAGGATTCATAATGCTAACCCCTGTGACCTCAAAATCTATCAATCAGAGAATTGTGCAGGAGCTGATCATGTACCCTGGGATGGCCCTCCTTCACTTTGCTTTTAAAAATGCTTTGCTGAAATCCTTCAGGGAGTTCAGGGTATTCTGAGCACAAGCCACCCATGTCCTTGCTTGGCCCTGCAATAAACCTTTCTCTGATCCAAACTCTGACGTTTCAGTTTGTTCAGTAAAATTTCTACATTCAAAATTCTTTGAAGATCACTTTATTACATTCATAAACTATTATATGGAAGTATCATAATTTATTTAACCTGCCCTCCTTGTTAAGTGTTATAAATAATATGGTGATGAATACCTTCGTAGACACAGAGATAAGTTTCCACTCTATTGACTGTTTTGTGAGATACACAACAGTCTGAGGTGAATGTACGTTTTCCAGTTACACTCATGTGGATAAACCCACCAAGCGTGGGTGCTTATGTACCTGTTGGGCCCCTGCTGTGAAGCCTGGTCTCACCACTCAGGCACCTGCATTTTTAGTTGGTTTATTAGACAGACCCAAATAAAGCTCAATATTGTTTTTATTTGCAATTTGTGGATTATCAGTTATACGTAAGTTGCGTTACCAGTATTTCTTCTTTTGCAAGTAGACAAAATGTGCCCTTTGCCAAGATTCCTTTTCAGATTTGGGGTTATTCTTATCATGGCAATATTTGTCTATTACAGTTATTCAACCTCTGACTGACATATCCTGGCAAGTCAGTTTTCTATTTGTGGTGTCTTCCTTTCATCTTTTTGACATGCATGTTTCAGCAGACATCAAATACAGCAGCCTGTTGAAGTAGTATGGCATAGGGGACAGCCCAAGCTAAGCGTCTACTGTGCCATCACTATGTGACTCACCCACTTGAGTTGCAGCTTCCTCATCTGTAAAATGAGGGAGCTAGCTGTCCACCTCTCTTATCACTTCCAGCTCCAAAAGTATAAATTGTGTCATGGCTTTAGTACAAGAAGCAAGACTCAGTTCATCCTTCCTAAAAAACAAATATTGTCTATAAGAATTAAATGACTCATAAAAGCAGATCCCTCAGAAAATCTCAGAGGCATGATTACGTCTGCTTCAAACTTAAGATTTTTCTTTAAGTACCTTAAGCATGGTTAACATTTGTTAATTTTACTCTGAATAATCTAGAGCACAGGATTTTCAGAAAGAATCATCTGGGCTTTGAGATCCTTGTGATCTGGGTCCCAGCACCAGATGTGCTATGACAAACACTGATAATGATACTGTTACCCAGGAGCATTGGTCTCAAAGCAGGAAGCAACACCCTCCCTTTTGTATTTAGATAGAAGGGAAATACAACCCACTATTTGGGGGACTTATAGCCTTTGGTGTATTCTTAAGCTCTTTCACTGTGGTCTTTGGGAAGCAATTATTTCTCTCTTCATCTGAACTCACACCAGAAGTGCTGAGTTTGCTGTGGGCAAGAGCAGCCCTATGACCAGCTGAACTTCATTTGTGGTCGACCTTCTGTCCTCTGTGGATAGGCATATCTTCCTCCCCTTTGTAGTTTAGTATCCAATGGTAAGTGGCCTCTCTTTCCTCACTACTTTTCAGACGATTTCAGAGAAAACTGGTAGTCACTGGTTTGTAACTCTCCAACTTGAATCCCAATTGTGGAATGGAATCCAAAGTGATTTTGACAATGAAATGTAGCCTTTTAATAACTTGCCCTAGTTTAGTAATTGAGACCTGTCTGGGAAAAACTGGGAATAGATGTTAGGTAACAAGCTAGCCACTCATAGATCCAACTGTGAGTAAAATCCCAGATGAAGACAGTGAGCTATCGGCCAGAAAAGGGAATATTAATGACAACAAGATATGTCCCAGACACCGTTAGTTACTTATACAGGGATCTCATTAAATTTCCACAGCAAACGTATGAAGAACAGAGGATATCATCTCTAGTTCATAGATATTTGAGTTTCAAGGAGCTTTTTAACTTACTTACAATACAGCAATAATAAATGCTCAAACCACTGTGTGTCTGTCTCATTCCAAAGCCCATATTCTTTACATTTCATGATGTTGCCTCTTTAGGTACGCACACATCTGTGAACTAATGCTAAGACTTCCTTCCTCTCCTAGTATTGATTAGCATCTGAGTGGAAATTGGCTGTTTTGCTCTCAAACATCCCCAGGAGTGCTATGTTGCCAACTGAAATGAAACACTCCAAACTAGAATTCAACAACACAGAAAGTCATAGGATACCCATTTGGACAACAGGTCATCAGTGAGAATAACTACACTAAAATAAACTGATCAAACTGTTCCTACAAGCAATTCCATTTCTGCCCCAAAATACATTTTTACTTTCCCATTTAGCCAAATTAACATCCGCTGTACTTTGCTCATAAGACTTGGCGGGTAGGGACTTCCCTGGTGGCACAGTGGTTAAGAATCTGCCTGCCAACGCACGGGATTTAATCCCTGGTCTGGGAAGATCCCACATGCCATGGAGCAACTAAGCCTCTGTGCCACAACTACTGAGCCCGTGTGCTACAACTACTGAAGCCCACACACCTAGAGCTCATGCTCCGCAACAAGAGAAGCCACCACAATGAGAAGTCTGCGCACCACAAAGAAGAATAGCTCCCACTTGCTGCAATTAGAGGAAGCCCGTGCACAGCAACAACAAAGACCCAGCGCAGCCAAAAATAAATAAAAATTTTTTTAAAAAGACTTGGAGGGTGGGATTTATCATACTTTAAAAAGCCTGAGATTCAGGGAAAGGTGAGTCTGGGAGGACCACTGCTAGATGGAGTGATCCAAGGGGTCCAGTGTTACATGTTTCAAACGATACACTATTCTTTAGTTTAAGGCACTGCTATATTTAAAATAGATAACCATCAAGGACCTACTGTATAGCACAGGGAACTCTGCTCAATAATCTGTAATAACCTAAATGGGAAAAGAATTTGAAAAAGAATAGATACATGTATATGGGTAACTGAATCACTTTGCTGTGCACCTGAAACTAACACAACATTGTTAATCAACTATGCTCCAATATAAAATAAAAATTAAAGAAAAAGAAAATTTAACAACCAAAAATAAATAAATAAAATAAAAACAATTTCAGTATCACGATGATGGTGAAATGAAAAGCTGATCATCTTCAAACTTAATTGTTAACAAAACTGATTCAAGTGTCACATCTTCCATCATGGTCACCTGGTGGTTTGAATAGAGAAAGAGTGGAAAGAGGAAGCTGGAAATGAGGGAGGAATAAATCCCCTATGTCAAGAGAATGGTTCATCAGCAAAGAAGACACCATGGGCTTCTACATATAACCCAGGTACCCCCTGAAGGAAAGTGCCACAGCCATGGGCATCAGCCTGCATTCAGGAGACCGACAGGGAGGGCAGCAAGTGTCTTTTGCCAGCCTTGTGGGGAAAGATGAGGGAATCCCTTTGAAATGCACACTTCAGGGAGCAGCAACTGACAGGAAACTTGACGCTCAGGAGGGAAAATGTACATGTGAATAAGTGAGTGGAGCTAGGACCCTCCCAACATCTAGCTGATTACAAGACATGTGATTATGTCCATAGCAACTGAAAATTTGTAATAAACAGTTTTGTTATATTGTAGTGAAAGCCACCTGACCTCAGATGGTGAGGGAGTTCTGAAATCCCTCGTCAATTTCCTCATTTCTCTCTTCTGAACTATAAAGAGGATAAATATATCAGAGTTAATAGTTGCCAAATTTAGAATGGAAATCAACTGGCAACTGCCCAAAATGCTTTGACAGTGAGACCTATTCTCAACATCTGGCAAAATTCCAAGCAGCAGTCAAATTCTGTGGAATATTTGGAAGAAAGCACCCAGTACTGAGACCACCTGAGTTCTAGGTCTAGCTCTAGCCATAAAAGTTCTAGGTCTAGTTCTAGCCATAGAAGTCACCACTCTTGTGAGCATCAGTTTCCTAACTTGCAAAGTGAAACAAAGCCTGTGACACCCACCATGCACATCTGTTATGATGTCAAGATGAAATGCCGGCACGACCGCACTACCTGAATGGTAAAGAACTCTAAAAGCATTTAGGGGAATATTACCACACTGACAATTAGTGCAGGTAAAAAACAGGTAGACTGAGTAGTCTAAGGTTATCACAGTTAAGGAAACTTGTGGTTCCTGATTATCAGCTGAATCATCAAGCAGTGAGATGCTCAGAAGAAAACTATCGTACACACACACATACATGCATGCATGTGCACACGGAAACACTTAACTGTTTGCATCATCCTGATACATTTTAAGTAAGACACAGGGTAAAATGATACCTAAGATCCAAACCAAATTAAGGTTTCTTTTTCATCCTGAGCACCTGTATGCAAGAGCCCTCTAGACATCCACACAGGGCAACCTACTCACAGTCAGTCAGCGTTGTTTATTGAGCACTCATTCTGGGCCAGGCACACTGCAAGGCATTTGGGCAATGCAGAAGGAAACAGCACACATGTGCTCACACAGCAGTCATGGCAATAAGAGGAAAGGTTCACACGCCCAAGGTGTGGCAAGGGAAATGCACACAGGATGCAGAGAAGATGAGGGTGGGGATGGAAGAGGGCCACTCCATGAAGACAGAACAAATACCAAAGGAAAAGGCGCTGTTCATCCGTCAGACTGGAGAAGATCACAGAGGTGTGAGCCTAGACCTGCACAGAGCAGCCTGAAATGTACCCCCCAGGTTCTCCTGCCAAAGTATTGGCTGGGAAAGTATTTAGCTATTTACTTTGGTGCTAAGCTCTTAATATAGTTGTCACACCTAACATGTAATCACTGACTGCCACAAGTTACATGAAAAACATTTTAGCATATAATAGATGTTGAGTTTTCAAGTAAATTCAGACAAGTTAGTCAAACTGATTAATATATACCCCCAAATCATGTCTCCTTTTTAACAACATTGATGTTTTAAATCAATAACCTATGTAGTCATTCATCTCCATTGTTTCTTAACTTCAATCAGAAGTCATCTTTACTATTTATCAAAACATGACCCATTTTGATGAGCAGAGGTTTTAGAACTTGTAAAGTACATAAAAGGATGTGTATTCATTAGAAATATATCTCCCAGGTGATTTACTTATGCCTTTTAATCTTTATCCACACTTCACAACCAAAATACACACTTCTATTACCATAGAAAAGCATTAATAATATAATTTTTAAAGATCTGCAGCTTTCACAGATAGCTCTGAAAAAGAGCTAATCATATATAAATGGTTAACTTTCTGTTTGGTTGGACATATAAGAATTTTTTATCCAAGTGGGGAGGTTTGGCCACAGCCACATCCATCAGTAGATGTGTCCAACCAGAGGGTCTTCCTCACCAGGCTTGGCTCCCCTTTCACAGCCAGAGCATTTCCCCAGATGTTACACCTGCATCAGGAAATAAATGCCCTATTTTTAACTTCTGATGCTTGGAGTAAACCTGACAACAATTAGGCTTAATTACTATGTGCAGCACTGTTGCCATGGTATCTCTCTCCAGATGGGCTGGGAGGGCCCCGGCCTCAGGTCCCAGGTGCCCCATGGCCTGCTCCCCACACATGCAGCATTGCCTCTGCAATCACAAAAGAAGGGCATCTATTTTCAATTCACAACACAGATGAACATATTTCAGGGGCAGAGTCATTACAAACCCAATCCAAATCAGGTCAAGAAACAGGAATATATTTGATGACAGCAAAAGGATGAACGCAAGTATAGACGCAACTCCAACAAACCCACGGGCATACAGTGGTGTTACCATTCTTATTCATTTATTTTTTTAAAGTTATTTTGAAATAATTATAGAGTCACAGGAAGTTGGAAAAAAATGTAGGGAAGTTCCACATGCACTACACCCAGTTCTGCCAAATGCTATACCATCTTGCATAATTCAAGTACAATATCAACAGCAGGAAATTGACCCTGGTAAAATACACAGAGTTTAATCAGATTTCACCACTTTTACATGCAAGCATTTGTGTGTGTGGAGTTCCAAGCAATCTTACCACACATGTAGATTTGTGTAACAACCAACACAAGCCAGATACAGAACTTCCTCAAGAACTCTTTATAGCTACACTAACCTCACCCCACTCCATTCATAACCCTGGCAACCACTAATGTTTTCTCCAATTTTGTAATCTTGTTTAGGAACATTACATGATTTTCTGCCTAGTTGTTCTACAAGTTGCTGAGAGTGGGGTGCTAAGGTTCCCAATGATAACTGTAGATTTGTCTATTTCTCCTTCCAGCTCTATTAGTTTGGATTCACGTGTTCCATGTTTTTAGTGCACGCACATTTGGGATTGCTTTATCTTCTTGGTAGACTGCACTTTTAATTGTTATGTAATATTCCAATTTTCTTTGTTCTTTCATCTACTTTATCTGATTAAATATAGTCAAGTCTGCTTCTTTATCATTATTGCTTGCATAAGGGAGTGGCCTAGATGGAGGAGTAGGAAGATCCTGAGCTCACCTCCTCCCATGGGCAAAACAAAATTACAATTATTTACAGAGTAATTACCAATGAGAATAACCTAAAGACTAGAAGAAAAGATTTTCCACAACTAAAGATATAATGAAGGAACCACAACAAGACAGGCAGGAGGGACAGAGACACGGTATAGTCAAGATCCACACCCCTAAGAGGATTATCCTCCACAACCAGGAGGATAATCACAACAGCAGAGGTTCTCCCCAATGAGCAAGGGGTCTGAGTCCCACATTGGGCTCTCCAGCCCAGAGGTCCTGCACCAGAAAGACAAGCCCTTAGAACAGCTGGTTTGAAGGCCAGTGGTGCTTGCATACTGGAGAGTCAGACGGCTTCAGGAAATAGAGACTCCACTCTTAAAAGGGCGCACACAAAATCTCACACACTCCAATACACAGCACAGAGGGAGTAATTTGAAAGGAGCCTGGGTCAAACCCACTTGCTGACCTTCGCCTCCCAGAGAGGCAGCAGGTAGCTGGGACTACCCCTGGGGACACAGACACTGCAATAAGAGCTTGTTCTACCACGAGGACACTGGTGCTGGCAACTGCCATTTTGGAGTCCTCCCTCTAGACTACTACAACCAGGACCAACCCAACCCACCAGATGGTTGGCCCAAGTCCCAGGAACCCCATCCCCCAGGCCAAACAGCCAGTTTCATGGGAACCCAGCTTCACCCACCAGTGAGCTGACACCAGATCCAGCCTACCCCAGGCCTCCACAGCAAAGCAGCCCTGGGACCCAGCACCACCCAACAGCAGGCAATAGCCTCTGCACAAGGCACGGCCTGGCAGTCAACATACCTGGGGACCAGCCCTGCCTACCAGCACTCCCACGGTAGTCAGCCCACCACAACAGCAGGGGCCACAGAGCCCACATAAGGACATGTCTAGATCATACAGGTCTGGTGAAGTCCTAGCCACATCAATCAGACAAGAAAAACAAGTAAAAGGAATCCAAACTGGAAAGGAAGAAGTAAAAGTACCACTGTTTACAGATGACATGATACTACATTATAAAATCCTAAAAACACCACCAAAAAAACTATTTTAACTGATAAATGAGTTCAGTAAAGTTGTAGGACACAAAATTGATAATACAGAAATCAGTTTTGTTTCTATACAATAATAATGAACTATCAGAAAAAAAATTAAGAAAACAATCCTATTTACAATTGCATCAAAAAGAATAAAATACCTAGAAATAAATCTAAGGAGGCAAAAGACCTGTTCTTGGACACAAGCAAATGGAAAGATACGTCATGTTCACAGATTAGAAAAATTAACATTGTTAAAATGACCATACTCCCGGGCTTCCCTGGTGGCGCAGTGGTTGAGAGTCCGCCTGCTGATGCAGGGGACGTGGGTTCGTGCCCCGATCCGGGAAGATCCCGCATGCCGCGGAGTGTCTGGGCCCATGGGCCATGGCTGCTGGGCCTGTGCGTCCGGAGCCTGTGCTCCGCAACAGGAGAGGCCACAACAGTGAGAGGCCCGCGTACCGCAAAAAAAAAAAAAAAAAAAATGACCATACTCCCCAAGGCAACTTACAGAATCAATGCAATCCCTACCAAAATACAAATGACATTTTTCAGAGAAACAGAACAAAAAATTCTAAAATTTGTATGGAAACACAAACACCCAAATAGCCTTTTTTCTCTTATTGAGAAAGCAGAACAAAGCTGGAGGTATCATGCTCCCTGACCTCACACTAGACTACAAAGCTACAGTCAGCAAAACAGTATGGTACTACCACAAAAAAGACACATAGATCAACGGAACAGAATAGACAGCCCAGAAATGAACTAACACTTATATGGGCAATTAATCTACAATAAAGGAGGCAAGAATATACAATGGGCAAAAGATAGTCTCTTCAACAAATGGTGCTGGGAAAACTGGACAGTTACACGTAAAAGAATGAAATTAGAACATTTTCTCACACCATACAAAAATCAACTCAAAATAAATTAAAGAACTAAATGTAACACCTGAAACCATAAAACTCCTAGGAGAAAATATAGACAGTACACTCTTTGACATCAGTCTTAACAATATTTTTTTGGTTATATCTCCTCAGGCAAAGGAAACAGAATAAAAAAAAAGAGGGGGGGGAACTACAACAAACTAAAAAGTTTTCAGACAGCAAAGGGAACTATCAACAAAACAAAAAGGGAGGCTACTGAATGGGATAAGATATTTGCAAATGATATATCTGATAAGGGGTTAATATCCAAAATACACAAAGAACCCATACAACTCAATATCAAAAAAACAAACAACCCAATTAAAAAATGGACAGAGGACCTGAATAGACATTTTTTTCAAAGAGGACATACAGATGGCCAACAGACACATGAAAAGATGCTCAACATCACCAATCATTAGGGAAATGGAAATCAAAACCACAATGAGATATCACCTCACACATGTCAGAATGGCTATTATCAAAAGACTACAAATAATAATTGTTGGGGAGGATGGGAAGAAAGGGGAACGCTTGTACACTGCTGCAGAGAATATAAATTGGTGCAGCCACTATGGAAAACAGTATGGAGGTTCCTCAAAAATTTAAAAACAGAACTACCATACAATCCAGCAATTCTACTCCTGGGTATTTTTCCAAAGAAAACAAAAGACCTAATTCCAAAAGATATATACACCCTTATGTCCATTGTACAATATTTCACAATATCCAAGACATGGAAGTAACCTACATCAGTGCCCATAAATGTATGAATGGATATATATATATATATATATGTATACACACACACACAATGTAATAATACTTAGCCATGAAAAAAGAATGAAATCTTGCCATTTGTAACAACATGGATGGACCTAAGTGTATTATGATAAGTGAAATAAGCCAGGCAGAGAAAAACAAATGTCTTATGACTTCACTTATATTTGGAATCTAGAAAACAAAACAAATGAACAAATGTAACAAAAAAGAAACAGTGTCATAGACACAGAAAACAAGTGGTTGCCAGAAGGGAGAGGGGTAGGGTGATGAGTGAAACAGACAAGTAAAAGTAAGAGATACAAACTAGGGGGATGAGTGAAGCAGACAAGTGAAAGTAAGAGATACAAACTTCCAGTTCCAAAATAAATGAGTAATGCGGAATACAGTCAATAATATAATATTGTTTATGGTGACAGATGGTGACTAGACTTATCCTGGAGATCATTTTGTAATATAAAGAAATACTGAATCGCTATGTTGTGCACCAATAAGTTCATAGTGTTGTAGGTTATACTACATAAAACTTATGGAAAAAGCAATCAGATTTGTGGTTACCAGAGGTGGGGTGAGGGGAGTGGGGGAGTGGTCAAAAGGTACAAACTTCCAGTTATAAGATAGATAAATACTATAGATGTAATGTACAACATGATAAGTATAATTAACACTGCTGTATGTTATAATCAATATTTTTAATTGAAGTATAGTTGATTTACATTGTGTTAATTTCTGCTGTATAGCAAAGTGATTCAGTTATACATATATGTATACATTCTTTTTTTATATTCTTTTTCATTATGGTTTATCATAGGATATTGAATATAGTTCCCTGTGCTATACAGTAGGACCCTGTTGTTTATCCATTCTATATATAAAAGCTTACATCTGCTAACCCCAACCTGCCACTCCATCCCTCCCCTGAACCCCTCCCCCTTGGCAACCACCAGTCTGATCTCTATGTCTGTCATTCTGTTTCTGTTTCACAGGTTCATTTGTGTCATATTTTAGATTCCACATATAAGTGATATCATTTGGTATTTGTCTTTCTCTTTTTGACTTATTTCACTTAATATGATAATCTCTAGTTGCATCCATGTTGCTGCAAATGGCATTATTTTGTTCTTTTCTTATGGCTATGTAGTATTCCATTATATATATGTATATATATATATACCACATCTTCTTTATGCATTCATCTGTCAATGGACATTTAGGTTGTTTCCATGTCTTGACTATTGTGAACAGTGCTGCTATGAACTACTCACAATAGGAGTGCATGTATCTTTCTGAATTATAGTTTTATCTGGATACATGCCCAGGAGTGGGATTGATGGATCATGTGCTAATTCTATTTCTAGTTTTCTGAGGAAACTCCATATTGTTTTCCACAGTGGCTGCACCAACTTACATTTCCACCAACAGTGTAGGAGGTTTTCCTTTAATCCACACCCTCTCCAGCATTTTTTATTTGTAGACTTTTTAATGGTGGCCATTCTGACAGGTGAGGTGGTACCTCATTGTAGTTTTGACTTGCGTTTCTCTAACAATTAGCAATGTTGAGCATCTTTTCATGCTCATGCTTTTCATACAGATGCCTACTGGCCATCTGTATTTTTTCCTTGGGGAAATGTCTATTTAGGTCTTCTACCCATTTTTCGATTGGGTTGTTTGTTTTTTTGTTCTTGAGTTGTATGAGCTGTTTGTATATTTTGGAAATTAAGCCTTGTCAGTCACATCATTTGCAAATATTTTCTCCCATTGCATAGGCTGTCTTTTCAGTTTCTTTTGCTGTGCAAAAGCTTGTAAGTTTGATTAGGTCCCATTTTTTTGCTATATGTTATATATGGAAGTTGTTGAGAGGTAAACCTGAAGAGTTCTCACCAGAAGGAAAATAATATCTTTTTCTTTTCTTTTGTATCTATATGAGATGATGGATATTCAATAAACTTACTGTGGTAATCATTTCATGATATATGTAAATCAAATGATTATGCTATACACCTTAAACTATACAGTGCTATATGTCAAATATATCTCAATAAAACTGGAAGAAAAACAGACTTTAGAATAAGTAAATGGTAAACATAAACCTATAAAAATAAATGTGTACCATTAAAAAAAGTTAATAAAAATAAATAAAATTAATGCTTGCATGATATGTATATTTTTTACGGTTTTGTGAATTTTTTATTAGAGTACAGTTGATTTATAATATTGTGTTAGTTTCTGCTATACAGCAAACTGTATCAGTTATACATATACATATATACTCTTTTTTAGATTCTTTTCCCATATAGGTCATTACAGAGTACTGAGAAGAGTTCCCTGTGCTATACAGTATGTTCTTATTAGGGCACGTTCTTATTCGTTATCTATTTTATGTATAGTAATGTGTATTTGTCAATCCCAGTCTCCCAATTTATCCCCCTCACAAAGCATGATATATTTTTTTCTGTCATTTTACTTTCAACCTACCTATGTTGCTATGTTTGAAGTGAACTTCTTGTAGAGAGCATATACCGTATTTGGATTATTTTTTTCATTCACTTTGACAATCCTTGTCTTTTGATTGGTATGTTTAGACCTTTCATATTTTAGATAAATACTGATAGGTTAGGGCTAAAGTCTGCCAATTTATTTCTTGTTTTCTATTTGTTCTGTTTTTTTATTCCTGTTTCCCTTTTCTTGCCCTCTTATGTCTTATGTTTTAGAAGTCTACTTTGATTTATCTATCATGCTTTTGATTATTTTTCTCAGTATAGTAATTTAGTGTTTACTTTGGGGTTTTTTCATATATGTAAGTAACACATCAGAGTCTACTGGCATCAGTATTTTACCACTTTTGAGCAAAGTATAAACATCTTACATATTTTTGTGTCCTTTCACTCTTCTACCATTTTTTTAGAAATATCAAGAATTTTCTCTCCATTCATTGAGCACCACATCAGATGATCTTATAGTTTTTGCTTCGATCTTCAAACACAGTTTTAAAACCTCATGAAGAGAAGAACAGCCTGTTATATTTACCACTAATTTACTCCATCCATTACTCTACCTTCCTGATGCATCAGGCTCCTTCTGTTTCCATTTCTTCATTGTCTAGAGAATTTCTTTTAGGTATTCTTTGTGGGTAGGTCTTCTGAGGACAGATTCTCTTATCTCTTTGCTTTAGAACAGCGGTCCCCAACCTTTATGGCACCAGGGACTGGTTTCATGGAAGACAATTTTTCCACGGACCGGGGGTGGGGAGGAAGGTTTCAGGATGATTCAAGCGCATTACATTTATTGTGCACTTTATTTCTATTATTATTACATTGTAATATATAATGAAATAATCATACAACTCACCATAATGCTGACAGGAGGCGGAGCTCAGGCGGTAACGAGAGTGATGGGAAGCGGCTGTAAATACAGATGAAGCTTCCCTTGCTTGCCCGCCACTCACCTCCTGCTATGCGGTCTGGTTCCTAACAGGCCATGGACCAATACTGGTCCATGGCCCAGGATTTGGGGAGTCCTGCTTTAGAGTATCTTCATTTTCTCTTCATTAAGGATATTTTTGCTGGATATAGAATTTACAGTTGATATTTCCTTCAGCACTTGAAAAATGTTGTGATATGTCCTTATGTCTTCCATGGTTTCAAATGAGAAATTCATTGTCATTCATTGTCAAAATGCTGTTTTCCTGTAGGTAAAGTTTCATTTCTCTCTGGCTGCTTTTAAGACTTTTGTTTTTCCTTTGGAAGTTTGATTATGACATTTTTTGGCATGGATTTCTTTGGGTTTATCCTGTCATGATTCACGAAGCTTCCTGAATCAAATCTGTAAGTGTATGCCTTTTGCCAAATTTGGGGAAACTTCCAGCTATTATATTTTTGAATTTTACAGCCCCACACTCTTTCTCATTTCTTCTGGGACTCTGGTGATACAAATATTAGATTTTTTGTGATTACCACACATGGTTCTGGGTTTTTTTCAGTCTATTTTTTCTCTATTATCAGATTGGGTAATATCTATTGATTTGTCTTTCAGTTCATTGATTCTGCTCTCTGTCATCTCCAATCTCCCATTTAGTGAGATATTTTTTATTTCGCTTATTGTACTATTGTACTTTTCAGTTCTACAATTTTTCTTTGAGTATTTTTGTATCTTCTATTTAATTGCTGAGAGTCTCTATTTTTTTTTTTTTGCTGTATGCGGGCCTCTCACTGCTGTGGCCTCTCCCGTTGCGGAGCACAGGCTCCGGATGCGCAGGCTCAGCGGCCATGGCTCACGGGCCCAGCCGCTCCGCGGCATGTGGGATCTTCCCGGACCGGGGCACGAACCCGTGTCCCCTGCATCGGCAGGCGGACTCTCAACCACTGCGCCACCAGGGAAGCCCGAGAGTCTCTATTTTTCATTTGTTTCAAGACTGATTATAAGTGCTCATCGAAGCATTTTTTTTATGACTGATTTAAAATCATTGTCAGAAAATCACAACATCTGATTTGTCTTAGCATCGGCATCCGCTGACTGTCTCTTTTCATTCGAGTTGTGATTTTCCTGGTGTCTTTCAATTGTATGCTGTGCATTTTGGACATTATATTGTGAAACTCTGGGCTCCACTCTATTTTAGTTTTTAGCAAGCAGTCACCCTGTTTAGGTGTGGCATGCCAAGTGGAATGAATGTTCAACTCCTCAGGGAGCCCCACTGACCCTACCCCAACAAAGTTTCCACCTAGTCTGATTATCTGACTCACGACACCTCACTGCAGATGCGGGGTGTAAATTCAGCTTCCTCCTAGACCTGCCAACATATTCCCAGTAAAAGCAGTGCACCCACTCCTTGCTGGGCACACTGACTCCAGAGAGAGAGAGAAACAGAGGGCTGGCTAAGTCACTTCACTGCTGTAAGGTAGGGGTGAAAACTCATTTCCCGGTAAGCCCCACTGACCCTGGGGGTCACGGGTAGAAAGACTAGCCCCACGTTGTACCATGTTCCACGTTGCCAGTGCAGGGATGGGTGGAGGCTCAGCTCTCTGCAGGCCGCTTCAAAACCCAGTGTGGCATGGGGCAAGTGAAATGCTGACTAGTCTTGCCTCACTCAATCTGTTGTTGAGTGGAGTTGAAGACCCAGCTAATGTCTGGGGCTGGGAAGCAGAGTGCCGGTCAATCCCAATTTACAGCTCCTGTCCAGTCCTGTCGCTACTCCGTGCTCAGGTCCCACTGATGCCAGCTTCCCCTGGAAGCAGCAGCGTGCAGATCAGCCCCCTCACCCTGGTTGCTCCTGGGTCAGGGTGCAGGTTTAGTTCCCTGTTTGAGTTTGCTGTCACTGCCCCACTGGGGGAATCTGGGATTGAACTCTGCTGAGCCCATCCACAGCATCCTGGCAAGGAGCACTCAGTTTGCTCTACAGGCAAGGGATGGTGGGCCAGCTTGCTCATCAGCATCTGGGAGGAATCGGAGTTGTGCTTCTGCTGCCCTAGCCCCTGTGTAACCGTGAGTGAGAGAGGCAGTTTTCCCACTGGTGTTTGGTTGGATGACGGCAAATGCTGTCAAAAAAGTTTTCTGTTCTGTTAGGCCACCCTTTTTCTGGTCCTCTGCCTGGGGAACAGACTTGGGTTGTATTTCTCTGTCTGTTGGTACTTCTGGGTTGCAGCCTTCTCCAGCACTGTATTCGGGACATAGAGGAGACAGAATAACCCAGGGAACTCACCACTGTGTCGTTAGCCAGTTCTGAGGTCAAAGGCCGTCTGCCTTCTTTCTCTGCCTTTCAAGTCTTTTCATGCTTCGTTGTGTTATGTTTGGTGTTTTTGTTGTAAGAGACAGGAGTTGGAGGAATGGGGCTGCTCCACCTTGGCCGAAATTGGTCTTCATTTATATATTTGTTCAATCTGGGTAGTGTACCACTCAGTGTGAGAAGAAATCTTACAGATCATGGAATTAAGTCCTCTAATTTTATAAACAGAAAATAGAAACATAACAGAAAATTGTAAAGGTAGTATAGGTCAGTCAAACTGCTACTCAGAGGCAGGATGTACATATAAAATTAGAGAACTAGGATCAGAGGACTAAAAGCATCTTTTAAGTAGCAGCACTTATAGTAGTAAAGTGAGTGTTTTCATTTTGATAGTTACGCTATATTCCACCTAAAGTGACCTTCCATTTCCCACGCATAGCAAAAGGAAGAATAGGAAATAAGGTGTTGGAAGGGGAAGGTGTCAGATCAAAGAGGACCCTTAACATTCATGCAAATACCCACCTGAAGGGGCTGGGGACTTCTGACAGGTCCTTTAGTCTTTCTGGGCCATAGTTTCCTAATCTTCAAAACCTTCTCTGACTGCTGCACAAGGGTTTTTTCTTTTTGAAAGTGCCGGTAAGCTACTTTATGTGAACAGCATTAGGATAAATTGCAAAGTTGTATACACTAAAAAACATAAAACATATTTTCAATGGATGAGAATAATAACAGGTATGTGTGGGTGTTAAAATGTTATAGCATCACAGGTACAGTAAACCCTGTGACAAGCAGGTTTACGAATACAAAACCTTTCCCTATTTCAGTTAATTCAAAGTTGAAACTCTCTGACCTTAAGACTGTTATTTTATCAAGTGCATGCGTGCCCACACGCACACACACACACATTCACGCAGTGTTGCTTTTCAGACTGAAGCCACTGCCTAACAGAAAGCATGCTTACGTAAGGACACAGTACTGAAAAATGGCCTCTGTGAAACTCCTCAATCATCTATCCAAGTGTGATGCTATTTTTAGGCTTCAGGGGAAAATGAATTGTTCAGAGAAAAGCATGACTCCTCAACTCCACCCAAGTACCATATTACTTATGGTCAAACCATTTTTAAGGCACCAACTGAGTAGTTTATTTCTATTACTTGGCAGATGGGAAGCAAGAACTGAATATTTTTATTGGGACTCTTTTTGAAAAGTAAAGTGTTAGAGGTGATGTGTTCTCCACCCGCCAGCAGCACACTGGGCTTCTCATGTGTGCAGGGCTGAAGGCACTCAGGCTTGCAGAGGAGGGGGAGGCTGAGGGATGCACTAACCCTTACGGTTTTTCAAGGGTCACTTGCTGAACTACAGGAGGCAGTTCAGAAGCAACAGGCAAATGTGCAAGGATGTGAAATGATCTGTGAGACTCAGAGAGCCTGAAAGTTATTTACACATGTCAAAGATGGTACCAGGAGGCAGAAACTAGGGAAGCAACCCAGTTTCTTCTTGGGGATTCCTTAGACTACCCACAAGACTTGAAGTATCTGTGGGACTGCACACCTATGGGGTTGAGACACCTACGTGACCCTAAGCCAAGGGTGCCCCATTCCCCTGAAGGAGAAAGGGTTTTGGCAGAGACAGTATTCCATGGTCCTAGAAAAGATTTAGACGCCAGCCTGCCCTCAAAGGAAAGACATGTCAGGAAGAAGAAACACAGGGCTGGTCACTTCATCACCCAGAAAGCAGCAGGCAAGAGGACCAGGGCTCACCATTTCCAGTACAGTCACTGCCAGTTCAGAACACGCATCTCAGCCCTCTCCCCGGGAAGCCAAAGATAGTCCACTTCCTTTGAAAATGACCTTAGCAGGATAAGGATGCATGCTTTTCTCCCCTCCCCAGCACACTGTTTGTGGATTTTAGATGCTTTCAGTGTGAAAATAATGGGATAATTTTTACTGAAGGCACACTGTTCTGTTTCATGAACATTCCCTTACATCACCCTCCTAAAACATCATGTATTACTATTTCCATTTTATAATGGAAGAAAATGGAGGGTCAGAGTTGCAGGTTTCACACTAGGTCAGAACAGAGGCAGGGTTTGAGCCAAAGCCTCCAATGCTAGAGTCAGAGGAGTGAACCACTAAGCAGAACCAGCTCCCAGGGTTTTAGGAGACCAGGGGTGTTTGCAGCAGGGTCCTCACATCTCTTGGAGGCTCTGGGGTATGTCACACTCCAGGCCTTTCACCTGTCTCCTTGTGTCATAACTGCTCTGACTAGTGCGGTGGCTGGACGGAGCCCAGAGTCCCCATGAGGGACCTGCTCAGGATGGTAAATTCCTGACACACATCACAGACACCGCTGGAATGTGTGGATGCCCATGACAGGGCGTCAGCACTGGCTGTTTTAAACTGCATTATTCCTCTAAAAAAGGTATGATTTCATCAGGTTTATTTCAAATTCTTAAATCTACAATATATTCTCTTTAGTATTAAAAATGTGACCTCCACTAACCATTTAGTTAAACAGTCTTTTTTTAATTCTTTGTGCTATGGTCTAAGACAGTGATTCTCAACATGGATTCATTGGCTGTACATTCCCTAGGTAGGTGACATCCCCAAACTTAAATTTCCTTGTTGATTTACTGTGAGCGTTAAATTACATAACCCACCCAAAGCACCTCCCTCGCTGTCTGCCATGGGGCAAGTGTTCAATAAAGGTTGAATATTATCATGTGACTTCCTTAATTATTGAGGAACCACAACCTGTCTTTCCCTGGAGAAGGCAGTGGTCATGGCCTCTTTCCAAGACTTTCTGCAGAGTACTCTCTTTCTGTTTATTTCAGACTTGTATTCCCTCCATATTCCTATTCAGACATGAAAATTTCCCTCACTTTGACATTTTATCTTCTTAAATCTTGGCCCAAGACTTCTTTTCTGTTTTCACACCATATCTGCCATCTTTCCTACAACCACGCATCACTGGGTCCCTGTAAGAGTTCTGACTTGTCCTGAGACTCTCCGTTCTTCATCCTGACCCCCTCTCTCCCCTGGGTCAAGAACCTTTCCTGTGACTCCCCTCCTCAGGTCGGCTGCCATTCTCCCCAGAGTGTCCTGGTGCCACATGAGGCACCGTTGGCATGAATGTCCAAACCCAATGCAGTGCTTCCCTGGAGGGCTGCTCAGCCTCTGCTGCATCTCTTCACCCTGTGCAAGAGGAACCAGGGCCCAGAGCAGAGACAGATGCCAGGGCCACACAGCTACAGCTAACCAGGGTCCAGAAAGAATACATGAGGGACTGAAGCAAGTTTATGTTCAATATTAAATCAATGTGTTATTGGAGTTTTGTTACATTTGGAAGCAGGGTAACATTTAGACTCTCCTGCAGCCCAACTCTCCCCTCATTAGAGAGTTCCTAGGTGCAATGGGCATTTGGAAATACTTCAAAATGCCATCTAAATTGAATTTAAGTAGACTTCTGCAAGCTTATCATAAAACACGATATTAAAACTTCCAACCTAATGTAACCTCACTCTTAAATGCCTAATCTTTTTTAAAGGATTTATGTGAGTCAGAAAGATTAAGTTTGTGTTGATTTTCCATACACAGTTTTGTGATAACCTACCTAAATTTCTAGGTTGACTGTGCAAACTTATTACAAAGCATAGAAAAAGCAAAGTAAGTTGTTATACAAACAGAAGCAAATGATAATCCAACAATTGTCATTTGCCAACATTGAACCCCTGAACAGAGGTGGATTGGAGCCTTTACTGATGATAATAGATACAAGAAAATCTCAAATAAAACTTTCCTATACGTTTTGGTGCCAACTGAAGATGGTCTGGCTGATTCCAAGCACCCTGAGGAGAGAATTGATTTTCTCTCTCTTCAACCTCATTAGATATCATGCAGCACGTGCTTCTCATACAGCCAGTGTTCGGAAAATATAGGCAACTCTTGCACGAAGAAATATTTGAAAAAATCTCAGTCAAGAATGACCACCTTTCCTTTAATTTTTATTTTCCTGCCTATGCAGGGAACACGGGTTTGTGCCCTGGTCCAGGAAGATCCCACATGCTGCAGAGTGGCTGGGCCCATGAGCCATGGCCTCTGGGCCTGTGCGTCCGGAGCCTGTGCTCTGCAACGGGACAGGCCACAACAGTGAGAGGCCCGCGTACCACAATAAAAAACACTAATTTTTATTTTAATAACTAAAAGACTAACTTCAGTCATTCCTACCGCTGGAAAGCAGAGTAGGGAGAGGCCAGCAGGAAGAAGACAGGCAGAGGTGCCCAGGAGGAGAATCTCCTTCGGGAAGAGGAGGTGGGCGGGGAGGGAGCCCTGCGATGGAGCCCACAGCAGAGGGAGCAGCGAGGCAAAGGGGATGGACCCCGTCTGGGGCACTTGCCAATCCCTACAGGAGGCTCCGGCAAAGCAGGTTTGGAGGAAGTCACCAGAAAACAGAGAAGGGCAGAGGGCTGGAGAGAAGCCCTGTCATGCAGTGGCACCTTGGGGCCCAAGTAATTACACCAGTGCCCCAAACTGTGTGGCAGTAGTAAGGACTGATTCTGTGGCTGCTTTTTCTACACCCCCACCTCCAGCTTTTCCAATAAATATGGACATAAAACAGTAAAATTCTGAGATTTAAAAGGATAATAATATTGATACTGAGAAAATTATGAAGAGTGACTATTTTGAGAAATTTGATGTAATCAGTACGTGTATAATCAAGGCACAGCATAACTTTTAAAACTTGTGTGGAGGGCTTCCCTGGTGGTGCAGTGGTTGAGAGTCCGCCTGCTGATGCAGGGGACACCGTTCGTGCCCTGGTCTGGGAAGATCCCACGTGCCGCGCAGCGGCTGGGCCCGTGAGCCATGGCCTCTGAGCCTGCGCGTCTGGAGCCTGTGCTCTGCAACGGGAGAGGCCAAAACAGTGAGGGGCCCGCGTACCGCAAAAAAAAAACAACTTGTGTGGATTCCCAGAGACTGTGGGTGTTTGCATCAAGTTCTCCTGTCTCCATGCGGCCTTCCCTTTTTACTTTCAAGCCTTGCTTTTTCCTCTGAAGACCATTCACTACTAAGATCCCTCTCCGGCAGTTACTCTATGAGATATATGACTGCTGAGGGATGAGGCCAAGGCCACATAATGAAGGAAGAAATGGAGCAATGCATAAAGAAAAGACAACAAAAATTTTCCCAAATCATACTCATCAAGAAAAATAAGGGCCTTTATTTTCAAAAATGTCCCCAGAACAAGATGCAAATAACCAATCATTTTCCTTTCAGGTTCTTGATGTCTCTTAAAATTTTTCCATAATAAAATAAATTACACAACACAGAAACAGACTCACAGACATAGAGAACAGACTTGTGGTTGCCAAGGGGAAGGGGAGTGTGGGAGGGATGGATTGGGAGTTTGGGGTGAGCAGACGCAAACTATTACATATAGAATGGATAAACAACAAGGTTTTACTGTACAGCACAACAAACTATATTATATCCTATGATAAAGTATAATGCAAAAAAATATAAAAAAGAATGTATGTCTGGGTCACTTTGCTGGGCAGCATACATTGACACAACATTGTAAATCAACTATACTTCAATAAAAAAATAAAACAGATTAGAAAAAATTCCATCACTAAGTGGTTTGAAATAAACAGAATTCATTATGCTACACAAAGCATCTCACAAATTCATAGTAAAATCCAGATTCATTTTCCAAATACATCTAAGGAAAAATGCTATATCAAGAGACTTCAGAGGTCGTCTCTGTGTTGTATCTGGGAGACAAGAGAGGCGTCGAATTAACGTTGAATCGGGGACACATTCCTCCGAGTTCAGAGACTGAACCAATACTGCTGAAAAGACACTCTCAATGAGGGCTGCACCTTTTCTTTGCTGTTTTTAGGGTGCTTTAAACATTCATCAAGAGATCAGCAGATTTTGTAACAGAGATGTGTGCTTTACAAATGTTGGGGCTGCTTTATGGATGAGTCATATAAAAGAATTATACATTTCTTATTTGATTAATTTGGGTTGGTTTTACAGCTAGAATCTCAGAATGGCTTTATTGTGTCTCATCAATTTTATGGTTGACATGTTTTCGATTTACTTTTTACTATTAAAAAACTGAAATGAGTTTTTGAAAGGAGATGCTCAGTTCTCCACCCCCCGCACCCCCCTGCCCAATGCCACTGGGACAGGTGGGGAACGTTCTGAGAAGATCCTGTGCCAGGAGCTTTGTTTGTTTTCACAGTGACTTTCTAGAACAGTTTGATTTTATCTCGTCTAAGGGAAAATGTTAGTTTTCATTTTCACATGTACACATTTCTTAATTCACTTTGATACATATCAACCAATGTTTCCACTGTGGGAAGTATGGATAATACCAAGAAAATTTTGGAATAATTACCCTGCATCCCGCTTGTTACTAATCTTTTTTCTCCTTTTCTGTAGTTTTCTTTTCCCTTCCTCCTTTTCTTTGGATGCTTTATATATAGGCTGTCCAATACCACTTAATTTTTTTTTGGCGTAACTCTCCATTTTACACAAGTGAAGTTTTCACAGTGAGAAGAATCCTTGGCCCTACAGCATGATCAGGGATGTTTATGAAGACAGATGAAAAATATGTGATTGGAGGAGGAAAGATAAAATGGGCTTAAAGAAGAAAGAAAAACACTCAAGGAAAAAGAGGGAGAAAGAAAATGGCGGTTCTCTTAGAATTCAACAAAATGATTTCATGGTGTCATAAACTCTATTTCACACACAAAAAAATTATAAGTGATTGTCATATTTACATCTCTAAAAATACACAAAATGATAGAATCTGCATTTTAAGCAAAGATCAGAGTATGTCATAATTGAGCTGAAAATTGACTTCCTATGGTGTTTTCCTGGGGCAGCCCTCCCTGAGATTAATTTCTCAAACTCAACATCCATAATATTGCCAGAAAAAAGTTCAAATTGTAACTGTGTCTTTTCTTTTTCATTGGATGGGTGCAGGAAAATTGGTGACAAGGTTCTTTTAAACCATTAGAAGAGTGAGTAGAAGATTTCAGGCTACAATTGTGAAGCCTGAACTCTTCACATTGTCTCTTAGGGAAGTGAGTTCTTGTAGCTACCTCATTTATCTCAGTTACTTACAGCCTTTACCTGTTCACCTAAAACGCTGCTTCATCTCCTAAGGCACTTGGAGTATTAAGATGATCTGAGCTGAATGATGCCCAGGGCCACCATCAGCCTCATACACCACTGGAGGAGAGAATTACCCTTCGACTCTTAGGAAAAGTGGCAGCAAAGACCCTACTCAGGATGTGCATATAAGCAGAGACTATGAAGGTCACAGGAAACATCCTCATTCAGAGCAAATCAGACAGCTTTGTGCACCACGCCAAGACCACGGGTCCCAGGCAGGAGGGGCCAGTCTGCCCCACACACTGTTTTTAGCTGACACCCAGCACATAGGAATCAATCTAGAAATGCACCAAAGTATTACACTGTGTCCAAAGCTTTACTTCTCAGGACAGAAGACAGAATGTGACAAGTTAATTAATGACCCATTACAGTGAAAACTCCAATTAAAGCATATTTTTCTGTCTTTATCTTTTGCCTTCACAATAGTTTTCTGTAAGTCCTCTCTCAAAGACACATATTCATAACACCATTAATATATAAAATATGTTACCTGGCAGCAAAAGGCAAATCAGGTTTCAGGAGTGGATATATTAATATATTAATTCCCTCAATCATTCATTCAGTTTAGCATTTTTGTTTGACAGTATCTCCTGAGACACTGTTTTAGATCCTGTGAGCATGGCAGAAAGGAATATCTTTCAGCTCTTCTGGGATTGAAATTCTGAAAAACTAAAAATCCATACACCTACAATGCAGTGACGGAGACCGGTTAAGTGTTGTGAAGAAAACCAGAGCCCTGGGAAGGGACAGTGATGTGACAAGGCCTCTCTGGGGAGAAGACTTCAAGCAGAGAAATGACAAAATGTACTCAAGTGAGGACCTAAAATAGTGAAATTAGAACCAGGGTGTAGCTGCAAAATTATGGGCAGGGATTTCACTGGAAGATTACCAGCTTCAAGAAGGGCGAGACTTAACAGGACCAATACTACTCTCCTGCACAACAGAGGAAGTGGCTGGCTTTTAGACCATGCACTGTTTCTCCTAGAGGTCAAGGGTATAACATATTAAATGGAACCAAGTTGCCTCAAAGAGTTAACTGCATGCAGTCCACACCTCTGCCTTCCTTCTCACTGGGATAGGCAGGAACCAACTTACCAAGCCTTCTTGTGAAATAATTACTTGTTGTTTCAGAAATCTCAGGAGTCCCTGGGTCTCTTAATGAGGCACTGAATATTAAATTACAACGGAGAGCCCTGGGTCCAGTTGCGATGAAGGACTTGATTTCTCATGGTACCAAAATTTCTTTTTCCCAATTTTCTGAACAACAACAACAAATGTTACAGATCCTTTGCAGCTTATAAAACCAAAGTTTTGGTTTGATTCAGTGCCTTGCCCTATTCAAGAGCAGAAAGTTGGTCCCAAAGAAGCTGCACCCGGATCGCTTCACCTCGCCATCACACTGGGCCTCCAGGAAGATGCTGTTCATCAGGAAGCAGTCCTGAACCCCTTCACCTCCTCCTGTGCTTGCCTGTGTGCCTCTGTGTGTGTGTGTGGGGGGGGTGGGGGGTGTTTTACAGGAGGTCAGCATAAGCAGAAATAGTATGGAAAGCATCTTTGAGAAAAAAAAATCAAGACAATTAACTACACCACTTACGGAGTCACTATGAGACAAACATGGAGCCCACCTCTCAAAGCTGCCAGGTTGGTAAGTAATGAATCCTTTAGCACCTGCTCCCACCCATTCTGTTTCAACAGACCTTTAGTTCTCTTTGTGACTGGTACTTAAGTTACACGAAATCCAATTTCTAAAGATCCTCCCAGGTTTCACTGCTCTCCTCTCATTTCTGAGTCTGTTCCTGGCTTGCCTGTGATGGTGGAAGCCTGACTCACAGCCATTGGCTGTCCATTTGATGAGACTGGAGTGGACAGGCTGCCCCAGGGCCACCTGCCTAGAACTAGCAGAGGCAACCCTGCAACCATGCAGAACCTGGGGGAACCAAAACTACTGGACACACCAGAGAGACTCAAGGCACTGTGTCTGAGTGCGTGTGCGCGCGCGCGCACACACACACACACACCTGCCATTCCCTTACAAGTGTGAAATTCATTACCAGAAATGGGTCTTAAGCTCAATCTATTAAAATAAAAATAAAGCAAACTTATTCTTGGTGAGCTATTCAATCTTGGCATATTGAGTTTCAATTTCTTAGGCATACCCTCCCAAAATCTCCATGGTTGAATACCTCTAACAAATTAAAATAAATAAAACTTGTTAATATCATCATTTACCTTTCATGTTCATGCTTTACTAATAAATGTAGGCACAACTTGCATTAATCAAATAATAATAATTAAAAGATGAAATAACTTTAAGATTTCCACATTATACCACACTATATTTAAATATTTTTCTTCTAATAAGATGGGTTATTTTTCTCTCAGAAATATCTTTTACATTTATATAGTGACTTTGGTTAAAGATACACTTTATTTATTTATTTATTTATTTATTTATTTATTTATTTATTTATTTTTGCAGTATGCGGTCCTCTCACTGTTGTGGCCTCTCCCGTTGTGGAGCACAGGCTCCAGATGCGCAGGTTCAGTGGCCATGGCTCACGGATCTAGCCACTCCGCGGCATGTGGGATCTTCCCGGACCGGGGCACGAACCCATGTCCCCTACATTGGCAGGCGGACTCTCAACCACTGAGCCACCAGGGAAGCCCAAAGATACATTTTAGTACCTAAATAACATTAACTAGATAATTGGCTCACACCCATTACAGTTAGGCTTGCCTCCTTGAGCACACATGGAGTTATAGGTCCAGCCCTGCTCTGGGAAGGACTCTGCCCTAACTGGGCCAGCAATGCAGGGAATAATAGTCATTCATTTTAGCCCAGTTGGCTCTTTGGCCTCTAGATTACTTTTTCTTCAGCCCCACCTAAAACATATAAAAGTGAAGACATTTCCTTCAAAGGGCTTGGTAGGAAATAGCCATGATTTCAGGGATAGAAAGGCCATCCTGCCCTCCAAATATCGCCACTATCCCCACTACTTAGCTGGAAGATGCTCCAATTCCCCAGTTAGAGTCCCATTCCTTTAGCTAATTTCAAACATGGACTATTTAAATGCAAGTATCCATAGAAAGGATAATACAAACACTGCTCATTTATTTAGAATTGATAACTTTTTACTTCTTCTTATTCACTGACATGTTAGTGACAGTGCATTTATCAGAGCCTTTCCTAAAAGTGTGTTTTCTGGGATAAAGGAAAATACCCCAAAACATGAAGCCACATGCTCCGGCCTCCTAACCATTCCTCAGCCCAGGGAAAGGGGCTTTCTCCCCAAAACTTCAGAGATACCACTAACACACTTACCTGAATTCCAAGGCTCAAACTGTAAGTTAAAACACCCACCTAATCTCTTGGGATCCAGAAGAAGGAAGTAAAGGTAGAACAGTTTTCTTTCTTTATTCCAAGGAAGGAAAAAGACAATTTATAGTAAAGTGAACCAAAATGGAAATGGCACATTAATATGGAATATAATGTTTTTCTGAGCTGTCCCTTTGCTCTTTGCTTATTTACTTTGAAGTTGACTCATGAAACTGCTTTAATAATTAATAGTTTGTGTTCTTTTCTTGTTAGTATTTGAGGGTTATAATGAGGTTCTCAGAAGCATTTGAAACAGGGAAATAAGGTCCTCCAACTTTCACCCAGGTATCAGCACATAGGAGGGCGACTAGGGCGTCAGGAAAAGTATCTACCAGCCTAAACCACCATCAGTACATGGGTAGGTCAAGAATTTATTTTCCAGTTAAGCACTAGGGTTTGCTCTCACTGAGCATCCCAGCAATTTGATCAGATGGTGTTATTAACATATCTAAAGAAAAAAACAAAAGAGGTCTCGAACCAAGGAAAACGAAAGCGTAGTCCAAAACAAAAGTGAGAGCAGAGTTCAGCAGGGGTTGGCAAAGCCACCCCTGGAACGGACAGTCCCTGCAAACTCTGACTCTCGTAAAACTTCTTCACGAGATCCACTCAATTCCTTTGGTTGTTTCACCAACAAAGCAACGGTCTCATCATGATCCAGCTTCTTGGAACGTTGATCACAGGGAGAGAACCAGCTGGCCATGTGGACTTCTAGGCTTAGTCTACCAACAACTTCTTATTTTAAATTAACTGGCTCACAGTGTGGTACCCCATTCAGGCTCCAGGGAATGTTACTGTATCCAGCGTTAAGATCTCACGGTGTTGACAATGAAGTGACTGCAGAGTGGAGAGATCTCGGCAACATCCTGCCCAGGCTTCTCCAGGCCCTCATTTTATTTGAGAAGGAGAGGACAAGAGAGACAGACAGAGACAGCTGGGGGAGGGGAGAGAGAGAGGGAAACATCGAAGAACTACATTCCCCCACACAGTGGGTCCTGCAGCAGCGCCAGGGTGTGCACTCTGGGGAAATGGCTTTTCAGGAGCCCTGGTTCCTGGAAGCAAAGGGCCAGTTCCAGGGCACTTGGGCATTCGTGCTGCTCTCTATCCCAAATGGAACTGCGCCTTGCTGAGGCCAAGATCAAGAACCGGATGAGCCCAGGGTTTATAGAATTTCCCTAAGTGGAAACCAATATGAAATGCTGGTGTGACAGGAATAGTGGCATGAGTGTCGGCTTGGAAGCAGAGGAGGGCAGCTCCGCTGAGTCTGTTTTATCCGCTGCAGCATGATCCCACACAGAGGACCCACACGGAGGCCAGCATCCACCCTTGCCGGGCCAGCACCTCTGCATCCTTAGCAATGCAGCCAACGCCACTGCACAGGACATGGGGTGTGATTACTGATCTCGTTACATGGTCTAAACAACAGAAATGAACACAAAAACTCTTTCACCTGGGAAAGTTCCCTGCTTTCCGGTAACTGCTTCTAAGACCCTTACTCACTGATCACTGTGGCTACAGCGTCCACTGCAATCTCATTTTCTGACCTCATTAGGATAAGTACTGGCTGATATCACATTTCTAAAATAACCTCTCTGAACTTTCAGAAGAAAATGAGAATCGCACTCCCTGGCTCTTGAGAATTCACACATACACATCAGAATCTCACTCTGATCTGGTTAAGCATACTGCCATACGACGTAGCCTCTATTGTACATTCACCCTGTTTGCCCCCAACTAACCTCGCCTAGCCATTTTCAAATCCAGGTTTGACCTATTTATCGTCTTTGCATTTTTGGTACACTGACTCAAGTTTGTTTTGGAAAGACACCATTGAATCTCAAGCAAAATATTTTCAAACAGTAGAACTGGATCCAGGACCATCCAGAGCCACAAACAGTTCCCTCCACAAAAGCCCAAAGCTAACCTCACTGTTTCCAGAAAGCTTCCCAAGCTGAGAACAACACCCTGTCCAGGGCACAGGGCAGCGAGCCCTCTCTGACCTCGGACCAACATCTGCCCCTGTGGTCGGCACCCATCATGCCTGGTTCTTTACCCCAGAGCCCCACAGCACAAACAGAGCTCCCCGTCTCTTAAGATGCACGTCAAACGTGTGGAGGAAACAGATCCTGCCCCAGCGGCCAGCCCATCTCATTCTACAGGGTAACCTTCTTAGCCTCCTCCCTCCATTCCTTTGATAACATGGTGTGATGACTGATTCTGTGTCAACCTGGCTAAACTGCCCAGATTTGTGGTCAAACACCAGTCTTGATGTTGCAATGAAGGTATTTTTCAGATGAGATTAACATTTCAATCAGTAGACCTTGAGTAAAGCAGATGACCCCCCCATAACATGGGTGGGCCTTGTGAAATTAGTTGAAGACCAAAGACAAAAGACAGAGGTCTCCTGAAGAGAAAGGAATTCTGCCTCCAGAAGGCCTTGGGACTGGAGTTGCAGCTGGCAGAGAGGATGTTTCCTTTCCAGAGTGAAACACCCTGCATTTGTTCTTTTCCTCATTTACAGCATGGTGGTTAAAAGCAAGGCCTTAGTGGTCAGGCTGAGTGGAGAACAAACCATGTAATAGCAGCTGACCATTTTTAGCAACTGACTCAAACCTTCCCTACAAATGGACATGGGGAATGTTCAAGAAGCCGTCATTATGATCATCACCATCAATGTCGTGAGGACAGGATTTCCTGCCTCGGAAGCTGGGGCAGTGAGGTGTGGAGGCGCGGCAGGCTGGCCTCTTTAAGGGTTCCCACAGAGGGCTTCCTCAGGCTTCCAAGAATCCACAGTCTTACGGAGTAGCTGGCCTGTCTTCTCTGTGCTGCTCGTTAAAAAGAACACAGCCAAATGCCTGTCCTTCCTCCTGTACCTGTGGCAGCATGAACGCATGTGGGTTTACAATCAGTCTCCCCCTTGGCTTCATATCACTCTTCCTACCCTTGCTTTCCTTTACACCCAAATTTTTGTAAGCTGCCTTAAATCTTTTGGAGGCAATCAAAATCAATCAACAGCCAACCATCAGCATTTCTAATATTAGCCTACTTGAATCCAATCATCCTGATTCATTCATCACTTGGTCCAGAAATTAGACTTTTAAGATGCATGCACCCTAAGTGAATTAAGGTGACAGGAGGATATTTTGCCTTCCATTTCATCTTCACGGAGAAAATCAATGTAAGTTTCTAAATGCCCATTTCTCCTCAAAATCAGATTCTTAAAAACATAAATAATATCCCAAGTGATATTCTGACTCCCTATATGGGAAATGTGAGCATATTATCAGATCCAAGTTGTTACATCTGAGCAGCAATGTGATTCCACTTATTTTGGGTCCACAGTGAGCATATGTGAAGTCAGAACATCTAACAGTCCTTTTGTCTCAACTATCCCAGAGCACGGATTACCATCCATGTTTATGTTTCCAAGTGTCAGGATACAGGTACTGTTCTACATTACAAAACAGAAACCATTAAGTTTATGTTGGTTCTAATTATTGTCAGACACTCCCAGGCCTTGCAAATTGGGAAACATATTTCTACTAAAGTAAGTTTTAAAATCATCACAGCATCTGGGGAAATATCTACCATCAAAATTACTTTCTACCTCACTTTGGTTTTTCCTGAACACATTCTGAGTACTTGTGCTTTTCTTGGAAAGGCATACTAAATCACTGGCTCAAATATTTTACCCTTAGGTTTGTCTGTATAATGTATGATGCTAATGTCTAATCTCTGGTTTCTAACATTCCTCTCCTATTGCTCAGGTGGTAGTGACTCATCTGTAGTATATGAAAGCCTGCCACCACTGCCATTATACTGACAACGTTCTCAGGAAGGTTTGTATTAAATCCTGGAATGAGTGTTTCCATACCCTCCTCCCACTTCCCACTCCCAGGAAAACTGACCATTTTCCCGTTATTTTGGAGAAAATGCCTAGGTGGGTTCCCATAAGCTTCCCCATTATTTGCTGGCAGAAAGCAGATAAAGTCTTTTTTAACATCTTTATTGGAGTATAATTGCTTTACAATGGTGTTACTTTCTGCTGTATAACAAAGTGAATCAGCTATACATATACATATATCCCTATCCCCATATCTCCTCCCTCTTGCGTCTCCCTCCCACCCTCCCTTTCCCACCCCTCTAGGTGGTCACAAAGCACCGAGCTGATCTCCCTGTGCTATGCAGCTGCTTCATACTAGCTATCTATTTTACATTTGGTAGTGTATATATGCCCGTGCCACTCTCTCACTTCGTCCCAGCTTACCCTTCTCCCTCCCTGTGTCTTCAAGTCCATTCTCTACATCTGTGTCTTTATTCCTATCCTGCCCCTAGGTTCATCAGAACCTTTTTTTTTTTTTTAGATTCCATATATATATGTCTTAGCATACTGTATTTGGTTTTCTCTTTCTGACTTACTTCACTCTGTATGACAGACTCTAGGTCCATCCACCTCACTACAAATAAGTCGATTTCGTTCCTTTTTATGGCTGAGTAATATTCTATTGTATATATGTGCCACATCTTCTTTATCCATTCATCTGTCGATGGACACTTAGGTTGCTTCCATGTCCTGGCTATTGTAAATAGAGCTGTAATGAACATTGTGGTACATGACTCTTTTTGAATTATGGCTTTCTCAGGGTGTATGCCCAGTAGTGGGATTGCTGGGTCGTATAGTAGTTCTATTTTTAGTTTTTTAAGGAACCTCCATACTGTTCTCCATAGTGGCTGTATCAATTTACATTCCCACCAACAGTGCAAGAGGGTTCCCTTTTCTCCACACCCTCTCCAGCATTTATTGTTTCTAGACTTTTTGACGATGGCCATTCTGACCGGTGTGAGGTGATACCTCATTGTAGTTTTCATTTGCATTTCCCTAATGATTAATGATGTTGAGCATTCTTTCATGTGTTTGTTGGAAATCTGTACATCTTCTTTGGAGAAATGTCTATTTAGGTCTTCTGCCCATTTTTGGATTGGGTTCTTTGTTTTTTTGATATTGAGCTGCATGAGCCGCTTGTATATTTTGGAGATTAATCCTTTGTCAGTTGCTTCATTTGCAAATATTTTCTCCCATTCTGAGGGTTGTCTTTTGGTCTTGTTTATGGTTTCCTTTGCTGTGCAAAAGCTTTTAAGTTTCATTAGGTCCCATTTGTTTATTTTTGTTTTAATTTCCATTTCTCTAGGAGGTGGGTCAAAAAGGATCTTGCTATGATTTATGTCATAGAGTGTTCTGCCTACGTTTTCCTCTAAGAGTTTTTTTTGTGTCTGGCCTTACATTTAGGTCTTTAATCCATTTTGAGTTTATTTTTGTGTATGGTGTTAGGGAAGGTTATAATTTCATTCTTGCATAATTCATCGCCTCTGCTTTGACAATGTGCAATTCATCCTTTGCACCAGCCCCTGAACTGACCATTCTTAAAGATAACTGGTGCTCATTTTCATCATTACCCACCTTAAAGTGATAATCTTTGTCGGCCTTTAGTTCACAACAGAAAAGATAGTTCTGGGGCCTCAGGGCACTCATGTCTATGTCCATCGAATCTTCCATGGGTTGGTGGCACGCACCTAGGTGGGGGGAGAAGGTGGACAGAGATAAAAGACTGCTGTTCCGGGCTTCCCTGGTGGCACAGTGGTTGAGAGTCCGCCTGCCGATGCAGGGAACGCAGGTTCGTGCCCCAGTCCGGGAGGATCCCACGTGCTGTGTAGCAGCTGGGCCCGTGAGCCATGGCCGCTGGGCCTGCGCGTCCGGAACCTGTGCTCCGCGACGGGAGAGGGCACGGCAGTGAGAGGCCCACGTACCGCAAAAAAAAAGAGAAAAGACTACTGTTTCAGGGAACAGTTGCGCAGGACGGAATCACAACAGGGGAGATAAAGTCTTATAATGGTGCAAGATGAAATATGGGCAGGGACTGGGACAAAAGCAGGATGAACTTGACCTACAATGTGACCTCCTGATGCTGACTGCCTCACAGGAGACTCCCAGCTCCCACCTAAATGAAGGAGCATAAACTCCATGTTCTAGAAACTGCCCACAGGAGCATGAAGCTGCAGGGGGCTGTGAGGTCTGGGTCCCAGTTTCACCCCTAACTAGCAGGGAAATCTGGGGCGGGTCCCATCTTGTACCTTAGTGTATGTGATTCAAATGTTAATCTCAACCACAAACACCGGCACAGACACACCCAAAATAATGTCTGACCAAGTATCTGGGCACCTTGTGACCCAGTTATGTTGACACATAAAGTTAACCATCGCAGCAGGGTTTATAAAAGACCTTTAATAATCTGTCCCGAACTTAACACTCTTCTGCAGAACCGGCAACACAACTCACAGGGCTTAGTGAAAATTGAAATACAGTTCAAAAATTATGAAGAATTTCAGGATGGTGAGAGCAGAACAGTAAAACCAAGTGTGGAGCCCTTCTGAGCACAGGGCTCCGGTGACGTCACAGGTGGCACGCCCTTGAGGCCGGCCCTTTTCTTCAGCTTTCTAAATTCACGGCTCAATGATAAAAGCTGTTTTTCCCACACTTCCACATTTGTTCTGCAGTCTTCTCAGCCCAGTGTGCCCTTCCACCTGGGAAGTCTTGAGCCCAGGTCTATATGAGGCCCTCAGTCCTCACTCAGACAGAATGCTCGTCCCCTTCCTGCTCGTGTCCTGGCACTCCCCACTCTGCTCTCTTCACATGCCTGTCTCCCTACTATACTGTAGGTTCAGTGAGACCATGGAGCTAGCCTCTGGGGTTATCCTAAGATGGAATGGAGTGTCAGCCTACAGTTGCCATTCAGTAAACTTGTACTGCTCTTAGAAATAGCTATCATACAACTTCATAGTAAATCATCAGAATCGCTAGCAGATACCAAGTGCTTTACCATGTGCCAGGCCCTATTGACTCAAAGTATTTCCCACACGATGATGCTTTTATTCCTTATGACAACCTTACTGTAGACAACTGTCAGTGCCTCACTGTATACTGTGCATCTCCCATTTCTCTTGGGTGAGGTAATGCTGAAGTGTGTGTTTTATGCCTTTTCCCCCCATTTACCATGGAATTAAGCTCCAGCCACTCTCAGTAGTTAGTGGATTAATAACAAAGCTTATGGGCTTCCTTCCCCACCCTAAATCACTGCCCCAACTCCTCTGCCAACTTTCAAGGCCCTCCCCACGTAAAAGCACTTTCTCTTGGATTCAGGGTCTGCTTCTAGGGAAGCCAAAGTAAGACAGTTAATATTAATGGAAACTTGAGACCCAGAAGTTAACTGATCCTCTGATGGGATAATGGTAGTGATGAAGGAACGGACACATGAATGATTTTTGAATAGAATGGTGGACGACAGGAGGTTATGATCCAGGTCCATAAGAGCACTATTTGCAAGGGAAACATGAATTTGGGTTTGTTTTCTACATTCTGAAAAATAACTGACTATGTGTTACCCCTGAGTATGAGTTTACAAGATATAATTTAGGGAAAATGATAAGCAGTATTAGGTAATGAGCAGGTGAAGTTATCTCAAGAGGTAATTCAGAATGAAACAAGAAATTAGGTTCAAGAATAGTTAAAATAAGTTTCTGAAATAATTTATCCAAAATAAATTATTAAAGGAAGCTCAAGATAATAGGAATAGACTTCTAACTTGTCAAGGTCATTGCTATGAAAGACTCACAAATGTTGGCTGTTGGCTAGGATACTGGGCTGGACCCACCATTTCTCAGTAAGTATAGTGGTTCTCATGTTCCTAAAATATGGGTGAACGCCACAAAAAAGAAAGATTATCAGCTATTTTGAAAAAGGACAGGATGTAAAAACAGCAGATTTTCAACAACAAGCGAGGATGGATGCCACTGGAGTCTTCAGACCATTCTCACCTTCACACTGTTGTTAAGAATATTCCAGTCCCCTCAGCAAGACTGTTTATATTGATAAATAACAAAGTAGGATGTCTACTACTATACCTAAAGCTCTACAAAACATACAACTTTGATTAGAATTCAAGAATAGATGTTGACAGCTCCAAAACATTTGGATGGTCACACTTTGGCTTTAACATTTAATTTGAAAATAGCTGAATAGCTCATGAAAATATCCAGAGATCAAAAGATTTTCATAAAGTTAAGATAAAATGTCAGCAGTGCCTTGTCAATACCCCAGGAAAAGTGCTGAAACAGCACGAGCTCCCGTGTCATTAGGGCACTAACACGGTTACGCCCCTGGACTCAGGGTGCTTTGCCTGCGTACCATCGAGGAGTTACTGTCCATCAGAACTCGCATGAAGCCTACTTTGGAAGTTTAATAAAGCTCTGCCTAGAGTGTTATACTTCACCAAGTGGAAGTTCTTTTCTCCACAGTAGTGCATCTGGGAAAGTGCTGAGGTGGAACCGACAACCTCAGCAAAAGAGGCATAAACTTGATGACCAGGCAGCTCTCCCGCACCTGCGGCACCACACAGCTCTACCCCACGGGGCACAGCAGGACCACGTGGCTGGGCCTGTGGGCAGTTCCCCTGCGGGGCTGAGTTCGTGAAGGTAAAGGCTCCTGGGTATGTGGCTGTCCCAGCCATGTCATGGCACTCACCTTCCCCCTTCATCTTAACTTTCATCATTTACTTTGAAGATATTTCACGAGAAATGTATCGATGCCACCTTTTGAAAGAGCAAGATTTTATATGTGTATGTGGGACTTAGAATTCAGGAAGGATTTTCAAATTTCAAAGGGCTTTGTTAAATGAATTCGTTCATACAAACGGCTAACTGCTAACAGAAGCAACTCCCTATTTACAAAAGGAAAAAATAAATAAAGGGTGCTGCCAGAAAAAGAAAAAAGTTCAAACACCATGTCCCATGTAGGAGTGACCTGGAGCACCATGGCATCATTTCTCCTTTAATCTTTGCATTTTCTCTCCTTCCATCCTCTCCCTTCCATTCCTCTTTTCTTTCTTCCCAATTTTTTTATCAGAATGATGGAAAATTATATGACATAAAACATTTACAACCATCATATCCTATTTTTTTGTTTTTCATTTAACCAATAGTCTGACAGACAAGAGCAAAATGTGGCATGTATTACATTTTCCATACAGATTTGTCTCTACTGCCCTGTAGGATGTCTCGTTCTGTCTAACTGCACCTGCTGACTGTGAATTTAAATAACTATTTCCATGATGAATGTTCTTTTCACATCATTAGAGAATGTATATTTAAAAAGGAGCCCTGCTTCAAACCAAATAATTACCTAGAATAAACACATATTATTTTAGTATTTATTAGGTTATAAGTTGCTGAATCTTTTTTTTTATTGGAGTATAGTTACTTTACAATAATGTGTTAGTTTACACTGTACAGCAAAGTGAATCAGCTATACATATACATATATCCCCTCTTTTGTGGATTTCCTTCTCATTTAGGTCACCACAGAGCACTGAGTAAAGTTCCCTGTGCTTACAGTAAATTTTCATTAGTTATCTACTTTATACATAGCATCAGTAGTGTATATATGTAAATTCCAATCTCCCAATTCATCCCACCACCACCCCCTTTCCCCCTTGGTATGTGGTACATATATACAATGGAATATTACTCAGCCATAAAAAGGAACGAAATTGGGTCATTTGTAGAGACATGGATGGACCTAGAGACTGTCATATAGAGTGAAGTAAGTCAGAAAAAGAAAAACAAATATTGTATATTAACACATATATGTGTAACTGAAAAAATTGGTATAGATGATCTTATTTACAAAACAGAAATAGAGACACAGATGTCAAGAACAAGTTGTTGAATCTTAAAATCACTTTCATCTTCACAGAACATTCTTTTTGTGTCCAATGGGCAACCCACTACTGAGGAGGAGATGTGGACTTTATGACATGTCATCTTTAGACAAAAAATAAAAGAAACTGAAATTGGTAATGACATTTTCTCTAATTACATAATGACCACAAGACTTTCCCTTTGAGTTAAAAACTCAAAATCAGCAATTAATTCTCATAAACTAAAACAGACACAGGGCATAGTTTAAAGACAAAGATAAATGCACCCAATACCTATTTTTCCCTGAAAATCTTGTTGTCAAACAAACTATAGTGCTGGGCACAGGGCAAATATCAGCCACATGTCAAGTAGCCGGGCATGATGAACGCCTGCCTGCCATGTGCACTAAGTTGCCAGAAATGCAGCCATGCCCCCAAGCCTCGGCTCCCCCTGCAAACCTCAGTTGTCATGCTTATCTGAAGTGAAGTGCTATACTAGCGGCTGTCTCACATAGCCCTTTGTGGATTAAGCTTCCAAGGCTCCATACCAATGCTAGTTTTTCTTGTTGTTGTTTGTTTTCATCTTACGTTTCTTTGGAGAATGGGCATGAGACAATCAGAGAAGTGGAAGATGCTTCTAATGGCATTAACTGACTATGTGTGCCAGAGGTGTGCCACTGATGTCAGTTATGGAGTTTCTGTGACTGAGCTTCCAAGTTACTGCGTATTTCAGTCCAGATTTTAGTCATAACAGTTAAAATCTGTAGTGAGCCATGCTCACTGTATGTGTTCAACAGGTCGGGAATTACACCAGTCCCTTTCAAGGAGCTGAAAAATTCTGATGATATGTAAAAGCCACTGGTGGTTGGCCACTGATGCTGAACATTTTAATACTCAAAGAATCCTAAAAAGGTTTACAAAGACAATTTAAACTGTCTAGATAGTTTAAAGACAATTTAAACTGTCTAGATAGTCTAAAGTCCCATTACCTTAGGATCTAGCTAAGCTGCTGATAAGACTTTCAAGCACAAGCATGTAATAAAACTTTAGTTGCTTCTTTATTTTCAGGTTTATCTAAGCCTCGTTTTCTTATCACATCCTAAAGTAGGAATCACACTCCTAGAATTTTCTTTCTTTAAAAAAATTCACAGAGATTTCAACTCCTATTTGTTCTCACAATGTTCCTGTAGAAAGTGAGACCATCAACTGAAATTCTTGTACAAAAGCAACTACAAAGACCTGGGGACAATCAACTGGAAGAAAAGCTAATCGTTTTCATTCTACGCAAGTAAGAAAAAAAATGGTTTCTTGAGGAATAATAAGGTTACGACTTGAGCCAACTACAAATCATCCTTTGAGCCTGGCATTGGTCTGCTGGTGTCAGCACAAACCCTGGGACACAATGCTGACCAAACTTTCCCTGGAGACGAGCAAAGGGGATGAGCATTTTGACCTCTGGTGTGAGGCATCACACAAAACCTCTCATTGTCACACACAGGATCACATCAGAAATAACACCAGAGTTCTGACCAATTGTGTTTGTTCTGAAGACCCTCTCAAACTCCAGCATCATCTAGCCCCCTCCTCCACTCTCCATCTGCCTTTTCTCTGAGTATCTTTACTTCCCCCTTCCACTCTTTACCCCTCCTCCCTCCCTTCCTTCTTTCTCCAGAAATGTTTTAGCACTGGTTAGATAACAAGCACCTTTTCAGCGGGTACTGAGACCCTAAGATTCTGGCCTTACTCTTTCGATTTGCCCTTCTTTTCTATTTTCTCACACAAGCTTTGTGTTCCTGTCACTGGTTTGTTTTTTCCTCTTTTCTCCTTTGTCTTACGTATGAGTTTTATGACAACAAAGGGCAAGGGGTGATTTAGTTACACGTGTCCCTAATAGGGAAGGAAAGAGCACATGAAAAAGGCAAAGAGGGGGAAAGGAGGACAGAAGCCAGAACTACAGAAACCGAAAGGGACAAGCAGAATCCACATGGATGAATCCCCAAAATGTGGCCCAGGGCACCTGTGGCCCCATCAGGAGTCACCGCATATAGGCAGCTATCTCAGCAGGGCAGGAGCCTCCCAGAATGAAGAGAACCTCAGAAGTAAATGACCCTTGGTGCTTCAGGGGAGAGGATGAAGAATGAAGCTAAGCACAGATTGTTTAATGACCGAAACTCTAGGAGAAAGAAATTACAAGGAATAAGGTTACTTATCTGCCTAAGGTTATGTGTCAGTCCAAATGGCTACAATTAGAACCTACTGATTCTTCCCAGTAGTTTGTTGTAAATGAGTCCAGAGTAAATTGAGCTAAAGAAAATGTAATTATAAAAATGAGAGTTGGAAATAACTCAGGAGATCATTCTGTTCCAACCTCTGCTTGAACACCTTCCTCACCGAGCAGCTCCAGATGACTGGACTGAAGTCCCAGGTAGCTCCCTTGCCTTCCTCTCAGAGAGAATTCCTTTCTGGTTTATCACAGTGCAGGTGAGAGAATATCCAACCGGAATACATTTTAACACTAACGAGAAATAAGAGCTCAAGTGGATGGAGAGCAGGAGGAAGGTTATAATGGGGAATTAAACACCTTTTCTCATTGGCTAGTGTGACCATTGATTTCTATTCTCAGAGGCCATGAAGACCTAAGGATTCCCTGTTCCTATCACAAGTTTACCACAAGGAAATGAAATAATCACATTAGTATCTGAGCAAGCATTTTTTTCATGAAAAAATAACAAACATGTCATAAAATGGAGTATATCTTATTAAGTATATACTGCCTGGTTTATATCCATTTTTTAAATTCCACTGTTAATTTACGACAAAACACTGCCATTTGCTCAACAAGGGTGTGATGGAAGGATGCTGCACTGGGCTCTCACTGGCCCTCACTGGTACCCAGACCATTGGGCTATTCACTGTGCCCCACAGAAGCCCACGGCCTCATCTAAAAGAGTGGCAACTGCATGCAATCCACACATCAAGGCAATGGGCTGGAGCAAAGGATCAAGTGATAGTGAGAAAAGCAAAAATCTTTTCAGATATAATAGTTCCCATGCCTAAATATCACCAAGCTCTCTTCTACATTTCTTTGAAATATTTAGGGAAAAGTATTTGGTGAAACAACAAATCCTTATAATCCAAACATTGCTTTCTATCCCTCCAAGACTATAGTCAACTCAGAAGAGTGTTTGACTCCAGCTCAGAGCAGGATGGTATTAATTTATGATTATTAATTCCCTACTTTTGCACTTGAAGCAGTTGAAGGCTTATGTTCTGCATCATACAAGGAGGATGGTTATGTAGGGCCATTGCTAAGGATACATGCATATTTACTTTAGTCACCAGGTTTACATGTAATAATGGCAACAGCTTTTTCAATGAAGGCATAGAAAAAAACCTTGAAGATCTTTTCCAGATTGTCTACACTGTTTTGATAGTGGTAAAGTATAAATGTACATACACTAAGGTGCTTTGTGAATCACAGCTATACATGATCAAAGTAAGAAACCTCATGTTATTTAATCCATTTCAAATGTTTCCAATTTTGAGTAATGCCCATTTCTTTTTATCTTCTTTTGGCTAAAATTTTCCCTATGGAGCAAAGGATTTAGACTGAAACTTTAAGAAAAACTATTACGTCACAGGAGAATATGTAATACAAAGGGAGACTAAGAAGACCAGGGCTGCACAGGGAAGTTTGCTTGTCCCCAAATGCACATACATTTCAAATGTTTAGGAGCTAATGCCATGATAGTTCCAGCTGCCAAAATAAATCAGCACAGAAAATTCCACAGCCTAACATTTCCCATTTTATTTTATTTATTTTTTTAACATCTTTATTGGAGTAAATTTGCTTTACAATGGTGTGTTAGTTTCTGCTTTATAACAAAGTGATTCAGTTATACATATACATATGTTCCCATATCTCTTCCCTCTTACATCTCCCTCCCTCCCACCCTCCCTATCCCACCCCTCTAGGTGGTCACAAACCACCGAGCTGATCTGCCTGTGCTAGGCGGCTGCTTCCCACTAGCTATCTATTTTACGTTTGGTAGTGTGTATATGTCCATGCCTCTCTCTCACTTTGTCACAGCTTACCCTTCCCCCTCCCCATATCCTCAAGTCCATTCTCTAGTAGGTCTGTGTCTTTATTCCCGTCTTACCCCTAGGTTCTTCATGACCTTCTTTTTTTCTTAGATTCCATATATATGTGTTAGCATACAGTATTTGTTTTTCTCTTTCTGACTTACTTCACTCTGTATGACAGACTCTAGGTCCATCCACCTCACTACAAATATCTCAATTTCGTTTCTTTTTATGGCTGAGTAATATTCCATTGTATATATGTGCCACTTCTTCTTTATCCATTCATCCGATGATGGACACTTAGGTTGCTTCCATGTCCTGGCTATTGTAAACAGAGCTGCAATGAACATTTTGGTACATGACTCTTTTTGAATTATGGTTTTCTCACGGTATATGCACAGTAGTGGGATTGCTGGGCCGTACGGTAGTTCTATTTTTAGTTTTTTAAAGGAATCTCCATAGTGGCTGTATCAATTTACATTCCCACCAACAGTGCAAGAGTGTTCCCTTTTCTCCACACCCTCTCCAGCATTTATTATTTCTAGATTTTTTGATGATGGCCATTCTGACCAGTGTGAGCTGATATCTCATTGTAGTTTTGATTTGCATTTCTCTAATGGTTAATGATGTTGAGCATTCTTTCATGTGTTTGTTGGAAATCTGTACATCTTCTGTGGAGAAATGTCTATTTAGGTCTTCTGCCCATTTTTGGATTGGGTTGTTTGTTTTTTTGATATTGAGCTGCATGAGCTGCTTGTAAATCTTGGAGATTAATCTTTTGTCAGTTGTTTCAGTTGCAAATATTTTCTCCCATTCTGCGGGTTGTCTTTTTGACTTGTTTATGGTTTCCTTTGCTGTGCAAAAGGTTTTAAGTTTCATTAGGTCCCATTTGTTTATTTTTGTTTTAATTTCCATTTCTCTAGGAGGTGGGTCAAAAAGGATATTGCTGTGACTTATGTCATAGAGTGTTCTGCCTATGTTTTCCTCTAAGAGTTTGATAGTGTCTGGCCTTACATTTAGGTCTTTAATCCATTTGAGTTTATTTTTCTGTATGGTGTTAGGGAGTGCTCTAATCTCATACTTTACATGTACCTGTCCAGTTTTCCCAGCACCACTTACTGAAGAGGCTGTCTTTTCTTCACTGTATATTCTTGCCTCCTTTATCAAAGATAAGGTGACCATATGTGCGTGGGTTTATCTCTGAGCTTTCTATCCTGTTCCATTGATCTATATTTCTGTTTTTGTGCCAGTACCATACTGTCTTGACCAGATGGCTTCACAGGCGAATTCTATCAAACATTTAGAGAAGAGCTAACACCTATCCTTCTCAAACTCTTCCAAAATATAGCAGAGGGAGGAACACTCCCAAACTCCTTCTACGAGGCCACCATCACCCTGATACCAAAAACAGGCAAATATGTCACAAAGAAAGAAAACTACAGGCCAATATCACTGATGAACATAGATGCGATGCAAAAATCCCCAACAAAATACTAGCAAACAGAATCCAACAGCACATTAAAAGGATCATACACCATGATCAAGTGGGGTTTATTCCAGGAATGCAAGGATTCTTCAATACAGGCAAATCAATCAACGTGATACACCGTATTAACAAACTGAAGGAGAAAAACCATATGATCATCTCAATAGATGCAGATAAAGCTTTTGACAAAATTCAACACCGATTTATGATAAAAACCCTCCAGAAAGTAGGCATAGAGGGAACTTTCCTCAACATAATAAAGGCGATATATGACAAACCCACAGCCAACATCATCCTCAATAGTGAAAAACTGAAACCATTTCCACTAAGATCAGGAACAAGACAAGGTTGCCCACTCTCACCACTCTTATTCAACATAGTTTTGGAAGTTTTAGCCACAGCAATCAGAGAAGAAAAAGAAATAAAAGGAATCCAAATCAGAAAAGAAGAAGTAAAGCTGTCACTGTTTGCAGATGACATGATACTTTACATAGAGAATCCTAAAGATGCTATCAGAAAACTACTAGAGCTAATCAATGAATTTGGTAAAGTAATAGGATACAAAATTAATGCACAGAAATCTCTGGCATTCCTATACACTAATGATGAAAAATCTGAAAGTGAAATCAAGAAAACACTCCCATTTACCATTTCAACAAAAAGAAAAAAAATATCTAGGAATAAACCTACCTAAGGAGACAAAAGACCTGTATGCAGAAAATTATAAGACACTGATGAGAGAAATTAAAGATGATACAAATAGATGGAGAGACATACAATGTTCTTGAATTGGAAGAATCAACATTATGAAAATGACTCTACTATCCAAAGCAATGTACAGATTCAATGCAATCCCTATCAAACTACCACTGGCATTTTTCACAGAACTAGAACAAAAAATTTCACAATTTGTATGGAAACACAAAAGACCCCGAATAGCGAAAACAATCTTGAGAACGAAAAATGGAGCTGGAGGAATCAGGCTCCCTGACTTCAGACTATACTACAAAGCTACAGTAATCAAGATTTCCCATTTTAAAAAGCATCAGTACACTGGGTTTTCTTCCTTTTTTTGCTCCTCACAACAATCAGGAGAACACATGTATCGTTAACTGTTTCCACAGTTGAGGAAACCAAAAGCACAGATTGATTACCAAATTGCCCCAATTCACTCAACCAATTAGTGGCAGAGATAGGCCTAGAACTCCAAGCTGACCTGGCATTCTAAACGTTCTGAAGAAAACTGAAATAGGAACAGAAAACACACAAAAGGAAATGGAAGTTCATTTCTCCTATTTGGATCATGCTAAATACACAGGCTCTTCTGGTGCCCTTGTAGGCATGGGAAGGGGAGGTCCACTGGAGTCACATGACTACAACAGAAGGCTGTGTTTTGCATCCCTGGGGGAGGAGACTCTAGAACCTACAGGGAGCTTTTGGTTTCCACTCCAACATTAAAGAGCTTAGAAGTTGTCCCTCCTGTTATCACAATGAGAAAAAAGCTGACCACACTGAAATTCAACAATTCTTCCATCTGAGAGTTGAGGTCACAGGACAAGCTACTGCTTGAAAACTGGAGAGACAGAAAGTTAGAAACACAGAATCACAGCTCATTGGAGTAAAAGCTACTGTTGTAGCCAGCAACGAGGTAATGGACTAATTGCTAGAGGTTGGGCATAGACTACCTCGAGCATGAAAAATTCTTGGGGACCCACTCTTAGGAGTGCTCCCACACTTTTGTGAGTTTTTACCATCAGGAGCTCCAATCAGGCTCTCAGTGTGAAGACTATAGAAAAATTCCCTTGTGCTTTTAGTAAGGGGAGGAGAATAGAAACCATTTTGAAATATGCAGAGTGCCCCTTTCCCCTTAACAAAGGCCTGTCCTCAAGGAAAACTCTTTTACCAGAGCATAGCCAATGTGAGGGAGGGGTAAAATACCCAACTCTAGCCCCTCCAGCCTTCCTGTCTTACTTAAAGTGGAGAAAAAGGCTAAGAAGCACTTAAGAAGGTCACAGCCCAGGGGCACAGGCCACTAAAAGACTGAGAGTTAATCAAAGGACTATGGAATGCTTCTTTTTCCCCATGCCTCACCATCACAGCAGCAGGACTCATATATTAATGAGAGACTACAACTCAAAGAACTGAAAATCTGAGACTCAGTCTAAGAAGGAGTCCCTAGGGAAACCCAGACAGTGGACAAAAACAAGGACACTACATGAAATTTTATCCTCAGAAAGCTACAGGAAAGAGTAAACATAGCTTAACTCCTAACCAGATAAACATAAAACCTCACACTACAGACCAGTTTACCTTAGTTCCCTTTACCAACACATCATGTTTAGCTTACAACAAGAAATTACAAGACATGTTAAAGGCCAAAAACACAGTGTGAAGAGATAAAGCAAGCATTAGAATCAAACTCAGACATTTTGGGATTATCAGACAGGAAATCTAAAATAACTATGACTAATATGCTAAGGGTTCTAAAAGGAAAAGTGGACAATATGCAAGAAAATATGGGTAACATAAGCAGAGAAATGGAAACAAAGAATCAAAAGAAAAATGCTAGAAACTAAAAACATAACAACAGAAAGAAAGAATGCTTTTGATGGGTCCATTCGTAGACTAAACAGAGTTGAGGAAAGAATCACTGAGCTTAAAGAAATGTCAGTAGAGACATCTCGAACTGAAAAGCCAAGAGGAAAAGAGTGAAAGAAACAGAACAGACTATCCAAGGACTGTGAGATAATTACAAAGTGTATACAATACCTGAAGTGGGAAAGAAATATAATATTAAATAATGGTTGAGAATTTTCCAAAGTTAGTAACAGACACCAAACCACAGATATAAGAAGCTCAGAGAACGCAAAGCAGAAAAAATAGGAAAATATATATATATGTATGTATATATATTTACACTTAGGCATGCCCTATTAAAATTGCAGAAAACCAAAGACAAAGGGAAGATGCAGAAAGAAGCCAGAGGAAAAGACACCTTACCTATAGAAGAACAAGAATAAGAATTACATCTGACTTTGTTTCAGAGACCACAAAAGCAAAACTAGAATGGAGTGAAATATTTAAATTGTTGAAGGAAAAAAACCCACTAACTTAGAATTTTCTATCTAGTGAAAATTATCCTTCAAAAGTGAAGGAGAAATAGACATTCTCAGACAAATGTAAATGCAGGGAATTTGTTGACAATAGACCTGATTTGCAAAAAGTATTAATACTTCAGAGAAGAAAATTGATATAGATCAGAAACTCAGATCTACACAAAGAAAGGAAGAAAGAATAAGAGAATAAAATCTTTTATTTTTCTTATTCTTAATTGATCTAACAGATAACTTTTTGTTCAAAATAATAGCAGCAATAGAATTGGGGATTATAGCTTATAGATGAGGGAAATAGATAAAACATCCTGTGTCCTAGACCCAAACAGCAGAGTTTGATTCTGAGACAGCAAATCCAAGGAACCCATCTTCAGTCACTGAAAGGCAATTTTTCTTTTCATGGTACTTACTAAAACTCTCGATAGTCTTTGCTTTCATGGTAGTTTAAATAAGAAAGTAAGAAGTAAATTCTACATCAGGAACCACAAAACAAAACAAAAACAAAAATGAAATGCAATGGTGTTTGAGCTTACATTATTTCTCCCTGAAGTGGAAATTTTATACTATCTGAGGTTTCTTCCCACAGCAAATTTTCAGGAGTCTAAGATATTGACATCCCTCCTTCCCTCAATCCCCAAACTCCTTTCCACGGGCTAATACATTCTGATTAAGTAAATGGTGCATTCTTTGGCAGTTTGTTATGGGTTCATCATGGAGCAACCACATGTACTTAATCAGAATGGACTCTCACCTCGGCCCTGGATCAGCTATTACCTGAATCCACCTGGGGACCTGTCTTTGCAAGGCTCTAGACAATCTGACTCTTACCTCCCCAGCAACCTGCAGACCCACACTGCTCTGTGACAAGTCAGCCCATTTGTCACACTCAGCGTGAACCTTACAGAGGGTCCCGCCAGAGTTCCTGACCACCACTGATGGTGGGAGCCTTAGATATCAAAACACTCTCAAGAAAAGCCTGCACATGGAGTATCTGACCATGGACATCTCTGTTGAAGTTCTATTGGACTAACTCTGACAATGCAATATTGCACCCCAGAAACTGGCCAACGAGTAATGAATTTGAGGGAATGTTGACATAAGTAATAAAACCAAATTTGGGGGATTGGAATAGAGATGACACAACAAAACATGCTTAAAACACATTCCTATCCAAACCCACATACATTTTTAAGACTCCTTGTAACATACAAGGCTCTTCTGGAAGCAGATGGCCTTGCAGTTTTCAGATCACCATAGATTCTTCAGAGTGCTAACTGCATGGGAAGTATAATTCTATTGATAAAAATTCAATTGTGTAAGCACAAGGTTGGGAAAAATACTTCCGAAGAACTGTTATCCTACTTAAATAGGATAAATAATGGTCTATTCTAAAAGTGTAAGCATTTATTATTATTAAAATAATGTGATTCTCCTTTGAATTCCTTGGAAATAAACATTACTTACATATGCTGCTTTTTTTTTTTTTTGCTGTACGCAGGCCTCTCACTGTTGTGGCCTCTCCCGTTGTGGAGCACAGGCTCTGGACGCGCAGGCTCAGCGGCCATGGCTCATGGGCCCAGCCGCTCCGCGGCATGTGGGATCTTCCCGGACTGGGGCACGAACCCATGTCCCCTGCATCGGCAGGCGGACGCTCAACCACTGCACCACCAGGGAAGCCCCACATATGCTTCTTTTTAAAAACTCACACTATTGGACTTCTGCTTGAGAATGAAAGTCTTGGGAAAGATGCAAAGTCTATACAGCATGATCCACTCAGCAACCAACTAAGTTTTCAATGCCTGAGCCTAAAAAGTGGCCTGTCTCCCTCTGTATTTCCACTCGGAAATATACTGGCTGTCTAGCACACTTTCCCATGCACTTTCCAAATCCTACAGGGAAGCAGGAACTCAGACAAAACAGGAAACTGGGAGCAAACATGTCAGCTTTAACTTTCATTCCGGGATTCTCCACTCCCCCAACCCAGAGTTTCAGAGAGGGCATACAGAAAGTTCCGTCAATTCCCTTGGATTGCAAACAGAGACTGAACTATCTCACCCCACTTCCATGACAAGCACTTTTCAAGCGACTGACTAGTAAATCACACAAACACTAGCTAAAGAAAACTGGCCCTAAATATAAGCTCCTTGAAGACCGAGTAACAATGCTCTCCTCACATTTTATCTCCACACCCACCATTACTCCTGTCAGGTTCAGGGCCTTGATCAAGGTAGGAGCCATCAAATGCTTTTATTTTTCTTTGAATGACAGATCTAGGAAAAGACTTGGATATCATCTGCCATTTCATTCACCCCACCTCCCTCATCACCTTAGTGCTGATCAAGAGTCCCAGCTCATCAGCTAAGCAAGCCTCTATGAATCACACCTAGCAGGGGATGAAACAGCTCCATGCAATCTGCACAAAGGACAGATGCAAAACAGGCTGCCAGGTTAGCCTCTCTGACTGCCAAAGAAATGTCAACTGATTATATTCCAATAGGAAAAGGGGACAGATGGATTGACGTGACTAATGTCTTTAGGCTATTTGCCTCTGGGAATTAGAAACGGAGAAAACACAAGAGTATGTACCCATATGCTTCACAAAGGTAAGGACTGGGAATATTTCAGCTTGTTTCTTGGTTAAAAGAAGTATTTATTCTCTATTACTTACTCTTCCATGTCTCTCACAACCTGGCTATGACTGTCAGAGTGAAATCTATTAGAATTCAATTGGTCACCATATGACAACACTCAGGGAATCACAATTATAACACATTTATGGGGGACTGTTCTCTGAACATAAAAGCATAGTGAGAAGCAACCCACAATAAGAAAAAGGCTTAAGAGAGTCTTGTCCAAAAGGATAAAAATGGAATACAGAAAACTTTTTTAACTGACGAAAAATATACATATTCAAGAGAGAAGAGGTAAATAGAAGGAGAATGAAAGGGAAGGGAAGAGAAAGGTGAAGAGAGGGCCTAATGGGAAGAGAAAAAATATATTTATGGGGCTAATTCTCCCTCTTTCAAGCTCATTATTGCCTTTCCCCTCTATCTCCCCCCAAACTCCCGCTTCACTTGTGTTCAACAGATGCATGTTTATCCTCCCGACACTCAGCTGTCAGAAACTTCATCTGTTAAAACATTAGTTTTGAGGACTGTGAAAAAGAGAGCTGATATAGTAAATCTGATTCAACAACCACCACCACCATAACAAAAAAAATAACATTTATCTTTGAGTAAGGTGTATTGAACCTCTACAATAGAACATAATTGCCAAATTTAGATTAAATAAACAAAATTTTAATAAAGTGACAGGAAAAAAGAATGTCATTCTTTATACAGTATGATGAGTTTCTGAGTTTACATTAAACTAATATATCAAAATAGTAAAAAAAAGTAAAAGCAGATTCAAAAGCCAGTTGAGAAGCAGGAATACAAATATTCAGATGAACATTTGTCAGGGTTTAAAAAGAAACTAGGAATGAGTTTCTTTTTAAATTCCATGGCTAGGAATGAACAGTGCCTACTCCACCAGAGCAAGATTCCACAGGGCATGAGGTGATGCACTCACAAGGCCTTACTACCGTAGTGGGGAATAATTAACCTTAGACTGAACTGTGCTCCAATCCTGCCTAATCAATAGTAAAAGCAAGACTCTGAAGGATAAAGCTGTTTTCAAAGAACTTAACTGTGTCCCAGAACAAAGCCCAAGAATATTTATAGAAAGACAAAAATATCAAGCACTCAGCAAGTTAAAATTCATAATGTTCTGAATCCAATGATTACTGGGCATGTAAAAAAAGTATGAAAATACAACCCATAATGAGGAAGTATCAATGAATCAAAAGGAGATAGACCCAGAACTTACAAAAATGCTAGGATTAGCAGAAAATGACGTTTAAAAAGTTATTATAGGGCTTCCCTGGTGGCGCAGTGGTTGAGGGTCCGCCTGCCGATGCAGGGGACATAGGTACATGCCCCAGTCCTGGAGGATCCCACATGCCGCGGAGCGGCTGGGCCCGTGAGCCATGGCCGCTGGGCCTGCGTGTCTGGAGCCTGTGCTCCGCAGCAGAAGGGGCCACGACAGTGGAAGGCCTGCGTCCCACAAAAAAAAAAAAAAAAAAAAAAAAGTCATTATAACACTACTGTATATGCTCAAAAAGTTAGAGATATGAAAGATATAAAAAGTACTGCGCTTTCTGAAATGAAAACTACAATATCTGGGATTAAATATATATAGATGGGAATAACAACAGCCTACACACTGCAGGAGAAAAGATTAGTGAGTTTGAGGACATAGCAATAGAAACTACACAGCGAAAAGTTAGAGAAAAAGTAAAAAGTATAATAAAGCTTTTTGAACTGAATGAAAATTTAACATATTAGAATTTGGGTGCTACTAAAGAAGTACTTAAAAAATTATAACATGAAGGTCTATTTTTAGAAAATAAGTTTTCAAATCAATGACCTTTGCTTCTACCATAAAACTGGGAAAAAGAACGATTAACTGAGATTACTCTCTCAAAGTAAGTAGAAGAAAGAGAATAATAAAGATTAGACTAGAAATCAGTGAAATAGAAAACAAAAAAGAAAAATCAATGAAACAAAAAGCTGGTTCTTTAAGAAGTTCAGTAAGTCTTTACCAGACTAATAAGGAAAAACTAACAAACAAACAGAGAAAGCAATGATTATCAATATTAGGAATGAGAGAAGTGACATCATTTCAGGGTCTACACATGTTTATTAAAAATAAGGGAATGTTATGAACAAATTCATGCTGATACATTCTACAACTCAGATGAAATGGTCAAATTCTTCAAAGACACAAACCATCAAAGCTCACTCAAGAAACAATAGATAACATGAAAAACCCTACACCTATTAAGGAAATTAAATTTTAGTTAAAACTTTCCCACAAAGATTGTTGTTTCAATTGTGAACTCTACCAAACATAAAAGGAAGGAGTAATATGAATACTATGCAAACTCTTCCAGAAAACTGACAAGTAGGGAATGCTTCCCAGCTTATTTTCTGAGGTCAGAATTACCCTGATACCCAAATCTGACAGAGAAATCACAAGAAAAGAAAACTACAGATCAATATCCATGTTGAAACTTCATGTGACATTTTCAACCAAATTTTTAACAAATCAAATCCAACTACATATGAAAAGGGAAATACACCTTGACCAAGTTGAGCTTATCTCAGCAATCCAAGGTAAGTTTAATATCTTTTTAAATTAATCAATGTAATCCAACATATTAACAAAAGATAAATCCTATTATCATCCCAACAGATACAGCGGAAAAAATTTTAACAAATTTCAACATCCATGTTTCATTGAAAAAACTCAGCAAACTAAGAATAGAGGAGAACTTCTTCAACCTAATAAACAGCATCTATGAATGCTTACTATAAACATCATAATTAATTGTAAAAAGACCAACCACCTTCCTTCTAAAGTCAGGAACAAGATAAGGATAGTATTGTTACCACTTACCAACACTGAACAAGAGATTCTAGCCAGTGTAACAAGGCAAGAAAAAGAAATAAAATGCATCCAGATTGGAAAGGATAAGGTAACATTTTTTTTATCTGCAGATAACATGATTGTCTCTGTAGAAAATCCAATAGGATCTACAAAAAAGCTACTAGGGGCCTCCCTGGTGGCGCAGTGGTTGAGAGTCCGCCTGCCGATGCAGGGGACACAGGTTCGTGCCCCGGTCCGGGAAGATCCCATATGCCGTGGAGCGGCTGGGCCCGTGAGCCATGGCCACTGAGCCTGCACGTCCGGAGCCCGTGCTCCACAACGGGAGAGGCCACAACAGTGAGAGGCCCACGTACCGCAAAAAAAAAAAAAAAAAGCTACTAGAACTAAGAAATGAGTTTAACAAGACTGCAGCATACAAGATCAATACACAGAAACCAGTTTTATTTCTACATAATAGCAACAATCAACTGGAAATTGCAGTTAAAAAACCTCCATTAATGACAGCATCCAAAAATAAGGAACAGAGATGAATATGACAAAAGATGTGAAAGCTCTGAACAATGGAAACTACCAAACATTGCTAAAAGAAACTTTTTAAAACCTAAATATATGGATAGATATACAACATTCATGGGTTGGAAAACTTAACATGGCTAATATATCCATTCTCCCAAATGGGATCTTCATATTCAAAGCAATTCCAGTCAAAATCTCAGCATTTTTGTAGAAACTGACAAATATATTATAAAATTCATATAGAAATACAAAAGACCTAGCAAAGCCAAAATAACTTTTAAAAAAGGACAAAGTCATAGGACTATCACTATCTTATTTCAACATTATAAAACTACAGTAATTGTGATAGTGTGGTATTGTCATAAAGATATACAAAAGAGCAGTGAAACAGAATATCCAGAAATAGAACCAAACACAACTGATTTTGACAAAGGTACAAAGGTAATTCAGTAGAGAAGAAACTTCTCAACAAATGGTGCTATAACAACTGGATATCCACAGACAAAAAATCCATTTGCAAAAAAAGAACTTGAATCCCTATCTTGTACTATATACAAAAATTAAGTGAAAATAGATCATAGACCTAGATGTAAACCTAAAACTCTAAATTCCCAAAAGTAAACATAGGAGAAAACTTTGTGCCCTGAGGTTAGGCAAATATTTCTTAAATTCAACACCAAAAGCACAATCCAAAAAAGAAAAAACTGACAAATAGGACTTGACTGGAGTGAAAAACTTTATGAAAATTTTTTGAAAGATACTGTTACGCTGATAAGAGGATGAAAAAAACAGACTGGGAGAAAGGCCACAGATCAGAAGAAAACATTTGAAAGCATATATCTGATAAAAAACTTAAAACCAAATCATATAGGGAACTCTCAAAACTCAGCAATAAGAAAATAAACAACTCAATAAGATAATAGGCAAAATATCTGAACAGATGCTTCACCAAAGATGATATCCATCTAGAAAATAATCACATAAACACATGCTCACCATTATTTGTCATTAGAGACATGCAAACTAAAAAGCACTGCACATCTAGTAGAATGGCTAACATTAAAATGACTGCCCATACACATATAGAGTGTTGCCAGAGATAAGAGGAACTGAAACACTCACATTGCTGATGGGAATATAAAACAGCACTACCAATGTGGGAAATATTCTGGTTATTTCAGAAGAAGTTAAATGTTCACCTACCATAAGTTCCAGCCAATATGCTCCCAGGTATTTACCCACAAGAAGTGAAAGCTTATGTACATACAAAGACTTGTGAGTGAATGTTCGTATCAGCCTTTTTTATTAATAATCAAACCCGGAAAGAACCAAAATAGCCATCAACAAGTGAATGGATAAAAACACTCTGGTATATCCATACAATACTATTCACCAATAAAACAGAAGAAACTATTGATACACATTTTACTATGGATAAATCTCAAAAAACTATACTGAGTAATAAAATCCAGATAAATAAGAATACACATTATATGATTTATGTATATAACATTCTAGAAAATGTCCATCAGTGCAGACAGGAAATGGGGGTGCAAGCGTGGGAGGAGGGAATTACCAAGGAGCCCAAAGGAACTTTTGGGGGTGATGGACATGTTCATTTCCTTAACTGTGGTGATGGTTCCACAAGTATGTGCAAGTCAGAATTCATCACGTCGTATAATTTAAACATGTGCCATCATATAGGTCAATTCTACTCTCAGTGGAGTTATTACAAGCACACCAAAAAAAGGAAGAGAAAGTGAGAGATAAAGTACTTGGTTTCCCCACAACAAAAAAGATGTTAAAAAAAAAAACAAACCAAAACAAAACAAAAATACCCTCCTACACTCAATGTTAGTGTATTTCGATCAAAAAAATGTTTCAGATGTCACTCAGGCTTTTCTAACCACCTTCACACCTCATGGGGTCTCAGCTCAAAAAGTGAGCCAGGCACCGCCTCTAAAGAAACATCCACTGTATGCGAAGAAGCCACTCAAACCTCACAGATCTACTTATTCACTAGATCTCCCCACCAGAGTTCTTCACAGGGAAGTGTTACAAAAGCCTAGAAAATTTTCCTTGGAAATTCATACTTAGCTGTTATTTTTCAAGAAGCCAGATAATATTCATTTATGGCTTTTTCTCTTGTTCCTTTTTATTTTAAGGCACAGTATCATTTGTTAACATGTTCACCCCTTCACCAAGCATTCATTTAGCATCTACTGTGCCCAAAGAAATGTACTAACTGCAGTTAGGAAGAAAAAAGGTTCGCTCCCTTTCTGGTGACACCTGTGTTCATTTTTTTTTTTTAAAACAACCCAAATTAAAACAAGTAGAAAATAAGAACAAAGGCATGAGGAGAGGAAACATAAATATCAAGCGCAAAGAGACCTGAAAGTAAGAGCAATGAGTGAGGTGGAGTCATCAGCAAGGGTTTTCTGGGAAGAAGAGAGTGCCGGGTTCATTCATTCATTCATCAAGATTCTTGAAGCCAGATCTCTGCATGAAACTAAAAGGGATTCTTAGTCTCCCACCCACCCTCCTTTACCTTCAGTGAGTCTGTGAGGAGGGGATGTGGGGGTGCAAGTTCAGAGGGGAAAGAGAATTCACATCTGAGAATCAGTGCTTAGGCTACGGCTCTGCCGTGGGTGATGTGTCACATGTTACAAGTGCCTAGAAAGATGGGAATGTGGTTTCCATCCAAGAGGCATTCATAATTTCAAGGAGAAATGAGCACAGAAATGCATGAGTACACACATATGAAAAATATTTTAACAAAAATGTAGCAGATGCTATGAGCCCATGGAAGAAAGTATCTGTGGAAGCCAGAGGGGCTTCTTGGAGAAAATATTTGCACTGAATATTGTGGATGAGGCTCTTATTAGAGAAGCAGGACAGGCATACTTCTAGCAAATATTTTGTACGGAAGTTATAAGATTTATAATAAATGAATATCATATTGTCAGCATAGAGGATCGATGGTAAGATCAGATGCAAGGAAACCAGTTAGGAAGTGACTACAAAGATCCAAGTAAGAAATGGCAAGATGTTGAATTAAAACAGTGGCAGGATGAAAAAGAGTATGGAGACTTAAGTATCAAGGATACTGAGTCCATCAGAGTGAATGACTGATTAGAGGTGCAGGTTGAGGGGGAGCTGGAGTCAAGGATGAACCTGAGCCTGTCCTGGGTGATGGAAATGGCAGGGGTATTGTTTCCCTCATGGTTTCATTCATTTCAGAGACGCGTTCATTATTGGGAATGGTGAATTTGAGATGTTTCAGACACAGCCACATGGAGAAAGACACATTTTTCCACTGCAGATGGAATCGGGGTTCAGTGCCACAGACTGAGGTGTCAAGTGAGTATTGAGAAGGCACTTGCCCAGTGCAGACGGGGAACGAGGAGTGAGAAGACAAGTGCAAGGCCTGAGGGAGACAGAGCAGAATGCATGGGTGGAACATCAGAATGGCCAGAAGATCAGAGTCCTGGGCCTGAGGAGGAGGTGGGCAGTAGGACAGGACAGGAAGCGGGACAGAGAGCAGGGCCAGGAAGACATAAAGGATCAGAGGATTTAAAGTAGGGAACGTAATGCTTGACTGCCAATAGTCACTCTGGCTACCATGTGAGGAGAGGGAACAAGAGGGGAGGCAAAGAGGTCGAGTCCAGATGGAGATGATGAAGTTGTGGGGGAGGATGGATTGGCAGAAGACCTAATCTGTACAGATGTGGCAGCAGCACTCTGAGGAGTCTCTGTTGATCAAGGAACAGAGTATGTGGAAGCCAGGAGCCAATGACTCAAGAGCTCTGCTCCAGACATTTCATACTTGCAAAGCTCAACCCCCAGTAGTTGTTGAGAATGGGGATCTGGCCCTTGGGAGAAGGGTGGACTTGCACTATACATTAGTGGTGTTATCAGAGTGCCTATGACATTGGAAAGCCTGGGAGGGAAGCAGAGGGCAGGCACCAACTTTAGAAAGGTTAGGGGGAGGCTCCTTTCATGCACAGAGGTGTAGGAGGTGGGCAGCGGGGTGGTGGAGTTCAGTCTTCAGAGGAAGCCAGGCCCTGCAGGCTATACTCCAGGGGCTGGCTGGGACACACAAAGGAAGTCACACCAAGGCCACAGACACAGCAGGAGACCACGGAGAGCTACATGGGATAGGCGTGGGGTAGGGATAGAGAAAGGGCTCTGCTGGTAGAGGTGAACTGGCCTTGAGGGCGTGAGTGGGGAAAGGTCCAGAAGGACTCTGGTGGAAGACGGTGGTCCTCAGTCCCGAGAGCAGCTGAGGGAGGGATGCAGCAGTGAGAGGGGGAGCAGTGCTGGGGTGAAGGCATGTTTGTGGAGGACATGATGCTGTGAGGACAGCCAAGTAGATACCCTCTTGAAACCCTTTTTATTATTTGTCCAAATGTGAGACGAGAGGCCATCTATTGAGGCCGTGGCCAGGAAGGAGGTTCTGAGCACAGAGGTGGAGGGTGGGAAAGCAAGTGGGTGGTTATGGATTGGAGGTGAGACAATGCCCAGTCCACGGCACTGGCAGCCGGATCACCGTGGACAGCTCCTCATCTCCCATGGCCCTGAAATGTGGTGCTATGGGTCCCAAGTGTGGAAGGAGGAGGCCACGGGCAGGCTCTGGCCAGGGGTCTGTAGGGTGCGGGGGGGTGGATAGCAGAGGGGCAAATCAAAAAGTTTCTCCAAGAGAGGGATCCACGTGATGGCCACTTCAGGAAAGAACTAGTCCTGGAGGCAGGGGTGCAGAAGCTCCGGGAAAAGCCACGCAATCTGCCCTTTCCATCAGTGTGGGGGCTGGGGCTGAGAATACTCCCTCTTTGACGGAACCCTGGTGACAGGAGCTTCTGTGTATGTGACCATTTGTCAAGCTGCACACTTGATGTGTGCACCTCACCCTGTTTACTGCAGGTATGCTATACCTTAAAAAAATCAGATGAATTGGCCAAAAAAGGAGAGAAGCACAGCAGAAAAGTACGAGTGTCTGTTGATGACAAGTTCTGAAGTCCCCTCCCAGGCTGGCTTGCTGCGGTGGGGCCAGTGTAGGGGGGAGGGGGGCATCTGTTGACAGGCCCGCTGGCCCAGAAGGAAACTCTGACACAGGTCAGCAAGGCGACTGCGCCAGGGAGCATGTGCTTGCCTTCCATGCAACACATGAGAACTCTGTCAAGGGAGATGCATGACCTTGGGCAGCTTATGTAACCTTCAAGCCTCAGCTCCTTCACATGCAGAACAGGCTTCAGAACAGTCCTGCCCACAGTCCTAACACGTCTCATTATGACAATTAAATGAGACGATACATGCAAACTGCTGTTTGCAGTGTACTGTGTGTCCAGTGTTGGACACACAATAATCCCTCAATATCTATCTACTCTTATTCTTGTTGTTGCTGTTAGTCATGATGACACCTGTGTTTGAAATCACTTGAGACTGCTGCTGGTTCACAGGAGAAGTTCGACACACACTTACTTGTCAAAGACAAATCTGAACCCATGTAGAACAGGAAGATCTTACAGGACACACCAAGAACAGAGAAAAGGAACCATCACCTGCCTCAAGGGGAGATAAAACACATCCCAAAAAAGCAGCATGCAAAAAAGTACAAAGCCTCACAGTTAAGTATAAAAACAAAGTCCTGGTTAAATGTAGATGAGCTAAAGGTGTGCAGAAAAGAGAGCAGACAGCGGGTGGAGGAGACCAAGTGTGAGTGACCTGAAGGATAAGGCGCATGTGGCCTGGGGAGAGGCTATTGCTCTCCAGGACCAGCCACTGATGGACGCAGGCAGGATAGAATGTGGGGGACTTGGGCCAATTAATAGACAGGAGGTCAGCAAGGTCTGAGGAAGGGCAGAAAAAACAATTTCTTGAAGCCACCACTTCTGAGCTGCTGAGGGGATTCAGAAAAATAAACACCAGAATATGCCACTTTAGCCACTTTGGTGGATTATTTTGAGCTGAAGACAGTCAAGACCCAGAAGACTCAGGAAAAGCTTTTTACCTCCCCTTTAACCACCTAAAAGAAATCAGAAGGGGGCCTGCACCAGGAAGAGAGCTATTGCCAGAGATAACTCTCCTCTGAGAGACTTATCTGCATGGCAGGGCAACTCTACTTACCAAACATTTGTTCTTCTCACCTCCCAATGAAGGCCCTCCTTCCCTTTGAAGCCCCAGAGCCCTATCCCTTTCCTTAGCTCAGATGGCACATAAGCCTCAATCATCTGGCTGCTTTTGAGTCTCATTTCTTTGTAGGAATTCTGTACATATGAAGTTAAATTTGTTTTTCTCCCGTTAATCTATCTATGTCAATTTAATTATTAAACCAGCCACAGAACTTACAAGAAGGGAAATTTTTTCATCCCCTACACTGCAAAGTCAACTTTGATTGTGGAAGGTCCTCAGAAGCTTCTCTAAGAACCAAGCAGAGAACAGGGCAACAGATATGATGGTCAGAGAGGATTTTCCTGCAGCCGTGTGTGGGATGTGCTACATCCCCAAAGACAGAGGCAAGAAAACCCACACGATGTAATAAGACTCTCACAAAGATGCCACATGATGGAAGTAAGCCAAGTCAGGAACTAGGAGGATATGACTTACCATCGGTAGTTATGTTGACCAAATGGTGAAACAATTACTATTATAAGCTCAATTCTCTTACCCATCTTGAGCATACACAATATGTTCTTGATAGTGAAATGTTGGAAAATGTTGTTAAAGTGCATGAGTTGGTGCACTGGTCCTGTGATAATATGAAATATACTAACAGCAGGTATGAAATATACTAACAGCTGCTGTCTTCATTGCCTGAATCTCATCTGCTGCCTTGTGTGCACAATGGGTCCTTTGACAGTGAACTATGGGTCCTTTGACAGTGAACAATGGGTCCTTTGACAGTGAACTATTAAAAAGGTCCATGGCCTGGCATACAGGCTTGCTTTATTGCCGATCACTTATAACCTATAGAACGTGACCTTGACGTTCCAGAGATCGCTCTTTATAAATGTCCAGAGTTGCTGTTTCTTCCAGACATTAAAAGCAAAATACCCAGGGAGCAAGCCACGGTAAGAACACAAACTAAACCACTGTGAAAACAGAGGCTGGTTTTCAGATAGAATGGGAAACAGTCTTGCGGGAATTCCCCACACCTCCCAATGGAAGTCCACCCAACTCATGCTACATGAGTAGCTACTCAATACCCTTACTCTCAGAAGGAAACAGAAGTCTCATCTTCAAAACATATGATTGTGATTGATTTTTCTCCCAGAGTCCCAGAGGATACAAACTGCAGAATAGCTTTCAGCAACTGAATGCCCCAGGCTGACCCTCTTCCCCTGAATGTGCGGGGGTGTGAGGGAGTGCATGTTGGAGTGGAGGTGGAAACCACCCCAGGAATTAAAAACAGGTAGGATGATGATCATGATGCGGCAGCAATGGTGTGATGCTATTTATAGAGCCAGAGGCACCTAGAACCCAACGTCTGCACCACCGCACACCCAGGCCCCCCCTCCTTCCATCTCCTGGGGATCCACCTCCCAGGTGCGGCACTTGGTCCTTTCTGCATCCTCCCTGCATGTACCACACTGGCTCTGGACAGCACAAACTTTGCTCTGGATTGTAGTTATTCTTGCTGCCTGCACAACAGCCCATGGTCTTTGCTCTGGGTACATGGAGGCAGCACAGAGCTGGGGGAGAAGCAGGCTGGACCACAGGGGAGCCGAGGAACAACCCACTCAGTGTGGACTATTCTAGGACAACCACACCCAAACGGACAAGTACGGGGACCTTTCTAGGAACTCAGGTTGCCACCCCCCACACAGTGAATGTGCTTTCTTCCAATTTTACACTTCTAATCAGGCATGAAAACATTCTATGAAAATCCATGGCATGGGGATTCAAGCAATTGTCGATAATTATTAAAACTGCTCATATAAAATTTTATTCATACTTTAATATGCTCCATTTTGCAACATTGCTAGTAAAAGCTAAATTTAAAATATTCCAACCTTGAATTGACTGACAACATTAGATAACGTATATTTACTATCTTTCAAACACTATGTTTTAAATTGCCTGAAAGTGTGAACATACGATTCCTATATTGCATCTTATGACCCCAAACTGACAGCTGTTTCTGTCATGAAATACGTCAGGTTATCAGTCTGGACACAGCTATTCTCAGGAAGGCGAGTCCTGATTACTAACTTCACAAACTAGTTCAGGAAATGAGGATGGTCAGAATGAGAAGGGAAAGGGTTAAAAGCAAAATCTAACCTAACAGTTAATATCATAACCCAAATCAGCAATCCCCAAACCCGGCAGATCATCAGACTCTGTGTTATCTGTACCCCATACCAGCTGCCGTCAGTCATTACTGATCTCCTAGCTATCAGATCACCTTCACTCACATGGATGGTAGACTCGGGGGTCTTAAATAACCGTGTGATGAGACACAGGGCACTGTGACTCAGAGCCCAGACGGCAAGCAGGCATTTAGTTCAGAGTACTGAGGGACCCACAGAGAAATATTTATAAAAACTAGCAACTGTTCAATCTCCTTTCCCCTCCCCCATCAAAAGGTACCAGGTTTCCCTTAAACCACAAATATTTTTTCTTAAGAATGAGAGTTCTCCAATTCATGAATTTTTTACATTATTTCTTTCCAAACTATTTTACACACATACAGATAGCTAACTATACAGTCCCAGAGATTTTTCTAGTTATTTCAAAAGGAAGAAAAATTCCTCAAATTGAAAACTGAAATAGAAGCTGGGAAATGGAGATAAAGCCTAAGACTGAAACATGAAACCTATAAATCCAGTGAGTCAAGCCCTGCTGATATTTCAAAGATTCTATTTGCTTTCTTTTATCATAAAGAGTTCACAGAATTTCAATTTCATCACTGAGTCAAATAAAGCACTCAAAAGTGGGCTTCAAACTGGATCCACCAGGAAAAATTTTAAAAACATGCCAACATTTGAAATGTTGAGCGAGGAGCAAGCATGTCATTTTGCAAGGGCTTCATCCTCCTTCCATCCACCAGAAAGTCTCCACCAGCTTTCCCGAGGCCACATGTCCGTGTGGCCTTCCAGCAACCGAAGGCCTGGAGAGCTGCTGGATTCAGCAGGTAGGGCCAGAAAAATCTAACCCTCCTGAAAGATGCTCGAGGGCCCACACCCCAAATGCCCACAGAGACCCTGCTCCCCAGTCTGATTACTCAAGGCTCCTTGGTGAGTCTGCTGAGACGCCAAGGAAGAGCCAAACTGGCAGATTTCGGCTGCACCCTCCATGTCCTGGAGGATTTTGCAGGAATATCTCAGAACGCTGCAGAAGACTGGTGTCCACAGCAGTGGTTCAATTAGTGCTTCCTGCATAACCACAGGTGATCTCTCCAACTACAACTCCACCCCAAGCTCCGGCTACTCAATCTTACTCGGAAAAGAAGTTTGCATTCTTTAAATTAGAATGCAGTATTTTTTAATGAGCTCCCCAGTGTATGCAGGCCCTAGGCAATACTTCCATACTCACCCCATAGAACTTCATTTTCCCTTGGCTCAATTTGCTCCATCTAGGAAAGAAGTCCTCAACAGGTGTAGCAGGCCAGCTTTCAATCAGGTCAAGGTCCCACCTCAGACTTTACTCAGTTGGGTTGGGAGAAGGGATAAATGGGGCTGCTGGGATTAGTTCTAAGACAGTTTGGGGAGCTGCAGAACTAGCCCACAAAACAGAGACTTAAGAGCCACTTTATGAAATCTCTGGGTGACTATTTGGATTACTCGTTTATAAGAGACAGAATTTGAGAACATGGTGTTGCAGAAAAAAATGGGGTGCAACAGTGGTTAAGAATCCGCCTGCCAATGCTGACGACACGGGTTCGAGCCCTGGTCCAGGAAGATCCCACATGCTGCAGAGCAACAAGCCCATGAACCACAACTACTGAGCCTGCACTCTAGAGCCCGTGAGTCACAACTACTGAGCCTGTGGCCATAACTACTGAAGCCCACGTGCCTAGAGCCTGTGCTCTGCAACAAGAGAACCCACTGCAATGAGAAGCCCGTGCACCACAGTGAAGAACAGCCCCCGCTCACCGCAACTAGAGAAAGCCCGCGTGCAGCAACAAAGACTGGACACAGCCAAAAAATAATTAATTAATTTTTAAAAGATGGAATAGTTTCTGGTTCAAAAGATAAAGTGCATATACAAAGCTTTAAAAAAAATGGGGTGCAAGAGGATGGTCATGTCCCAGGTCTCATGGAGTCCCTGGGACAGTACATCAAATGAGGGTCCTTGGCTTCATGCAGGAAGGAATTCAAGAGCTAAACAGAATAAAGTGAAAGCAGGTTTATTTAGAGAGATACACATTTCCATAGACAGAATTCAGTCCGTCTCAGAAAGTGAGAGCAGCCCTGGGAGAAACACAGTCCACAGACAGATGTGTGGGCCATCTCAGAAGGTGAGAGGCCTGGAAATATGGGATGGTTAGTTTTTATGGGCTGGGTAACTTCATAGGCTAATGAGTGAGAGGATTATTCCAACTATTTTGGGGAAGGGGCAGGGATTTCCAGGAATTGGACCACTACCCACTTTTTGACTTTTTGGTCAGCCTCAGAACCGTCATGGCGCCTGTGGGTGTGTCATTTAGCTGATGTATTACAATAAGCGTATAATGAGGCTCAAGGTCTAGTGGAAGTTGACTCATCTGCCATCTTGGACCTAGTTGGTTCTAACCAGTTTATGTCGTGTCCTCAATGGCTATGTCATTCTTTTAAAGGTTCCCTGTCCCCTTCAAAGGGACTCAAAGATTTCAGGGACTCTGAGGCCTTCTGGTTGGTTATCTTTCTGGGTCACTTAGGGTCTTGGTGAAAAAGGCTCTCAGGTAGCAATAAACCACAGGATGAGCCGTGAAAATTTCAACTGGCTTCTCACCTTCACTTCTTACATGTGATTTGGGTTGAAGAGGAAAATTCTAAGGCAATTTATTCCTTAGACTTTAACATTCAGCCCTGATATCTGACAGAATTTCAAGGCTGGCAGCAACTTTACACATCATCTTCACACATCATCTTCGCAAACGTTTTGATTTTATAGGTGGGGAAACTGAAGCCCAAGGCAGAGTTATTCATTCAGAAATACTGGGTTGGCGCAAAAGTTTGTTCGGAAAAAACCCAAAAGAACTTTTGGGCCAACCCAATTCAATGGCTAACTAGAGAAAAAGTCACAGAACTCAGGATTTCTGCCTCCATTCAAATGCAGTCTGTGGATCCAAAAGGCCTGCCTTTGATACTCTGCCTGTGTGTGTCAGAACTGGCCTGGCCCCATGGGGCTCCCCGCTCAGAGGTAATCTTACTGACTTTCTCTGCCCACTGCTTTGCCTCAGGGACCTATCAGCTTCATACTATTTTAGATTTTAGCATTCATCTCCCAGGGAAATGACTTCATTTTAATAATAATATAAAAGCTCTCAACACTGAGACTTTCAGTGTAGGTTCCAAAATGTCACTCAAAAGGGCCTTAGTACTTCCATCAAGAACATTTCAAGTTCTGCCCAGGATAAGCACATTAATAAGGGGAGGAAGGGATCTTGAAGTGACACAAATCAGAGAAAACTCATAAGAAAATCCTACTCAATTTGCAGAAGAAATCTGTCACACTAATATTATCATTAGCGTCTTTACAAGGTCACAGTATAAAACTATGTGTGCTTTGAACAGGCTTATACACATCATTTACCTTTTCCTATGATAAAATAATTTGAGTCTTTGGAATGTTGTATCCTGCTTTGCTGTAGACATTTTTTATAATTCTATATCCTGATAAGTATAGACTATCTTAGAATATAATCCCCGCCTAGGGTAGCTGTTCTCACACTAAGAAATCCCACGTTTTGGCATTCATCAGCTATAATTTTGCAAAGAATGAGCTTCTCAGGTTTAATTTAAGCAAGTACTTATCTCTACACACATGGAGACAGTGCCTGTGAGTGCAGACACAGGGCATGGAAGCGGCCGATGTGGACACACACACCTGGCCTCCAGCCATGGTCCCTGTCCCCATGACTTTGGGGACTGAGGTTATCACTGCCTCCCTCTCTTTCTTCCTGCCCATTAGGTAAACCAGCGCCCACAACTCCTAAAGCTCCACTGGTTATTCGCAAAAAGAAAAGAAATTGATCTCAAACACTGTACCAGTGTTCCTCCCTGCATTTCTTTTCAATAAGAAAGAATGTCAGAAACAGACTCGTTAGCCACAAGGAACGAGCAGATTCCTTAGCGGCACATCTTGCAATCGGGAAACACCCTTTCTGTGTTTTTGTTTTATTCACGTTGTCCTCTGTTGCCACGCCCACATGTTCGTCACTCAGTTCTCCTGGCTATTCTCCAATAAGCCAAGCTTTCGTATTTGTTTGTCTTTACTCATGCAGAGCTCTTTTATTTTTTATTATTTTGGCTGCGTTTGGCCTTCACTGCTGCGCGCAGGCTTTCTCTAGTTGCAGCGAGTGGGGGCTACTCTTCGCTGCAGTGAGCGGGCTTCTCATTGTGGTGGCTTCTCTTCTTGCGGAGCACGGCTCTAGGTGCGCAGTCTTCAGTAGTTGTGGCACGTGGGCTCAGCAGTTGTGGCTCATGGGCTTAGTTGCTCTGTGGCATGTGGGATCTTCCCGAACCAGGGATTGAACCCGGGTCCCCTGCGTTGGCAGGCAGGTTCTTAACCACTTTATGCAGAGCTGTTGACTGAGAACACTCTTCTTCCAGGGAACATTCTGCCCATCTTCCTGAAATGTCACTTGTTCTTCAATCCTTTCTCTTCTGCTTGCAAAACGAATCTGGTAACATCAGTGGCTCCCCCCACTCCCTTCAGGGCTATCCCAGAACAGGTAGCACACAACACACTGTGATGAAGTTGGCCGTGACCTGACAAATGCAACTGGGAACAGGTAACCTCCTTGGACAGATGCCATTCCTTATTCATCCCTGTCCCTTACAGAGCTGTGCCTGGTACAAACATTCAACAGATATCTGTAGAATGAATTCGTTCTTAGGAAGAGGCGTCTGGAGCACACACAAGAATAAGTCTGGATTCTTGTAGGCTTGTGAAGCATTTCAATGGGTCGTATATTTTCCTGGGAAAGTTTAAATGGCTGTAACTTCAGCTGTCTTCCCAGGTACCATGCAAGACGTTCAGATAAGTTCATGCCTCCAAAGTGAAAAAGAGCCTTTACCTCATAGCAAGCAACGGGTAATGATGCTTACATGTGAATTATTTCTAATTTCTTTATGTTTTGAATTCTTTATTTGAAATAGTTTCAAAATTGCAAAAGTAGTACAAAATACTTCCCATATAACATTTGTCCAGCTTCCTCTGTTAACATCATACAAAACCAGAGTAAAACGATCAAAACCATGAAGTCAACAATGGTATTCTCACTTACAGACCTTATTCACGTTTCATCTACAGATCCTCTAATATCCCTTTCTGGGCCAGGATCCAAACCAGGATCACATGTTGCATTTTGTTGTCTTGGCCCCTTAGTCTTGGAATCTTGAACCCTTCATTGATCTTTCTTTGCCTTTCAGATCTTGATACTTTGAGGAGTACTAGCAAGGTATCTTGTAGACTATCTGCAGTTTGGGTTTGTCTGAAGTTTCCTTGTGATTCAGTTCAGGCTCTGTGTTTGGGGCGAGAACATCACAGAAGCAGAATGGTGCCCTTCTCAGTGCATCATATCAGAAGATGTAGGATGTCTATCTGTGCCAAGGCTAGAAAGGTAACTTTCATCACTTGGTTAACCTGGTGTCTGCAGAGTTTCTACACTGTAAACTCACTATTATTTCCTTTTATAATTAATACATATCTTGTAGGGAGACACTTTGAAACTATGCAAATACTGTTTCCTATCAAAATTTCACCCACTAATTTTAAATTCACAGGTCACTCTTGCCTGAACCAATTGTCGCTATGATGCCTACCAAATGGTGATTCTCTAAATCCATCATCGTACAGTGTTGGAGGGTTGTCCTTTCTTGCTTATTTACTTACTTATTTACATTTTTATTTACTAAATTATTTATTTGAACCTGTGTGAACTCATGGATACCTTATTCTGTGGGTTACTTTTATTCTCTAGGTTATATCCATTACTGTCCTTCTTTCTTGCTCAAATTGTCCCAGACTTGGCCACTTCAACGTGGTTCCCATGTTTTTGCAATAGGTTCCCATCACTTTTCAGCACTTTCTTACTCTCCGATACAGAAAGATATTCTAGGTTCATCTTGTTTTTTCCTGCCCCAGCCCTGCAATCAGTCCAAGGAACACTGGTTTTTATTGGAGAATATTTAGAAACCAAGATCTGGAAGCTGGGTGTGCTCATTGCTACTGAGGTGACACTGTCTCCTGGGCTTTCAGTGGACAGGACTAGGACATCCAAGTGTATGTACATACAACCACATCTCGCTCATCTGCATCCATTCCTGTATCTCTCTCTGTGTCTGTACATTAAAAACCCAAGAGCTCACAGATCACAGGTTCATTCTAGTCTTCATCATCCTCATTTGTCATTCCTTTCTCTGACAACAAGAAATGTGGCCTTCATTACCCACAATATATTTACCTATTTGTTCAAAATTATAATACACATAGTCTCAAAAATTCTAACCTATACATGTGTGAGAAACTAAAGTACAATACTTGTACTAACGAAAATACCATCTTCGAGTAGAGTCGTTAAGTCTATGGTCAAAACACAAAGTTACCCAGATTGATTCTTACCCCCCTCAACCACATACCTAAAGATAAGACTTAAATAGAAAAGAGAGACATTCTTATGAGGGAGAAGCTGAGGGGTGCTCTGTCAAATGGTTTATCATACCTTGCTTATATTAGGTTAGGCTAATTAGTTAGGTTAGCTGTATTAATGAGACCCCAAACCCTAACACCATCAAAGCTTAATTCTTCCTATGTGACTGCACTAGGCAAGTGGTCCCCTCCACTCATTTGGGTCCCCAAGTATAAGGAGACTCTGTCACCTTCAACACACAGCTTCCAAGGTTAGCCTGGGCACTGTCTCCATACAGCATGTACACAGGGTGTATATATACAGGCCACAGCTAGAAGGGGCTCACTTCCAAGGGACTCAAGCACAAGGTCACATCTGACTCCATGAGAGGCTGGGGAATGTAGTCTACTGCAGGTCCAGGAGAGAAGAGACGGTGGATTTTATGAGCAGGTAACCACCTTAGCCACACTGCACATACTGGCAATGCAAGATATTCATAAGGGAGAGATTAGTTCATACTACCAAAAATTTCCAAAAAGGCTCTGATATAGTAATCTAGAAGAGTCATCATTAATTTATTTCAGATCTCATCACACAGGTACTTTAGGACTGTTCCCAATCTTTCAAATTCAAAGAACTCTCATGTTTCCATTTGTGTGCCATTTTTCAGAATATCTCAGACCTTCCTAGACATATTAGCCCATATCACACCAGCAGGTGACTTTTATTTTAGCTCTTTACACAGGCCAGGTTTTGTGCTAAGCAATTTAAATACATCTGGTTATGTAAATTTGCTCACATGACACCGAAATATGCAGTGAAAATGTAGCTTCCTGTGTGATTATCCTCAAGAAGGTTCACACTTCAGGTATCACTAATACTGAGTATGCATGAGTAAAAGAAGTCTGATTCAATAATCTACCTATAAGATACATACTTATAGTCTTTTCTAAAAAAATCTAGTCTTTTAGATCTCACCTGCCTTTCCAGGTCCTCTCCAAGATGGCATCTGTTGGCTTAGCAGTAGAGGGGAGGCAGTGATGGGACAGCACGGGGCCCCTGCCTTCTCAGTGGGTGGGGGGCAGTGATCGGACAGCACGGGGCCCCTGCCTTCTCAGTGGTCCCAGCTGCACAGTGTTCAGACTGCTCTACTCCCCATCCTGGAGACTGCAGAGCATAACTCCCTACAACTGGCCTTCAGAAGTGATGTGTAGGCAACAACCCTGGAGCCCCCAGTCTCACAGTTCTGCCCACCACCCCAGTCCAGAGGGCCCCTCCTCCGCATTCCCCTCCTTGGGATACACAGACCTGGGGAGGCCAGGGAGCAGGACAGTGTACCATCGACGGCCACCTGGCCCCATCTTTCCAATGCCCCATTAGACAAAAGCACAGAGCTATACGGCCGGGGTTCCCGGAGGCCTGCAGCCTTTGTGCATGGCTCCAGTGGAAGAACCGTCAAGGTAACTGGGGGTTTCTAAAGCCTCCAGGGACAAGGCCCCAAAGTGCCCTGTTGCATGACTGGGGTACTTCCCACTTTCTCCGCATCTCATTTCTCCCCACAACCCCTTGGGCCAAAAATGGATCTGATGGTTTCTGCTTTCTTTCCTCAAGCAAAATTTTATACTCTCCATCCCCTCTACCCAAAGTGTCCTTCCTCCAGGCATACCTGCTCCCTCACGTCCTCCAGGTGCACACCCAAATTCCGGCCTCGAAGCGGGGCCTCCCTGACTGCTGCCCCCAGGCCCTTACTCCTGCTCTGCTCAGCTTCTCCAAGCTCCAGAGCAGTTGTCCTCATAGGACACACAGGGCTGTACTCACATGCTTGCTTATTGTCTGTCTCTCCAAAGGCTGTCAGCTCCAGCATAGCAGGGACTTGACTCTCTTCCCTGATATAACCCTAGATGTAAACCTAGAATGAGGCCTGTAGCATAAAGGCATTCACTAAATATTATAAAATGGATGTGTAAACTGAACACATAAATGGCCTAGCCATGTAAAGCAAAAGGAGTATTTTCTCTGTCATTATGGAAGGAACACCAAGATACCCAAAAGGAAATTAGAAAAACCTGGTTTCAAATCCACTGAATTCCTGAAAAGCCTAGTAAACATCTGCTTTGACAGTCCAAGCTGAGAAAATGTATTTTTCTTCTGTTGGTGATGTCCCATTTCCTGAAACCCTAATACCCACTGACTCGGTGATGAGGAACATGTGGAAAAATAAGATTTACAGAATGAAAGCTACAGTTTCCTAGTGTACACACACATACACACACACACACACACACAGCATCCCACTGTACAGAGAAGGACACTAAGCTGAACGGCTAGAGAGCCTGGTCTGAGGCCATGGGGGGCAGGGAGGGGGTGCAAATGGCAGGGGTGGGGCTGAGCCCACCTTCATCTCACTCACAGTCAACAGGACACTCATGGACATTGCTCTTCCCTTACATTTTAAGGCCATTTTATTTTTTTGTGATTTTTGCCTGGGTTTTACACACATATTAATGACTGACTTAATGAGAATTATGATCCAGAAGGTAAGAAGAAAAATTCAGAGCTCAGAATTTCTGAGCTCAAATCCTCATTTACTTTTTGCTGGCTGTATGACATGGCAAAAATTACTCAATCCAATTGCACCTCTGTCTCCTCATCAATAAAAAAGAGTTAATACAAAAAAACAAACAACCGAAGGAAAAAATGGGCAGAAGACCTAAATAGACATTTCTCCAAAGAAGACAGATGGCCAACAGGCACATGAAAAGATGTTCAACATCCCTAATTATTAGAGAAATGCAAATCAAAACTACAATGAGGTACCACCACAGATGGCCAACAGGCACATGAAAAGATGCTCAACATCCCTAATTATTAGAGAAATGCAAATCAAAACTACAATGAGGTACCACCACACACTGGCCAGAACGGCCATCATTAAAAAGTCTACAATTAACAAATGCTGGAGAGGATGTGGAGAAAAGGGAACCCTCCTACACAGTTGGTGGGAATGTAAGTTGGTGCAGCCACTACAGAAAACAGTATGGAGGTTCCTCAGAAAACTAAAAATAGAACTACCATGTCATCCGGCAATCCCGCTCCTGGGCATATATACAAACAAAGTCTATTCGAAAAGATATGTTCACCCCTTTATTCAGAGCAGCGCTATTCACAATAGCCAAGACATGGAAACAACCTAAATGTCCATGGACAGAAAAAGAAGATGTGGTATACATGTATAATGGAATACTACTCAGCCATTAAAAAGAATGAAATAATGTCATTTGCAGCAACATGGATTGACCTATAGATTATCATACTAAGTGAAGTCAGACAAAGAAAGACAAATACCATATGATATCACTTACATGTGGAATCTAAAATGACACAAATGAACTTATCTGCAAAACAGACTCACGGACATAGAGAACAGACTTGTGGTTGCCAAGGGGGGAGGGGAGGGGAGGGAAGGATTGGGAGTGTGGGGTTAGCAGATGCAAACTATTATATAGAGAATGGATAAACAACAAGGCCCTACTGTATAGCACAGGGAACTATATTCAGTATCCTGTGATAAACCATAATGGAAAAGAATATGAAAAGAATGTATATATATGTATAACTGAATCACTTTGCTATACAGCAGAAATTAACACAACATTGTAAATCAACTATCCTTGGATAAAATAAAATATTTTTAAGGGTTAATAATAATATACTTTCCTCATAGGACCTTTGTAAGCAGTAAATGAATTCACACATGCACCACACTCACAAAAGAAACTGGTAAATAACTCTTGTCAAGCAATCATGAATAAAATTTGGGTACAACATTTAGCCTTATTGACATCATTCTTTTATTCTCAGCAACACTAATATGAATGATGCAATCTCTCTTTTTTAAACTTTTTAACAAATCAATAATACTATTTACATCCAAAAATTATGTTTGTGATCGACACTGATTTTGCAATTCTACTTGTTTTAAAAATGTAATTATTTGCAGGAAATATGTGACCTATTAAATAAAAAATAACAGAAATCACCAAACAATAATAAATCAAAAATATAGCATAAAAAAAAACCAGTAGACACATACATATAAGCACCGCTTACTACAGCAAGCCTTTCATTTCAACTCAAGTTTTCAAAAGACTTCTTCCCACCAGTGAGAGAATGATTTTTCACTGTTCACAACTCTCACCAGGATAATATCCTTGTTGAATTCTCAAGTTGAATAAAACTTTGAGCTTTGCTGGCTCCCTGGACTTCACTCTGGAATTTAGACAGGGGCTTATTTTAATTTCACAGTTAAATAAGTTCTTTCTGGGGACACACATGGGAAGCAGGGTAGACACAAGCCCACACTTGCATTCAAAGACATGCAGACCAGGCCAGCAGGAGGACTATTTCTACACCTGCCTGTGAAATAGCTCATAACATCATATCCTTTTTCTCCCCATATTGATATCTTGACACTCTGTATTTCAATTTCTGCATGAAATGTTACACACAATAATACTAACTGCAAACAATTAATGTGAAAATTCAGTAAATAAGCAGAAGACACAAGCGGGAGGGCTGTGAATAGGGGAAGGAGAGCCAGCACACCACTTAGGGCTGTTCTTACAGAGATGCACAAAAGTGGCTAAAATGGGTAGTTAATGATATTTGTGTGTTGGGAACGAGGTCAACACTGAATTTTAGTTGGTTATAAGGAAAAATCAACTTCTGATAGATTGATCAATAGATAGATAAATAGATCTAATTATTCATTAACACAAAGACTTCCATCATGTTTGAAGGCCCTTCAAAAACAGAAGCTACTGGGCTTCCCTGGTGGTGCAGTGGTTAAGAATCCTCCTGCCAGTGCAGGGGACACAGTTTCGAGCCCTGGTCCGGGAAGATCCCACATGCCCAGGAGCAACTAACCCCATGTACCACAACTACTGAGCCTGCGCTCTAGAGCCCGTGAGTCACAACTACTGAGCCCGCGTGTTACAACTGCTGAAGTCTGCACGCCTAGAGCCTGTGCTCCGCAACAAAGAAGCCACCACAATGAGAAGCCCGCACACAACAAAAAGGAGTAGCCCCCACTCACCACAACTAGAGAAAGCCCGTGCAGCAATGAAGACCAAAATGCAGCCAAAAAAAATAATAAATTAAAAAAAAAATTTTTTTAAGTAGAAGCTACTTACATAAGCCAGTATCCTTGGTGGAATTACAGAAAATTATTTCTTCATTAGTATAAAGCAGAAGAGAAATATACTATCCAGCCACATGATAAAATTACAAGGCAACTCTTATACTTTGTTTTAAAGTGAGGTATAATGGAATTTCCTTTATCAACAGTTTATCAGGAAGGAAATAATAAAACATGATGGGAATTGCTGTCTTGAGGATTACTCCCTCTGAAATTGTTAGCTACATGTTTCTACCAGAAATCTTCCACCGAGAGTGTGATGAAAACACCATACCACCTTCATTATGCTTGGGAAAGCCCCAGGCCTCCAGGAGGAAGGCTGATTCCTCCAGGGAAAGGCCAACAGCTAAGGGCTGTGGGTCAGAAGCACAGGGTAGCTCTGGAACCTAGAGCAAAGTAATTAACTAGTTAGCATGTTTTTCCATTTGAACATCACACGGTTCCTGTGAGGACTGGCAGGTAGCAGGTGAATACTGACTGAAGGACCGGATAACAAGATAACAACAGGCCTCGATCTGGAGGGAGGATCGGTCTGAAGATGCTGGGTGCCTGAGACACCCCCAGACACACAGACGCGGTCGCCAGTGTTCGCCAGGTTTGGTCTGAAGAGAGTGCATTTTCCAGGAAGGACAACAACTGGCAAAGCACACTCTTTTCCCTTTGGGTTTGACCTTCTTGATTTCCTCAGTTAGCCTCCTGTGTCACCACCAGGCCTCCAGGGGCCGTCACTGCCCTCTGACATTCTGGGTCATGTCAATGTGCTCACTCCAGGAGGAGCAAAGAAACGCTGGACATTTATTACCATTAACACAGCTGAGGCAATGGGCGCTTCCTTGTGGAATGTTTGACTATAAAAATAATCCGTGTCTGTGTGGTTTCTGCTGTCTGCTTCAAAAGGCTGGGAACTCCAATGCAGTGATGACGTGACAGCCCAGGGGAAGAAGAACGCACTACGCAAAACAGGACTGGATATGGAAAATAAGAGTATAGCAAGATCAATCATTAAATGTTCTGAAATACAGATAAATTTTATTTCTTTGGCTAGGTCAATGTAAACATTTTCATCAAGATAGAAGCTGAAAGCATAGATGAATTTTGCAAGCCAACAGGAAGAGATTCTTCTGGTCAGTTCTCATGTACCTGCTAACATAAATATTTTGATTTACTGAAGAATAAAGATAGATAGATGATAGATAGATAATCTAAAATTGGGATCAGTTAGCACAAGGAAGAGTTAACTTTTTAAAAAATCAAAATAGCTTTATCCTTATTTCTTTTTTGTGGTATGCGGGCCTCTCACTGTTGTGGCCTCTCCCGTTGCAGAGCACAGGCTCCGGACGCGCAGGCTCAGCAGCCATGGCTCACGGGCCCAGCCGCTCCGCGGCATGCGGGATCCTCCCAGACCGGGGCACGAACCCATGTCCCCCGCATCGGCAGGCGGACTCTCAACCACTGAGCCACCAAGGAAGCCCGCTTTATCCTTATTGAAAGAAATTCCTTGTTTACAGTATTTGGTTGTTCCAACATTTTTTTGGGAAATCAGAAATCTATTATAGGGTCAGCAGGTGTTCAATCAATATTTGTTGAGAAAATTAATGCATTAGTTCATTCACTTTCTATACCAACCAGACAGGCAGGATGTAGGGGAGGTGTGAGCACCAGGATGGACAGAGCTTCCTTTTCTCACCGACCAGGTACTTCTCAATAATAAATACTTGGTGTGTGTAGACCGTAAGTTGGGAAAAGTAGTATATGGGGATTTATTTGGAAAAGATTAATAGAAATTTATAAAATAGAAAGGGGGAAATTGAGGTTAAAATAAGATCTATTCTTTATCTTCAGAAAATAGAAGGGGATGTACACAAGAGCAGTCGTCCAGTGGTTCATCTGAATACAGACCCTGCTGCCAACTGCTTCCACACCTGCACAGGAGGCTCACCTGTCTCTGTCCCCAGAGCAGCCTTGGCTCACTCTTGCTTGTCCCATAATGGTTACTAACAATGCCCTCTCCCCCTTTCAAAGCCTCCCAGTTGGATGATAAGCTATAAGGAATCTTCCCAGTTCCTGAACATGCACACGTGCATTCCCGGAGGTACTTGGAGGGTAGAGGTAGTGGGAGAAGCAAACAGCCAAGGTAAGGAGTACAGACTCCCAGTCGAATTCCAGCTGGCTATGGGTCTGCAGCAATAAAAATCTCATGGATGCCTCAGTTTCTTCACCTGTGAAATGGCATGATGACAACAGTACTTACTTCATAGGGCTGAGGGCAGGGTGAGTGTGTGGACTCCAGTACGTTATACGAGTACCTGGCACATAGCAAGCACTACATATATGGTCTTCATTTCTTGCTACTTTTTTATCTTTTATTCTTTGCATTTCCAAGCTTAGGGTCAGAACGAAAAATACATAAGCCTTGGGTGAACTGACATGAATTCCCTGTAACACAATGAATACTTGCTTTCAGTGATTTCCATGTATTCTTATCAGAGAAAGAAGGAGAATAAATATTGCAGACATTCCACTGGGCACAAGTGCTGTTACCAAATACTGAGACATAAGACCCACCAGTCTGCTGTCCAGTACTTCTAATCTCCACTCAGAAAACACGTCATTCAGCCATAAAACTAAAAAAAAAAAAAATTATAAATGAAATTATCCTATTAACCCATCTCCTTGACATTCTCCAAAAATGTTAAATAAAACACAGTATAATTGATGAATATCCTTCCTGACCATGTCCAATGCATATACATATCTCTTCCAAATTTATGTTCATACTATGCACACTGTTTTGCAAGTAATTGCAGACCACATCATGTGTATGCACCTCGTTCTTTGAGGAGTCTTACAGTATTCAACTGTCTGAAAGTATCCACCCTTATTTAACAACCTCCCCCACTGGGGCATTTAGTTACTTACCAGTTTCTCACTGTTGTAAAGAATGGTACAACTATCATTGTAACAATTATACAAATGTTTCCAGAGGAAAACTCTCATGATGCAATTTCTCAGTTAAAAGTATGCAAGTTTTAAAATACACTATTTCATGTCAAACTGGCCGTTATCTAACATACCATCATGTACTCCTACAAGTGCTCAGAAGTGCTCTTCCCTACAGCCTTAGTAATGCTGGATTAATAATGATCTGTCCCTCCTGCTTCCCTGTGTTTCCCTAAGCATTTTACCCATATTGCCTGCCTCTCCACTACACTATTGACACCCATGTTTCTTCTATAGCTTGTCTGTTGGGTCATTTACCAAAATCAGCTCTCTGATGTCTTCTAAGTCTAGGAGTCCTTTTACTACAATGGATATTTACTGTTTGCCATGGGTATTGTACATACTTTATCCAATTTTTAGTTTCAACTCTTTCCTCTTTATAGTGTGGGGTCTTGATGTATTGCTTAAAAAAAAAAAAAACTTTTCTACCCTAGGATTATAACTTAAATTCACAAATGCAGTCCAAATATACTCTTATATTTTTCCCAAGTTTTTAAACATGTGCAAGATTTTATAAGGAAAGTATTTTATAAATGGCATGAGGTAGAAAATCGAGTAAAGTTTTTACAGCAAGCCTTTTGCCTCTGGTTTGAAACATCATTTTCCATATATGAACGTGTCTCCTACTGGACTTTCTCTTCTCTTCCATGATTTACTACATCATCCTTGCTGCAATTTACCTTTTAAATACCTGGGAAGGAAAGTTCCCATAATTAATCTTTTTCTCCCAATCTGTTATTGTTATTCTCACCCATTTATTCTGCTACATAAACTTTATCAATTTATCATGTTCTTATCCAAAATTCAGATAATTGAGATTTTATTTCAATTATATATTAATTTGAGAATAACTAACATCTATAAAATATTAAGCTTTTCCATCACCATTACATTGTCATTGGACTTTATTTTCCTCAAAAACAGATGGTACACATGGAATGGATATCCTTTCCTCTTTCCTCCCATCTCCACTCCTTCCAAAATCCTTAACCCAAGCTCTGTACCCGAAAGGCATTCAGTTCCATAGTAGAAAGATTTCAGGTTGGGGTTGAATCTTGGCTCCATGCAAGCTATGTGGGTTGGAGAAATTAAACTCTCAGTTTTCTTCTATGTCAGCTGGCTATTAAAGTTTATCTGTACAATCTTTTACCTATTAGAATTGCAGGTGCTCGATTATTGGTATTATTATAAATGTTTTCTGATTCAGAAAGATGCCAGTATATAATTTGGCATTCCTATAAAATTTCATTAGCTCCATGAATATTCTATGCTAGAACAAAAAAGTTCAAAATTGTGGGAAAAGTGAACATCATTTTAGTTTTTCTGTCTGTTTCATTACTAAGCAAAATGCAACATGACAGCCTGAACAGGAAATGGCCATTTTCTGGCATGACAATGATTCTCTGCCAATTCACTCCTCCCTATGAACATCTATGTTGTACCGTCTTAACAAGCAACTGGATTTTCACCAGAGATGAATGACAAAGCACACTCACATCAACAGGAATGTGGACACACTGAGCACTCATCTCTAGTACATTTCAGGTGTCTTTGAAAGAAAGTCCTTTCTCGGCTCTTCCCACTAAGTAGGAAGGAGGTTACATTTACAAATTAGGAAGTTGAGGGGAAAGAACAGTGCTAGTCACCAAAAGTAAAGTCCTGTGTACTTAATTCCCCTTCTCGTGTGCCTGAGATCGTCTCCCATTTAAAAAACCAGCAAAGCTCAGCACAACCTGAAGAGAAAGGTTTCTACGCAGGTGAGGTTTTCTGAATGAGGCATATAAAAATAGCACAGTCTGCGTGCTCTTCTCCACTCAACTTACTACAGCTCAGGGCCTCACCATTTAGTAACCACATTTGATACTAAGATTAAGCATGAAAATTCTCAGATATTTCACTTAGAAAATTAGATAAGCTGTATAGACAGATGACGACTTTTGTTATTCCCATTTCTTTTCACTTTTTTTAAAATTTAAACTATGCTTCCTTACTGAGATACAGTTATCAGCTAGAGTGGAAATTATTTTCAACATAACTCAACAATAACAGAAACTTTGATTAAAACTTGAATAACCAGTATCAAGCTCACGACTTTGAAACTCATACTTTCAATTCTCAAGTTATATTCTCAAGAAACATTTCACTTAATAAATAAAAGAAACATTTCACTTATTTATATTTACATATGTATATTTATATGTGTACATATATACACATAGTCTTCAGAATTTTTAAAATTTTTATTTTGAGATAATTATAGATTTATAGGAAATTGAAAAAAATGTACAAGGAGGTTCCATGTACCCTTCAACTAGTTTCCCCCAGCAGTAACATCTGGCATAACTGTGGTGTAACAGCAAAACCAGGAAATTGATATCAGTACAATCCACAGACCTCACTGAGATTTCACCAGGCTCACATGCACTCATTTGTATATGTGTGTATTGTGGGGTTGGGGTGTGGCGGTTATAGTTCTCTGCAATTGTATCACATGTGGAGACTTGTGTAACCACAATCAAGATACAGATGTGTTCCATCATTACATACCACCCTCCCATCCCCCTTTGTAACTGCACGCACCACCACTCTTCCCTCTCCATCACTAACCACTGGCAACCACTAATCTGCCCTCTTTGTCTACAATTTGTTTCAAAATTGTTATGTAAATGGAATCAGTGTATAACCTTTGGAGATTAGGCTTTTCAAAAGCATAACTCCATGAGATCCATCCAAGTTGTGTGCATCAACAGTTCATTCCTTTTTATTGCTGAGTAGTATTCCAAGGTGTGGATAGAGCACAGTTTGTTTAACCACTCACCCATTGCAGTCTATTTGGTGTGTTTCCCATTTGGGGTTATTACATTATAAAGCTGCTATGAATATTCATTTACAGGTTTTTGCGTGACAGGTTTTCATTCCTCTGGAATATAAATGCTGAAGAGTGTAACTGTTGGGTTATGTCGTTACTGCTTATTTAATTTTACAATAAACTGTCAACTTACTTTCTGGAGTGGCTTTACCACTTTACAGTCCCACCAGCAATGTATGAGTTATCCAGTTTCTCCACACATTCTAGTCAGTATTGAATGTTGCCACCTTTTTTTTATTATAGCCATCCTGATAGGTGCTTAGACATTGAACATCTTTTCATGTGCTTATTTTATGGCTTGTCATCTCTTTTGCCCATTTTCTAATTTCTAATTTATATACTCTAGATCCAAGTCCTTCGTCAAATATAGTTGGCAGATATTTTCTCGGAGTACATAACTTGTCCTTCCATCTTCTTCACAGAATCTTTTGGAGAGCAAATGTTTTAATTTTGCTTAGGTCCAATTTACCAATTTTTCCTTTTATGAATCATGCCTTTGGTGTCAAGTCTAAGAACTCTTTCCCTCACCCTAGGTCCTAAGGATATTCTGTGTTTTCTTCTAAAGTCGATTTTGTGTGAATTTTTATATATATCTGATGTTTAGGTCAAAGTTCATCTGCTCCATCACCATTGTTGGAAAGGCCATCTTTCCTCCACTAAATTGCTTCTGAATCTTGTTAAAAATCATTTGGGCATATGTGTGTGGGTCTATTTCCAGATTCACTATTCTATTCCACTGATCTATAGGTCTATCCTTCCACCAAAACCCACCGACTTGTGGTTACATAGTAATCACAAATATTGTAGAGAGTGTTCCCTCCCACTATTTTCTTCTTTTTTGAAGATAATTTTATTTAGCTCTCCTTGCCCCTGTGCCTTTCCATATGTGGTTTAGAATAAATTTATCTATGTCAACAAAAGTCTTTCTGGGATTTTGATAGCAATTGCATAAAACCTATACATCAATTTGAATCAATGTCTTACTATGGTGAGTCTTCTAATTTATCAAACAGTAGTTTTCCCCATTTATTTAGGTCTTTTATTTCTTTCATCAGTATTTTATAATTTTCAGCATTCAGGTTCTGTGCCTGTTTTATTAAGTTTATACCTAAGTATTTAACTTTCTTGGAGTGAGTTTGAAAGTTTTTATTTTAATCTCAGTTTCCATATGTTTGCTGTTACTATATAGATATGTGACTGATTTTTGTGCTGACCTCATATCCTAAGACCTAGAACTAATAAGTTCTAGGACTTTCTATGTAGATTTCTTGGGATTTTCTACATAGACAATGGTGTCATCTAGTAATAGGGACATTTGCATTTTTTCCTTTTCAATCTGTATGCCCTTTCCTTCTTTCATGGTTTACTGAAGTAGCTAGAATAAGAAAGGTGAGAGTGGACATCCTTGCCTCATTCTCAATTTCAGGGGGGGAGCAGTCAGTCCTTCACCATTAAGCATGATGACAACTGTAGGTTTTTTGTAGATTCTCTCTACAGGTTAAGGAAATATTCTATTCTTAGTTTGCTGAAAACTTTTATCATGAATGAGTGTTGTATTTTTCAAATGCCTCTTCTGTCTCTATTGATATAACATGTGATTTTTTTTTTCTTATTTAGCCAACTGACAAGGTAGTTACTAATTGATTTGTGATTACTGAACCTGTCTTACATACGTAGAATAAATGACACCAGGTCATGGTGTAGAATTCCTTTTATACATTGCTGGATTTGATGTGCAAATATTTTGTTCAGGATTTTTGTGCCAATATTCTTGAGAGATTTTGTTCTTTAGTTTCTCCTTGTGTGCTGTCTTTCTCTGGGTTGGTATCAGGGCAATACTGGCTTTATAAAATGAGTCAGGACCTGTTCCCTCCTCTCCTGTTTTCTAGAGAAGATTGTGTATTACCAATATTTAATTCTTCTTTAAATGTACTCCAGAATTCTCCAGTGAAATTATTTGGGCCCAGAGATTTCTTGTTCAGGAACCTCTACTTACAAATTCAATTTATTTAGTCACTAATGGAATATTCATATCTCGTTCATTTGGGGTATGTCTTAGTAATTTATGATTTTTAAGAAATTGGTCCGTTTTTTGCTAGGTTGTTGAACTTATATGTGTAAAGCTGTTCATTCATACTATTCCCTTATTTTCCTTTAAATGAGCGCAGGACATGGAATGATAATTCCCATTTCATTCCTGACATTGGTGATTTGTGTTTTCTCGTTATTCCTGTCTAAGATTTAGCAATTTAATTGACTTTTTTGAAAATCCAACTTTATATTTGATCAATTTTTCTCTCCTGTTTTCTTGTTTTCAATTTCATTTATTTCTGCTCTTATCTTTACAATGCCCTCATATCTGCTTGGTTTGGGTTTATTTTGATCTGCCTTTTCTTGTTTTTAAGGACTTAGATTTGAGATCTCTCCTTGCTTTAATGTAAGCATTTAGTGCTATAACTTTCCATCTTAGCACTGCTTTAACTGTGTCCCACAAATTTTGATATGCTGCATTTTTGTTTTCATTCAGCATTATGTATCTTTTTATTTCCTTTGAGACATCCTCTTGGACTCGCAGATTGTTTAAAAGTTTATTGTTTAATTTCCAAGTATTTGGAGATTTTCCTGTTGATTTTCTGTACTGATTTCTAGTCTGATTCCATTATGGTTAGAAAACATAAACTGTATGATATGAATTCTTTGCCTTATGACTCAGAACATGATTTATACTGGGGAAAGCTCTGTGGGCACTTGAATGTGTATTCTGCTGGGTGAAGTGTTCCTTAAATGTCAATCAGATCCTATTGACTGAGGTGATGTTCAGTTCTTCTTTATCCTGTTTTACTGGGTAGCAGGTAGATGATTAGCTCCCTGTTTGACCCTGCTGAAATCATGGGGAGGGAGGTATGTCCTTTTTTGATTGGTGTTTGGCTGAAATAGGATAGGTATTATCAAAAAGTTTCTGTTTCTGTTAGGTCATCCTTCTCCTGATCATTTGGCTAAGAAGCTTTTTTGGAGTTTCTTTTCTCTGTTGTTGGCAGTTCTAGGCAGTAGGCTTTCCAGTATACTCTCTGGAACCCATGAAAGGCAAAAAGAAGACCTAGGGAACTCAATACCAAGTCACTGCCCATGTCCTGAGGTCCACAGGCAATCATCCTTCTTCTTTCAACCTTCAGAATCTTTCTGTTTTTGGATTATGACCCGGTTTTTCAGTCGCAAGAGGGAAGACTAGGAGGAATGAGGCTACTCCATCTTGGTTGGAATTAGAAATCTGTTTAGAGGTTTTTAAAAAAACAGTTTCATTTAATTCTTCCCTTCTGTCTTCACGCCTTTTAGTTGCATTTTTGCTTATTAGCACCTCTACCAGAAAGAAGGCAAGGAAATAGAAGGAGCTAGAATTCAAAATCAATCCATTTGCTACTCATTAGCAACTCTGGAAGAGGTCCAGTGAAAGAACTTGAAACTCCTTACTAACATGAGGTTTTCAGTAATCTATGGATGGGGCTTCCCTGGTGATACAGTGGTTAAGAATCCACCTGCCAATGTCGGGGACACAGGTTCGAGCCCTGGTCCAGGAAGATCCCACATGCCACAGAGCAACTAAGCCCGTGCACCACAACTACTAAGCCTGCGCGCTAGAGCCTGCGTGCCACAACTACTGAGCCCGCATGCCATAACTACTGAAGGCTGCACACCTAGAGCCTGTGCTCTGCAACAAGAGAAGACACCGCAATGAGAAGGCCGCGCACCACAATGAAGAGTAGCCCCCACTCACCACAACTACAGAAAGCCCATGCACAGCAACGAAGACCCAACACAGCCAAAAATAAATAAATAAATTTATTAAAAAAATAATAATCTATGGATGTAGATTATTCATTCAACCCAAGCCGTCAGTTAGCAGTGGTAGAACACTAAGGCTTAGACCTCATTCACTGCCCTTTAAATTCTTTCTAAATGAAATTTCTCAGAGAACAATAAGGTACTGCCAACACAGACTGAGAAACTACATGACAAAATGGGAATGTGAATTTATTTTCTTATGAAAAATATAAACTATACCTTTAAAAATTGCTTTGCTTTCTACCAAGTGAAGGAACCAGCTGGCATGGTACCTATCTTTGCAGCATCCCAGTTAGATAATAAGAGGCAGGCTGAACACACAGAGACAAGTGAATTCAAGATTAACTAAAATATGGAATTTACATTAGATTTAAGTAAGCTATTGTTGATTATGAAGAGAAAAGTTAACATAAGGAGCTGTTTTAGAGTAAAATGACTCTATTAAGTTGAAGAAATAGAATTTCATGAAATGCTTACCTCGTGAATGGGAGAAAACTGCCAGAGATGTGACAACCTATATTTTTGCTAAGAATATACTGAAGCTCAGAAATATTATGAATTATAAATGTTTTCCAAAGCTTTTTTATTTTCAGATTTCATTACAATAGATCAACTTTTTTCTTAAGTTCTACTCATAACAATGAAGCATTTTGCTCTTTTTTTCCGCAAAAATTATGTTTTATAAAATGTAATTAGTATCTGGGAATAGTGAAATCTCTAGTTGTTCAAAATCTTTCTAGATTATGGAAAATTCATGAACTACTAATGTTGAAAGTTATACAATGCATTTTGTAAGAGTTCTCCAAAATCTGAGCATTTGTATTCATTCTAGCAAATTCAAAAAAAAAGTGTTTGATGATAAAGTTATCCAGAATTCATGGGATTCCTTCCTTTCTTTCCTTAACAAACCATAGTTTATAATTCATGTTAATCAAATATTTAAAATATCACAATAACCTTTTAAATATCAACTGACAACACTGGCAACAATGTAGAAATACAAACTAGAAATGCACCGGAATGTGTCCAGAACAATTGCAGATGGAAAGGCGCATTGTTCCAAAGTCTATGGTTTCCAACTCCTGGAACAAGGCCCAACAGTAATAATAGAGCAGTGATGAGATTCCCTTCAGTGTGAAAGAGCTCTCTAGACATAGAAGGTCATGAGATAAAGGATCTTAAACTAACCACCTCTCCACCTCCTCCTCCTAATTTGGAATTTGATGTTTGGCTCCTAATTTTCATCATATCCCAATATTATCCAAGTTCCCTGAAAAAATAATCACTGATATATCGAACTCCTTACTTCTTAAGGGTCTGTTCTGCTGTTGATTCAGCATCCCAGTAAATGAAATTTGGCTAGAGCACTAATCTCACCACCACTTCTCTAGATTTTAAACTGTCAAATTTGTTCCTTTTCTAGCTAATTTCAGCTTTTTACTTTTTTAGAAATAAAAACTATGTTTTTACACCACACTCAGAAAGCCTTATCTCCATCTCTAATTGACTGATAGGCTATGTAACCTGATTTCTAATTGGTACTTGGCAAGAAGAGAGAGTACACACTAAATGTGGACTTTTAGCAGAGATAGCACCCCTGCTCCTCCTAAGAAATACAATTTTCTGTATAAAACAGCATGCTTTGAAATATTTTTTTAAATTCAACAACACAGTGTTACTTAACTAGCAGACCAAGAACCTCTTTCTAACACCCACTCTTTCTTTCCATCTCTTATTTCTGAGATTCTCCTTTTTAACCGTGTAGTTACCCAGGGTAAAAGTGATGATTTAAGGGGGAGAAGAGTCCATGGACTGTGTCCTGCTGACTCACGATTTCACAATTACTCCCTCCCACTCATTGTGTGCTCTCTGTAATGAGTGTTTTTAATAGTTCCATGTTTGCCCCACAGCATTCTTTATGGTGTTGGTATCCTTGGAGAGAATAGGTCCTTGTCTGACTCTGGCCATCTCCACAATCAGAATAGAATCACTATCAATACTCACTTTTTTTTTTAATAGCTCTTTATTGGAGTATAAAAAACTCAGTTTTAAAACATCTATTTATGGCTGACAGTATGGAATATATGGAAGTAAAGGGATACATAACATGGCAAAGGGAGGAAGTCTACAAGTGAAACAATTTGAGACCAATACGTTAACATTGTGCTAAGGATTAGAATAAACTGAAGTTGAGTAAACATAGGGCTAATCGGGCTTATCAAGGTAAGAGCTTTGCTCTTCAACTCTGTGAGGCCCCAGTGTCAAGTCCATACTCAACACAGTCATCCAGGGCCATCACTTCTTTTGTTCTTACACTTTCTCAGGAAGAACCCTAAATCCTGCCCCTTGTACTAACCAAATGGCAAAGGCTCTGATATGTACTGAGAACCTCAAAACAGCTCCAATCTCTTCCCTTGAGGCTGAGAAGATGTCCATTGACACAGCCCACAGGAACTTTCCCCCAGATCCTGGAGCTTGTTCTTAATCTTGGCATCCCAGCCACGGTGGACATTAACTCTAGTCACCCCATTCTACCACACCCAGCAGGCACTCTGGAGCAATTAGGGGCTCCCATCCTGGAAAGGACAGGAAGAACCAAGTAGTCATACTGCACAAGTGGAACCAGAACAGAGGATAATAACAGACTTAAGACAGAGCAGAGATCCCTGCATTTAAGGGCTCCAAACTAGGGTCATGGGAAAAAAGGAGTCTTCAATACATTATCAAAATTACTGTGCAAGACTTGATGAATAATTAGATACTAGAGAAAGAGAAAAAAGATGAAAATTATCTTCAGGATTTAATGACAAGGTAGAAAATCACAATTCACGAGGCCTAGCTGACCAAGATTTGATATGCAGGAGAGTAATCCCTGATCACCACATTTACACACACAGCCCCCAGCACCCACCAGCGAGGACACAGGCAAGGGCTACAGGTTGATACTCATCCCAGAAACAGTGTCCAGAAACATATGGTTGAGGAAAATATCTGTAAAAGAGAATTCAACAGTTAGGGGCAGCACAGTCAAGGAAGGGGCTTGGAGTGTCTCTTTTATATACAGATACTTTCTTTTTCCCATAGGAAGACTACAGGAAAGAGCCTAATGAAGAGGGAGATATGTTGCAAAGGAGACAGCGAATGTGGACACAGGAAAAGCCAAAACGCAGAGCACAGAGAGCAAGAATAATTTCTGATGGGAGGAGAAACATCTTCCTCTGAGAAAGACACGGGGGAAGGGCCCCTGCATCCTGCAAGCCCACACTGTAATCTTCTGAGGGAAACAAAATTTGAGTTCAACAGCAAGGAAAGATGGGAAGTGAGAATGGAGGCCTTAAGGGGAGAGAACGCTCTGCATAGAGAGGACAATGCATTAAATAATAAAATTACTGGGAGACTTCTTGTGGTCAGAGACATTTCTGCTAGTGGACAGGCTTGTAACACTTTGACCAACATCGTTTTGAAGGCTGGGCAAGAGCTAAACACAACCATCATGTTAAAGGGCTAGAGAAACTTGAAATAGATTTCTTTGGTGTCTAGGATGAGAGGTAGAACCAGTGCTTAAGGACGAATAAAACTAAAATTGCTGACAGGGCAGAAGAATGGGAAAGAAAGACAAGTGGACAGTGAAAAGAGTCTTCTCAAAAGCAGATGGCTCCTTTGGTCAAACGTGTGACCTTCATGTAAAAAGAAGATTAAAAAAAAAATAGAGCTCGGGGTAGGTGAAAATTTTTATAAATTTTTATAAATATGGGGCTGTTCCTGAATGACTTTCACTGAGATGCTATTTCTGGGCATGATGGCAGGATTCAAATCAGAGCAGTGAGGAAAAATGGTTATGCATTCATCTCATAATCGATGTGGAAAAATCCAAATATAATTTGGATTTAAATTCTCTTCCGATTAAATGTTAATGATCACTTAAATTTTTTTCTCTGCATCAGTAGAGCAAACTTTGGATCAGATTGAATTTTATCTGATTTTTTCCTCATTAACTATGAAAAATAGTCCCCTAAAAATGTTACCCATGTAGGTAAAGTTAATACTTCATTGAACAAAACCTCAGATTAAACAGCTGTGCCCTTCGGATCAGCCTCACGCACTCTGCACACACAAGGCCCCACCCACACCACGCCAGCCCCGCCCACACGAGGCCCCTCAACTTCCCCACACTTGCCAGGGGCCCCACATATTCTAACACCCAAAGGATCAAGGTTCTGCCCGGTTACTGAGATTAATTATGGGGCTATGTTGAATTTTAAATGTTGTGGTAAAATCTGATAATGTGGGCTTCCAGGTAAAAATGGTCAACTGTGACCTCAAAACCCCTAAAAATAATTTTTTTTTCCAATTTCTTAGGCATGATTTCTGAGAAAATTCTAGTATTCAAATGTAAAAGTTATTTGGGGAATTAGAATTTATTCTATTTCATTCAAAACAGTGACCTGAACTTGTGCTGTTCCTTACATATACATCAGAATACCAAATATAAAATTAAGATAAAGTCAATTTTAATATAAAGCCAAATTATTTGTATATTTTTCTTGTTAGATGACGTTGTGTTGGAGTCATGGTAAAGTTAAGAATAGTTTTGGGGTTTAACTCAATTTTGTGAGCTATTATTCTCTTTCCATTTACCAAAAGATACACTTATTCTAGAATATTAGCTATAAAACATTTTTTAGGCAAATCAGTGGGACCCCAAACCAGCAGATCCTTTCTTGAAAGCTACTCAGTTATGTGTCTCAAACACCTTAAAAATATTCATACTATTTGACTTAGTAATCCTACTTAATGAAATGTTTCTCAAGGAAAATATGCATAATAATTCATGCACAAGGATATTCATCAAAATACTATTTAGTCTAGCAAGTAGCCTAAATATTCAATAGGAAAATATTAAGTATATTATTCATCCATGCAAGGAAATACCATACAGTTTTTAAAATATCAGTAAAATATGTTCAGTAGCATGGAAGTCTCTATAACATAGTTACATGGAAAAGCATGATAATAACTTATGCATACAGTGTGTAAAAAATAGTACATACATATCATATGTGCATGAAAAAAAAACAAAAGAAATACATCCAAATGTATTTTTCTATCTGTTCTAAATTTTCTTAGTGGGCAACTAATTTTTTTTTTAATTTTGGAAAACAGTGGACACTATTTTGTGAAAGCAGTAAAGGTACAGTGAGAACCTAAGTTCTCAACAGGCAGTCATACTGACATCTCCAGCCATGTGGGCCTTCTTTTCACAATATAAAGTCAGAGAACACTCCTGCACCTGACCCAATGTTAAAGAACATGGAACGCAAACACAAAGTCACCTGTGTTATGTATAAAAATCCATGGGTGTTCTGATCATTTACAGCTGGATAAGGGAGAATTTCTGCCTTCCTCCCATCACACCTGAAAAGAACATGCATCAAAGTATCTGGTAAGGCCTGCAGCTCTGAAAACACCTGGGGTTTCGGCACAGGTTCTGAGTAGATTGTAAACCCTCTTAGTGACTCTGTACCTTAGGCGGCTGCCCCCCAGGAGGATGATGGGCTCCAATTCAGGAACTCAAACACCCCCAGTGGTTCCAATTTTTCAAAGGAAAATGTAAGAAGAGCAGAAGTAAACAATTTAATTTTTCTTTTGCACAGTACAAACTGGCATATATCTACTCTTTAATTAAACATGACTAAATGTCCCAGTATCTCAAGTATTTAAAGAATCAAAAATCCAGTTTCTTGTAACACTTTTACCATGTTTTGCTATTTCAATACCACCCATAGCTCCCTTATGTCTTTTCCATGCCATCTAGTCCTATTCACTTTCCTCCAAACTGCTTTTCAGAACACTCTCAGCATTTCCTCTTTCCTCATCCCCACCTTCACTGTCACTGTCCTCCCACGTCTGCACAGGTTGATGATTATTGAGTGACTCACTCCTGAGCTCCAGGCAAGCACCCTCTCCTCCTGAGCTTCTGCACAACTTCATGTGGTGCTGAGTGCCTGCCAGAGTTTCAAGTCTGAAGTGCCAGAGGCAACATGTGAAAAGATGTGCTAAACTGGAGACACGTGGAAAAGCCCAAACTATTATCATTTGGATCTATGATGCTGAGTGTTTCTTTGGCATATGAAAGCAGTTATACACTAGTTAAGTCACCTCTTAAATATGAAGTATTTAGAGTGAAGGAGACAGCACAAGAATATGCTCATCAGCACAGAACAGGTGAACCAAAAAGCCATGAAAGACAACACAAGAGGAATTATTAAGTTATATTAGTTATTTTGAGAATTAAAAAAGGAAAAGTTCATTGCATTGCCTCTCCCCAACTAGTTCCAGAGTTGACTTATGAATGCAAGGTGCTTTGATAAGCCTGGAACTTTAAAAATCTATACATACAGCTTATTTTGGACTAACCTATTAGAATAAGTGTAAATTAGATATAGCACTTCACTCTGAAGCAACAAAAGTAGTGTTCTGCCATAAATATTCACAAAATCGGCCCCTTACACTCCTCTTTTCTACCATCGCAACAGGCTCTACTGTCAGTGTGATAGAATTCTACGATGTTTTCTATTTCAGGGTTTTGTCATGATTATTGGTCTCACCACTTCTATTACAATGTAGATAATCACACAAAAAAAATCTCTATAGAAGTGTGATCTAGAAACACTCACACTTACCTGACAGAAAATATTGTGTTGGCCAAAAAGTTCATTCGGGTTTTTCCATAACATCTAACAACGTAAGATGTTATGGAAAAACCCGAACGAACTTTTGGCCAACCCAATAGTTCAGTAACATGTGAAACTGATGTGTGAGTCCTTCCCCTGGGTAACTGACAGTTTCTATTAATACTATAGCATGAGTAAATTCCGATTTTCTGTTTGCACATTATTGCATAATCAAGTACAGTCTTGGGCAAAGGTTGGCATATCAGGAAATTGGATGTCAATTAATAGATGCTTGCTTTCCTGTCAGCCTTTGTTTAACAAATTTCATTCCGCTTTCTTCTGAAGTATGTTGGAGAAAAAAAAGAGGCTTTTCCTTAGTGGTTTTAGAAACTGAAAGGTATGATAAAAGGAGAGAAATTACTGAGCCAATTTGATGCTTGGGGTACTGAAATTTTTCATTCAAAATCCCAGAAAGATAAATGGAGAGAAAAACTGGCAGGTAAGACCCCCATTTCTTATCTCATCAGGGGAGATGTCATTCAGATAAGTAGCCAAGAGACTAGGAAGGACATCTACCCCCCTTATTTGACCTTTTCACCTTAATCTCAGTAAACCAGCTGATGCCCAGGACCTGTACCCACACTGGTCCTCAGAGTTGGTGCTACCCAAAGTGCACTAACTCAATTACACTTGGAACAAAGTGTCTCCCCTTTTAATGTCTGAACTTTGCTAGTCCAGACTAGCTGCCATACCCCTCTTGCTCTGGGAGAGAAAGAAAGGAAAAAAAAAAACTTTGAGGAACATCTATGCATGGGGCTACCACTGTAGATAAATTATTTCTAAGTGCTAAGTTAGGAAATCGGTTATTTACTGTCTTTACTGTGCTACAATTTCTCCTAACCAGATACTACAATCCATTATTAGCAGGATTTCACCTACAGTAAATAAATATGAAGTAAACACTTTGAAAATTATTAACATTTTTTTGGTCATTGATTACATCCAAGTTTGAGTCACATCCAAGTTTGAGTCACACTATACATTCTGATCTATATAATTCTAAATAGGTAATTTCCTAGTTATATAATAATTTGCACATCCACATTTTTCCTCTTTCAGAATAAAATTAAACAATTTTACATATCTCATTTTGCAATCTCTAGTTCAGGCAAGCCCAAGTCTTTATCCCTATATCCACACAGGTTTTCTTGCTTGGATTTTATGTATAATAATTTTGCTTTAAATGAGGCAAGGAATCAAGAAAGAGGTAGAACATGGTAAAAACTTTATTTTTTGTAGAGAGGCCACAATATGCAACTACCTTTGAGGTCTAAGCTTACAGTTATCTTCACGAAATGCTAGCTAATCATCCCAAACTGACTGAGGGCAGTACAGGTAACTCTGACTCAGCCCACACCCTCTTCCTTTCCGACTGACTACGAACTCAAGCAATATTAAAATTATGTCACAGAAATACCACAGAAGACTCAAAACTGTTGCATGAATTACATTCATGTAGAATTTTTGAAAAATCTGAATATGGACAATTTGGTACCCAGTAGCATTAACTGACATTTCCAAATTGAGTTATTTTTCTTAGATGATAATGGAAAGGTCATGGTTTGGATAAAACAGAAGCATTTTAACAGCCCGCTAGTTTTCACTCATAAATTAGTGACTCTGAATTCAAACCAAAAACTAAACATCACCATGTTTGAAACACAAAAATTAATGACCATGGGTACAGACTGTAAATCCCACTGTTTCTGTATGACATGTCCCAGGCTTGCAGTGCACAGCACAGGTAACTTGGGGAAAATGGGCCATGCTTTGACTATAAGGCTGCAAGCTGCCAGATGACCACCACTAGGATACCCAATTAAACTACACACAGTATCAAATGATAAGAAGCAGCGGTCTGTGCAATGCAAACAGAAGGTCCCTTAGGTTTTTAACTGCTCACAGACTCTAAGAAACCACAGAAATCAGAGCTAGAAGGCAAGTTAAAGAATCAATTTTAATATACTTGTTAAAAAAGAAATGATCAGATCGAGGACCACTGAGTCTGAATGACTTGCCAAAGTTAACACAAACCCTTCTGGAATCTGAGAGTTTGGATGACCAACTCTTTTCCACTGCCAAGGGCAATCTTGAGAGTTAGACCCCCTGTGGTCTCTAAAGGTAAAATAGCGTGGAGTACTGAGGAAATTACCTAGATAATTAAATTTCCAAAGAGCTTGCTCAAGCTTTGAGACTAGCTTTTCAATCATAAACACAAGCTTTGGGGCAATAAAGTGTAATGATAAATAAAGCACGACTTAGGGGGGAAAAAAATCTGTAGATATATAATATTTCCAAAACAAGAGCCCTCCTTTTTTAAACCAGCTCCCTATGCTTCTAAATGCCAGAAACAAACAAACAAACAAACAAAACCTATTATCCTTATAATCAATTAGCACTTTTGCATCTCTACATTTCTGGATCTACTTTGGTTTCTTCACCCATTATTACCAGTCAAGCCCAGATCCCCAGTGGGGTCTCCTCAGTGCCGACTGAGCAATACTGTCCTCTTATAATATTCCTGTGGTTCTGGAACAGTCCAGAAGATACATCTGCCCTCTGGGCTATTGTCACTGACTATTCATGAACAGGTATAGACTCTTCATAGAACTATAGAGAATTAGTCATACAGGGAATTTTAGCGATGTCTTACTCCAGGGGATGTTAAAATGTTTATCACCAGAACCTTTCAACCAAAGAGAATCTTATTTTTAAAGAGAATCTTACTTTACATATAAATATGAATAACATAAATTATATAGTATACAGTATACTATATAATTTCATTATACATAATATATATTGTAGATTATAATAAATATCTGTTTATGCAATATGTAGATTATAATAAATATCTATTTATGTAATATATTCAAACATACATGTCAACCCTCCCTAGTGGAATGCAGAATCACAGCACTGCCTGTTCTTCCTGCCCCAAGAAGGAATCTCCAGCCTTCCAAGAAAGCACTGGTCAAGCCCAACAGCCTCAAAGAGACATATTTTGTTCTCAAAATTAACCTACTATTGTTGTCCCAAGAGCCTTTTTTGCATCCTCTCTTGCTCAACACAACTCTCTCTGCTTCTAAATCATTTACTCCTATAATATTTACAAGAAAACAAGAAGGCTTGAAACACAGATCTACCTTCAATGTGACAGAGAGTATTATTATAGAAGAAAATCTTTGTGTTTTTTATCAATCTAATTATGAAATGCTTAAGCTTCATTTCCAGAAAATATTACCCATTCCCATATGCAATGATACATTTTTTGTCAGAATTGTATCTTCTGTGCTGTTTGGACATGGGCACCAAAAGAGGCTTTGTTAATGCAGTAATTTCCTCAGTTATCATTCCTGGGGACTGGCCATATTAAAGCTCATTCTAATTCAATCGGTTAGACCCACATTTCCTAAACTGTGTTCTACAGAAGACTTCATGAATAAGTGTTAATAAGGTCCACCATCCCCTCACAAAGAAAAAAATCCCCAAACATATATTTTAAATATTGAATTCTTCGCCCCTCTCATTGAAGATTTACAAAAATCATTAGCATATTAAAGGGCTTGACAGTTCCTACAATAAAGAAACCTATTTTACATCTCTCTAACATAATTTCCAATATTATTTGAGCAGAAACACTGATTATGGGGCACACATGTACACTCTATATAACAGCGTTCTCTTAAGCAACCATTATTTTAGCCCATACCACAAGAAATTACATTCTCACAGGGAATTTTGGTGCCCAGGGCCAAAGGAAAAATTCAGAAATGAAAACTCATTCAATGGCACAATCAAATATAGCCTCACACCAATGAATTATCCACAGAATGTTTAACAGCATAAAAAGGAATACAGCACAATCAGTCCTGCTCCTCATACACTCAGTTATTACCAGCCTCTTTCTAGTATGTACACTGCTTTGGAAAGGCAAAGCACAGACTACACCAATGATGAGAAATTTTGCTTGGAGGGCACTTATCTGTGTCAACCCCTGTAATCAATCTAACACCACAGAGGGCTTCTTGGTCTATACCTTTCGAACCACTAGTCTAGACCATAGGAATGGCACTGTTTTCCATAATTCAGATGTCTTTTCTGTGACAAGTTCACAGGAATCCTTCTGTGTAAAGCTACGGCTAATTTTATGTGCTTGACAAACATACAAATAAGGGAATCTCTCCGATAAAACAAACACAACATACAGCTTTACCACAAGGGTCGTGTGCTACACAAATGCATTTAACAAGTATTTACCAAGCATATTCTACACGACAGGCACTGCGCTTGGTGACCAGTTTAGTCTTTCAACCTGATATATGGATGTATCTCTCAGATGGATTTTTAGAGTCACCAGGATTGGAAAAAAATCAATGATATTACAATGAATTACTCAAATTGTTGTTTCTTTTTAAAATAATTTTTGGTTTGCATGGACTCATAGATTCACACACACAAACAACTTGTAATGATGGGTGACCCAGAAAAGTTGTTCCCTCTACTGATTAAAGTTATCAATTGTAAAATCTAATTCAAAAAATTAAATTTTAAAAGAAGAGTGATGTGATGTTGAATTAAGTAACAAACATTTTATACATATGTATCAAACAGAGTTATATAGCTTTAAACCAGTAAATTTTGTTATCCTTTTAAGTCAATTCAAAATAAAACAAATGTATTTCATGTCATGAATGATAGCATGAGGATTTAGCAAATATTTTACATAAAAGGAATTCTTTCATTGTAGAACTGAGGTAAAATATGATGATGTTGTAATCATTAGAATCCATATCCTGGGCTTCCCTGGTGGCGCAGTGGTTGAGAATCTGCCTGCCAATGCAGGGGACACGGGTTCGAGCCCTGGTCTGGGAAGATCCCACATGCCACGGAGCAACTAAGCCCGTGAGCCATAACTACTGAGTCTGCATGTCTGGAGCCTGTGCTCCGCAACAAGAGAGGCCGCGACAGTGAGAGGCCCGCGCACCGCGATGAAGAGTGGCCCACACTCGCGCAACTAGAGAAAGCCCTCGCACAGAAACAAAGACCCAACACAGCCAAAAATAAATAAATAAATTTATGGAAAAAAAAAAAAAAAAAAAAAGAATCCATATCCTCTCTTAGTTTGAATGGACAAGCACAAATTAGAGTTTTTAAAGAACTATGACATTCTCATATCTTAATCTTATTCCTATTCATCTGAAACATTAGTTCCATGCATGCTAAGGTTTTTGTTAATTATATTAACGCTTCTGTGTGATACTTAAGTTCAATGGAAAAATGTAAAAAGGGATACATGCATTAATGCTTACAAATGGCTTCTATTTCTTAATGCAGTCTCTGGGTAACCAAGGGAATAAGAGAATTCTATCAATACATCCCCCACCACAGAGATCGGAGGCTAGCTCTCCGTCTTGAATTGACAGGACTGAGCAAAATGCCAAGAGATGAAACCTATTTTAGTCCTAGTCTTCCCAATTTTGCAGCTAGAGAATCTTCTTAATGGCTGGCATAAATGGCCCAGAAGTAAACTGTGCTGGAAAGCTAGCAAACGAATGAAAACCAATGCAGTTCCACTGCACTGCTGAGCGGCCATCAGAAAGTGAATGCAGAGCCCAATGAATCCCAATATAAGAACCACCAAAACTTCCCTATCATATAGAAAAGCTCGAACCACATATATTTCCAATTAGACACAAAACTTTGAGTGTACAAAGGCACTAGTGACTGGTGTTTGAAATATACACACTAACCCTTACACAGGCTGTATATCACAGAACCACCGCAATACTTCCCTCTTTTCTGCTTTGAAATCAGTGTAAAACCTCTCCAGTGAAGGGGGTGACCGCTATAGAACATTTGACAGCTTGACAAGCTGTCACTTGACAGCACTTGACACTTGACAGTATTATACTGTGTACAATTATACAAATTCTGATCAAATTAAGTCCCCTAAAGTAAAAACTATATACATCACATTTAGCCTATAAAAGGTTCTTCTTGGTCATTAGCCCAAATTCTAGGTTATAAAAATATTTCATTGGAAAGCTACCTGCCTATTTATTCATGCACTTACATATTTATTCATTCATTCATTCTTCATTCATATATTTTCTTTCAACCAATATCTAATAATACTATATATATATATATAGACACTAGTGTATATTAGATATTGGTTGAAAGAAAATATATGAATGAAGAATGATACCTATCATGTGTCAGGCACTATGCAAGGGCTGTTCTTAGACACAGATCTGCCTGATGGAGCTTACAGTCTTAAGGGGGAGAAAAATGCAGAAGAAAGCCTCTAAGCAAACAAGCACAACAGAATCATATTTAACACTCTGATAGTGTTACAAGGAAAGACTAAGAGTTCATGGAAAAGTTAATTGGAAGATCCACTTTAGATGGCAATGAAGGTCATGGAAAAAGGTAAAATCTCATGAGGGCCTAACAGAGCATTTTTTTTATTGCTCTGTAGCATAATGAGGTAGAAAGAACAAAGAAATAGGACCAAGTCCCAGCTTTGCCTTTGTAGTAAGTCAGTGCTATTCCTGAGGCTATTTTCTCACCTGAACAATGGAGATGAGATTAACACCTACCTATAAGATACACTTCACTAAGCTGATCATGTTTGATGATCAAATACGACAAAATACCTGAAGTATTTCATCAACTGCATAATGACATAAAACTATTGTTAGCTGTCATCTCCCTAAATTACACCTCAACATGTATTATAAGAAAATTTTAAAGGTTCCAAATGGTCAATAGGCTTCATTTATTTAAAACAAACGTTCAGTAGGCTTCAAAGCACAATGACAGTATATATGATATGATTCAGAACCCGTAGGAGAAAGAAGGGTTCTGCTACCAATGGAAGAAAAGGAGAGCTATTACAGATAACAGATTGTACAAAGTCAAATGTTGAATTCATACTGCTTTACTGGTAAGAACATAAAGTTTTTAATATGTAAATAAGCAGATTTACGCCATTAATTCAAACGAAATACTTACTTCTATGTGCAGTACAACATAGGATCCCTCAGCCTGGCACAGGCTCTAGGAAGAGGTTGCTCACAACAAGGAAAGATCCATCTTTTAAGAGATGCAGCAATGTAAGCTTTACAACTTCCCTGAGGGGAAAGACAAGAAGCATTCTCTTTGCTCCCCATACCATTCCTTCTAATATTAAACACAAACCTCCCTTCATAAAGAGTGTATTATGTAAGGGTTATTCTCATCCACCTCTGAAGTTCATTATATGCTTTCTTATCAGTGCCCCAGCATTGATGTTTGATCGTAACTTAGGCACAAACACACTTCCAGGGAAAAGTAATGTCCTCAATAAATAATCTTACCTCCTAAATGCAGCAACCCGTAACCAAATGCCAACATGCTCATTGTACCTTACCCATGGAGTGCCTTTCATGTAAGCAGTTTTCCAAACCCAACTGGGTCAGAGAAACACTTTTTCCTTTCTGCTGAGTCATCCCCCAGCTTACTTGGTAATAAGAGCATTAGCACATTTCCAACCTTTAAAATGCTAGTAAGAGGGACTTCCCTGGTGGTCCAGTGGCTAAGACTCCGTGCTCCCAAGGAGGGGGCCTAGGTTCAGTCCCTGGTCAGGGAACTAGGTCCCATGTGCTGCAACTAACAGTGCAACTAAGACCCGACGCAACCATATAAATAAATAAATATTTTTTTAAAAAATGCTAGTAACAATTCATATGCAAACTCTGAATGCAGCCAGAGCCTCTCTAGAGAAATCAGTAAAGGACAGTTCTCTAACGTGTTTGTTTGGCTGTGATCTTGTGGATGTCTTTACCTCAATTTTCTGTGTAGAGTTAAGCCCTTTGTGCTATTACTTTGGCAATTTTGTGGGGATGCCATGGGCATCTGGGAAGCCTGAGACTGAATTACTGAGTGTTAAATGACTTGCCTAAGGCTAGATGTTCCCATAAACCTGGAAACAGGACCAGAAACTCCCAATCCCATTAGGCTCTTTTCAGCACACAGCTGGACTCCTGGGATTCAGCTCCTCTGCCTGAGGACCTGGCCAGGTACTGGGCACTGGGTACCCCTTCAGCATTCACTAGGGGCAGAGCAACCCTAGATTCTGCAGCACGAGGAGGGGAGTTGATTAACATAAGTTTGATCGAAAACGCCTAAAGCTGAATTCTCCAGGTGATCCCAGCTCACTCTATCCAAGGAAACCCTCTCCTCTTTCCCACTCTTCTGAAAAGGGGAAAGACAAAATGAGTGCAAATGTTTATGTGTTGTGTTCATGAGTAAGACTGCACCCATTTTACAGTGATGCAGTGCCAAAGCTGCTTGCTGAGATGTGCTAAAACCATATTCTTATGTACCACACTTATTTTACACTGAGACATTAGAAAACAAGTGGATTTTCTAAGAGGAAAATACAACAAATGACAAAGGAATACAATACAACAAGCATAAGGGACAAATCTACTTCTCATAATAACTAAAGACACATTTATATGTCACCTAAAAGGAGCTCACAACTAAAAAAAAAAAGAGACAATAATTTATGATTTATATGCATTAAATCAGAAAAAATAATCCTGTAGTTACATTTTCATTGGGATGAGCTTTTTTTTTTTTTTTTTTGGCTGCATTGGGTCTTCGTTGCTGCACGTGGGCTTTTCTCTAGTTGCGGTGAATGGGGCTACTCTTTGTTGCAGTGCACGGGCTTCTCATTGCAGTGACTTCTCTTGTTGCGGACCACGGGCTCTAGGCACACGGGCTTCAGTAGTTGTGGCACACGGGCTCAGGAGTTGTGGCTCACAGGCTCTAGAGTGCAGGCTCAGTAGTTGTGGCGCATGGGCTTAGTTGCTCCACAGCATGTGGGATCTTCCCGGACAAGGGCTCAAACCCATGTCCCCTGCATTGGCAGGCGGATTCTTAACCACTGCACCACCAGGGAAGTCCCAGGATGAGCTAATTTTAATAGACGAATTAAGTACAGAATAATAACAAAATACAAGTTAAATCATAGAAAATTAGTATTTATATTACTAGAGTTTGAGTCTAGCTTTATATTCTCAGTACTTTATAGTTAATTAAGTAGAAATCAAGTATGTGTAGTTTCTTTCTGAATTAACAAATCAAACAGTGGCTTCTTCTAATTATTCAAATTAAAAAAGAACTCATATGACTTACTTTAAAATATTGTTTTTATTTTTTAACTAATTGATTTTTTAAAGAGTTCTAGACCTGCTTCACTCTCTCAGTAAAAAGTACTATTTTTAAATTAAAATTTCCTAGTTGTTTTATATTTTTAGTATTTCCTTATATTTCCTATATTTTCAATAATTTTTGTCCACTTATTCATCCCTCCATCTATCTATTCAACACACACTTGGACCAGTGCTAAGCACCAGAATTATAACACATGCATATAAAAGTTTTCAGTAGACAGTGTTCTTCCATAAGTACAATCTCTCTTAATCCGCCTGCCAGTGCAGGGGAAACGGGTTTGAGCCTCCTCCGGGAGGATCCCACATGCCGCTGAGCAACTCAACCCGTGCACCACAACTACTGAGCCTGTGCTCTAGAGCCCACAAGCCACAACTACTGAGCCCGTGCACCACAACTACTGAAGCCCTCATGCCTAGAGCCTGTGCTCCGTAACAAGAGAAGCCACTGCAGTGAGAAGCCTACACACCGCAACAAAGAGTAGCTCCCACTTGCCACAACTAGAGAAAGCCTGCACACAGCAACGAAAACCCAAAAATAAATAAATAAATAATAAATAAACTTAAAAGAAAAGAAAGTAATATGTAAACTAAATCCCAATAATTACTTAACCATGTATAGTTTTAAAAGATTGTCTGAAATTTTAAAACAAGAGCTAGAGAACAAGGGAAGTTATGTAAAAGAAAATGGTTTTTTGTTTGACTTCTGTCAAGTCAGCTAACTAAAAAGTAAGAAGTGGCAAATTAGGAGTTTGGGATTATCATATACACGTTACTATATATAAAATAGATAAACAACAAGGACCTACTGTATAGCACAGGGAACTATACTCAATATCTTGTAATAACCTATAATGGAAAAGAATCTGAAAAAGAATATATATATGTATGTATGTATATACATGTATACATATACATATATAACTGAGTCACTTTGCTGTACACTAGAAACTAACACAACATTGTAAATTAACTATATCAATTTTAAAAAAGTACGTGAAAAGAAAAATTAGAAGATTAGGAACAATGGAAATGTAGACTATCTCCTTTATCAGTGAAACATGTTATGGTAAAATAATGTTAAGTATTAAAATATTAAAATCCATTTTTAGATTGTTAATACAAAACACCAAAATGCACAATGACATATACATGTATATGCATAATGTATCTAATTATTTAATTCTTTGAGGTCAGAGGCATTATTTGGAGGCATTATCTATATGCACCATCAACAGATAAAGACTGTGCTTTATAATAGTTTAAAGAGAAAAGTAACAATATTCTTTATATTCACCCCCAACATGCTCACTGACAAGCACATATCTGTCCCATCTTGAGATATACATGTTTTGCATATCTTTATTTCAGATATTAATGAATCTTTATTTCACTAAATATGTTTTCAAAAGCATATCTATGAAATTTTGAGAAGAAAATTTCAAAGAACAACTTTCCATGATCATTTACCCTGAATTTTCTAGTGAACTTTGCTCTTCTAACTCGTCATTCTCACTCCTCTATCTAAATTAACATTTTGGCCAAAATATTCATTCTAAACCACATCTTAAATCATGTCAATCACCTGCTTAAAAACATTTACAGGCTCCTTAATTTTTGAAAATTAACATCTGAAACCCTTGGCAAGGCAGAGAAGGGCCTAGGTGAACAGGGGTTTGTCCTACTTTTCCAATTTCATCTTTTGAGTCTCCTTCACAATCTCCTATCCTGCAGATCTATCCATCAGTAGTTTTGCCAATTTCTTCCCTAACCCAGAACATCCTCTTCTATCTATGCCAGTCACAATTCTATTCCCCACTATTCACCCACCCAATTTAGATATCATTTCTTAAGTTCTTTCATTAGGCTTTCCATGTCAGAAGTAATCTCAATATATCTCTCTCTCCCCCTCCCTCTTTCTGCCTCCTTCCCTCCCTTCTTCCTTCCCTCTCTCTCTTAGGCCATACCCCTTTCTTTTGTTCCTCTAAATGGGACTCACCTACTTTTGTTACAACTATTTGACATATCTCCTCTACTAGCTGTACCATCCTTAAAGCAAGACCATTTCTTATTTAGTTTCATAAGCTAACAACACTTAGTTTTGTGAAACTAGTAAGGTGATTAAGGAAGCTCATAAATATAATTCATTGTTTTTAAGCAACATGATTGAGTGATGGGTTTAATCTTATGCTCACATACTCTCTGTTCTTTCCCTATAAAATGTTACCTCCAAAATGATACTTAATCATTGCTATATTTGAAGTTCCTTCAATTAAAAAAAATCAAATATCATAGCTATGATCATGAGCTATGATCCTGATCACGAGTTAAGGGAAATCAGATTTTTCTAGCGAATGGTTTTACCAATCCACTTGTGGAAGATATTTCAGATGCCAGTCAGTACATCTGTCCAATGGCCTTCAATCTCCCATCCCATCAATCCCCAGTTTTTCTTTATAATAAACTTAGTGTAGAGAACCACAAAAATTTCCATCATGAGAATGCAAAAAAAAAAGCATACAAGTATACTATGGCTACATTATGCATAATTACTGGCTTTGGGATATGCGCTTAAAGATTATCCAATATAATGGTTTGTATCCTCGATTTGTCTTTCTATTATTGGTTCCAGAGAAAATTGGGACACCTCAATTCATAGTGCATGAATTAGGCAATTACTTATGAAGTTTTTAAGGTACTAAGTATCAGCATGATGTCTAAACTAGTGGATAACTAAGTTTAAAAATTAATTTAAAGAAAATTTGCAATGATCTACAACAAGACATTCTCCCCATTCCCCTGGTTGTTTTAGTAATATACAGAGTTCTTAAAGCGCCACATCAGTATATTCTCTCCATCATTTGACATCCAATATAATTTTTGACATAAAAATCCACTAAATAACTCGATTAACTTCTGTACAAAACTGTCTTCTCTATAGAATGTGCAGTTGCCAATAAAGGAAATCACAGACTACAGAGTAAATCTTGAATATATTAACTTGTTTCCTTAAGGTCATAAAACAAAACATATTTTGACAGAATTATTTTTACAAAATTACAGAAAGTAAAATATATGTGATGTTTTTAGTGTAATGTATGTAAAGTCTGTTTCTTGCTAACGCTTTTATTATTAACACTTTATTTATTTATTTATTTACTATTAACACTTGTATATAAATGTCCTTAGTGATATACATTGAAAGAAAGGTACTTTTTTTTAAAATCACACATTATAATTTTAAAATCTTTAGGTTAAGAGTGAAAAATTGATAAAAAATATAGTTTCGTGTAGTCAGATTTCTTTCTACAAAATCCATACTAGGATATATTTTTAAATATATCTTGTTAAACAGTCTATTTAAAAATCATGGTTTTAGTTTATTTGTAAACAACCACATTTCTATGTTATTGCAATGTTTCTCAAAATATTGTTCACAAAACACCTGCTTAAAAAAAATCTGGAGCACTAGTTTTAAATGCAGAGACCCCCAGATTCCACTCCACACCACTGGATCAGAATCAGAGCCTGGGAGTATGCATTTAAAACAAGTTTGCCCATGTGGCTCTGATGTCCACCAGACTGGAGAAATCTATCGAGTCTATCTCATGCCTCATTATATTCTCGGTGTTATATTTTAGAAAAAAAGTTGCCAAACGATTTCTTCAAAAAAATATATTTTTTCCAAATTCTCATTCTTATAATTTCTAAAGTGTCACTCAACAGAAACTTAAACCCGTTTCCAAATCCCCTGGTATTTCAGCTCAATTAACAAATGAAAGGGGTCGTTTTTCTCCTTATTGTCTGTTGTCTTAAAGGATTCTGAGCAAAAGCCCGTGACACCCACTTCGCACCTCGGGACACGGACCTCCACTTTCCACAGGTCAGAATACTGAATTCCGTCACCGTTAACACCGTTAACATAGCCCTAAGGGACACTTGGTTCCCTCGCCTTCGACTCTCCGGGCAGAGAAAGCCCGTAAGCTGCCCAGGTCCTCCAGTTCTCAGAGCCGCCCGGGCCGTCAGCACCTCTGACAGAGCCTGGTGGATGGGGACCGGGTTTCACTGTCACGAGCCTGCCCTCGGAAAAGCCACTGACACCAAGGAAACTGACCCGAGACAGCCAGGAACACACAGACCCACCGCCCACCGCGCTTTCCGGCGGCCAGTACCTCTTTCCAAAAGACAACAAAGGAACCCTTAAGCAGCTCTTACCTAGTATACGAGCCACCCCCACAACTCTCCTCTCCTCCCCCGCTCCCCGGCGCCTGTTGCTAAGGAGGCGAGAAGGCACTGGGGCAGCCTCAGGACCAGGGGACCGACGGCGGGAGGAGCTGGCAGTACCAGGGCGGCGGTGAAAGCCCAGCCTCGGGTGAGCCCAGGACCCCTTCCTATGGCGGGAAGGGTGCGCCCTCCGCGCGGCTCTGACGCCAACGACTACCCCCGCGCACTCAGGCGGGCGGAGGGAGCCTCGAGAACAGGAGACCTGCGCCCGGGAGCGCCGCTCCCTCTGCGGGCCCGGGAAGCTCGGCCCGGGAAGCTCAGCCCGGCAGAGGAGGCCTCTGGCCCGGTACTGTGGACGCCTGTGGGCCCAGACAGCGGGGCAGGGGCTCGGGGACAGCCCTGGGGAGGGCAGGCACTCACCATGTTGACTTCGGAAACCATGTCTATGCTGGCGATGTCGATGTTCATCCCCACGCAGACCGGGGGACCTGCGGGAAGCGCACGACACGGTGATCAGCCTGGCTCGGGCACCGGCTGCAGCTGCTCTGAGGATGGGGGGCTATCCGAGGAGGGGGCGCAGGCGAAGTGCCCCCCTCCCCACCCCGCCGCAGCTCGGCGGAAGCGGCCCCCGCCTCCCTCCTCCACCCAGGCCGCCAGCGCGGTGGGTCGCGCTGCCCGCAGCGGCCGCGCACACCCTACTTACCCCCGAAGTCGGGTCTTAGGCGAATGTCGTAGCCTTTCAACAGCTTGTCCACCGTCTCCTTCACAAAGGACATGTTCCCAGGATCGTTCACGCTGCGGGAGGGACGGGGGCCAGAGAGAGCGGGGTCAGGCGGCGGCTCACCCGCCAGCGCCCAGCGCGCACACCCGCGCGCCCTGCCCGGCGCCCGGCCCGCTTCCCGTCAACCCACCCGCGACCCTACCTCTGGGCGCAGCACACCACCGCCACCAGCACTGGGGCCGAGAAGATGCCGAAAAGCCTTCCTCCCGCAAAGCCCCACATCCCTCCGCCGCGCCCCGGCACGGGGGAGGGGGCGCCCCGCCGCCGTCGCGACCCGCAGCCGGGGCTGCTCCTGCTGCTGCCGCCGCCGCCGAGCTGGCCCGGAGCGGAGGAGGGCGCAGGGGGAGGGGGAGGGGAGGAGGAGGAGGAGCGGGCGCGGGGAGAGGAGGAGCAGCGGGCGCGGGAGCTAGGGGAGGGGGGAGGAGAGAGAGCGAGCCGGAGGCCGAGCCGGAGGCCGAGCGCTGCCTCCTGCCTCGGCGGCTGCGGAGCGAGACCCGAAGCCCGGCCGGGGACAGCAAGCCGGAGCCGCGGCTGCGCGGCGCAGGGCAGGGCTGGCGCTGCCAGCTCCTCTGGGCTCCGTGAGACCCAGGAAGGAGAGGATCATCGGCGACGGCGACGTGGGCAGAGACCGCGAAGGAAACGCTCTCCGCTTCCCCCCGCCCCCTCCCCGGCCCGACCCCTACGCTACGACCCCCGCCCAGCTGCGGCTCAGGCCGAGCCCACGAGTGCAGCGGAGCGCCTCTGCCCGCGGGACTGCGAGCTACGGAGCAGAGAGGGAGGCTGAGTGGCCCGGGGGAAGCCCCTACCTCACCTGCGGGGCTCTGAGCCTCGCGTCCCCAGGGTCCAGGAGAGCCAGATGGGCAGCAGGAGAGCCGGGAGCCCGGAGCACATGGCGCTGCTCCTCTGACCTAACCTGGGTGGGATCCGCTCTCCCCCACAGTCACCGAGCATTCTAACAGCGATGCGGGGATCCCCGCCCCTGCCCCCACCCACGGGCTTTCCCGCCTGACCCGTCATCCAGCCCCTTGCATGGCGGCCCGATTAATTATTTATGCAATATAAAACCATTTTTTAAATTGGTTCTTTAAACTATTACTCTCACCCCCTGAACATTTCATGTGAGCCCTGTGCCCTCCCTACTTAACATAAATACATTTATAATGAGTGTTAAAGAGAGGCCTGGATATGCACGTTTGCTTTATTAACAGGAAGCTGGAGTCCGAATCAGACGTGGAGACCCTGGACTATCATCCCAGGAATGGGAAAATAATGTGCCTTTTCTGGTGCAGCCTGGAGCTGTCCGTGGTTCTTAGTATAAGGCAAGGAACCTCGTTTTCGCTATGACTGGCCCCCATCCTTTGGTTCTCATCTCAGAAGAGAACCTCCTGCGCCTTGGCCAAGAAACAGACCGATGTGCACCACGGTCCACCCTGCCCTGTATGTCACCACTGTGTACCTGAGGAATGTCTGCTCACCCAGAGTCATAGGTCATATATTTTTCTTTACTGAATGGTCCTCTGTGCTTCACACTTCTAATACTGAAGAAGATGATTACACATTCCTACTTGTGGTCAACCAAAAACACTTACAAATCAAGTCCATTTTCTGCTTGATAGGCTACCTTGGGCCATTCCAGGACCTAATGAATGGTTAATTATACGTAACTGCTTCTCTGTATTAATTACTTTTTCTACAAAGCTTAAGGTTTTCTTTTCTATTGTCAAGACTTTATATGGGTAAATATCTAAATCTAGGCCCTGGTTCTCAAGTTGGCATGTCTCTGACATTAATTTTAAATATCATTGCCTTTTTTAAAAAAATCAAAAATTTTATTTTTGGAACAGAAAATGTAACCACAGAAGTTGAATGGTTGGTATTAAGATAAGGTTAAGAGATAAATTTAGCTCCCTAATTATTTTCTGGAAAAGTCTATTTACAACTACTTGTATTCTGTGTCCTGTTCATGTGCAATGGAATTATCAGGAAACTTAGATTTGCATTATCATACCTTCCCCTCCACATTCATGTTTCAGTCTCTTTCTCCTGTTTGCATGTACCTCTTTTAGAGAAATGCCCTGTTGGGGATCATGGCTATAGAAAACAAACAGTGAGAATAAGGTGCTTGAGAAAAACCAACAACATAGCAAGAATGATCCCCCTTTCTACTATTTTATATGTTCTAAAACTTGAAAACAACATTACAAATGTTATTGTCATCCAACCATGTAACACCTCAGATCTTGGCTTCAACAAGTCTCTGAGTATCTTGGCCTTATTTTTCATTCCAGTTCCTGCTTCACCATGCAGTTCTACAAGAGCTCTGATCAGCTTTACATGGGAACAAATCCACAACCCTCACCACCTGTCCACATTGCTTGTCTCTCACCTCCCACCTTCAGGCTTCTCAGTTAGCAATGAGGTCCAAATGCAACAGGACCTACTCAGTACTCACAAATGTGCAATCTGAAATTACTGTAGCATTTGCCATCCATGGGGTGGACCTTAGATAAACAGAAGATGGGAGCCAGGGGGTAAATGATTCTCCATTTCTCCCTATGAAATGTCCTGAGATGCCATAGTAACTCCTTTCTTTTCCCTTTCCTTCCATGCCTGGATCCCCTTTTCCTTCACTCCTGTTTTCATCAGTATTACACACCCTAGAAAAGCAATAGCACTTCAATTTTGCCTCAGGATATGTTTTCTGGTGAACACAGGCTAAGTCATAAACCCATTGGCAAATCACTAAAAGTGTCACCTAAAATGCAGTCTTTGTTAAAACGAAGGCAAAATCTAAGAGAAACATTGCAGTAAGTGTACACTGGTATAATCAAGATACACTGGTCCATGAAGCTCATCACAGTTGCTGGCCAACTTACACCTACATGAGCAACAAAGTTTGGGCGTGCAACCCTTGGTTGCCCTCCTGTCTCAGCTCCTCCCACAGCCTTCTTGGAGGATTGGATGTGCCCTGAACCCCAGGTAACCCCATCCTTCCACTCTCTTGCCAGGATTCCTGAAACCAAGAGTATTTTCATATCTTTACTAGATGGTGCTAACATATTAGCCAAATCAGCTGGAAATAACTGATGCAGTTCTTTATTTTCTACAGAAAGAGAAAAAGGCTTTAAGGGTCTTACAAAGGATAAATTTTCATGTCAGAAGAAAAAGGAGATGAATGCAATTTTGTTCATAGTAAAGTGGTTTTAAACAGGCTAGAATAACATTTCGGGGTCCTTAAGGTAGGAAGCAGGAAAGGGGGAAAATAGATGAAGAGCATCACATGATCACTTTACCTAGTCCATGTTTGTGCATTTGGGCTTACCAAAAGGCCTTCACCAAACTGTGTTTTGCCCCTTACATATAGAATGTCAAGTTGTCTTTTTAAACAGTATCAAAGTTTCTGATAATATATTTTAAAGCTCTTTAAAATAACTCAATCAATTTGAAGTATGACATGTGAAATTAAAAGTTAAATATATAATTAGATGATTTTTGAAAAATGTGTAGACCAGTGTACATTTCTATCATCCCCAAAATTCCAGCTCAACCCTTTAGCATACATGCCATTCCGGATCCAGATAAGCACTGACCTAACTTCTGTCATTATAGATTTTTTTTTTTTTTTTTTGCCTGTTCCAGCATGCCATATAAGTGGCATTACACAGTATATGTTATTTTATGGCTGGCTTCTTTCTTTCAGTATAATGTTTCTGACATCCATCGTCCTTGTTGCAGATCCATAGTTTGTTTTACTGCTGGGTAGCATTCCATTGTGTGTTTATTCCACAATTTGTTTATCCATTCATCTGTTGATGGACCTTTCTAGTTTGGGCCATTATGAATACAAAGTCATGTACAAGTCTTTGTGTGGACATATGGTTTCATTTCTCTTAGGTAAGGAACTGCTAAAATATTTTCCAAAGTAATTGAAGAATTTTACATTTCACCAGCAATGCATAAGTGGCTCTTCCACATCCCCCCCATCAATCCTGGTGGGCATGCAGTGGTATTTCATGAGGTTTGAATTTGTACTTTCCTGATGACATGTAAACGTATTTCATTTGCCTACTGGCCATTCTTATCTTCTTTTAGAATATATAAAATTTTTCCCATTTTTAAATTGCATTCTTAGTCTTTTTTATTGAGATATGAGTTCTCTATATATTTTAGATACAAATCCTTTATAAAATATATGTAATGAGAATATTTTCTGCTATTCTGTGGCCTTTCTGTTTGCTTTCTTTGATAGTGTCTTTCAAAGAAAAGAAGAATTTAATTTAGATGAAGTTCAGTTTATCAATCTTTATCTATTATGGGTCAGACTTTTGGTATCCCACCTAAGAAAACTTTACCTAATTAGAAGTTAAGAGTTTCTCTGGGTTTTCTTTAAAAAGTTAGCATTCATATTTACACCTTTGATATACTTAGAGCTAAATTTTTGTGGATAATGTGAGTAAGGGTCAAGGTTCTTTTCTTCCACGTGGATGTCCACTTGTTTCAACACAATTTGTTGAAAATATTATTCTTTCTTCCATTGAGTTACTTCTACATTTTTGTTGAGAATCAATAGACCTTGTATATGTGGGTGTATTTTGGGGGCTTTATTTCATTTACTCTGTTTCATTGACTTACACATGTATTCTTTCACCGATTCCATGTTGTTCTGATTAATGTAGCTGTAAAGTAAATTATCCAACTTTGATCTTCTTCTTAAAAAATGTTTTTGACTATTTGAAGTTTTTTGCATTTCATAGACATTTTAGAATGATCTTTTCAATTTCTATAAAGAAGCTTCATGGGATTTTAATTCATATTACATAAAATCTATAGATGAATTCAGGGAAAATTGGGTTTTTTTTGTTTTGTTTTGTTTTTTTGTGGTACGCGGGCCTCTCACTGTTGTGGCCTCTCCCATTGCGGAGCACAGGCTCCGGATGCGCAGGCTCAGTGTCCATGGCTCACAGGCCCAGCCGCTCCGCGGCATGTGGGATCCTCCCTGACCGGGGCACGAACCCGCGTCCCCTGCATCGGCAGGCAGACTCTCAACCACTACGTCACAGGGAAGTCCAAAATTGGTATCTTAACAGTATTGAATCCTCCAATCTGTGAAAACTCTGCATCTCTCTATTTATTTATAATAGATCATATTTAATTTTTCTCAGAAATACTTTGTAGATTTCCGTGCAAAGTCTTGCATTTGATTCAGTAAATATATCCCTAATTATTTCATATTTTATGCTGTTATTAATGCTATTTTTAATACTTCATTGTCCAGTTGTTTGTTGGTAGTATATAGAAATATAATTGATTTTAATATATTCACATTGCATCCTATAACCTTGCTCAATGCACTATTATTTTGATAAAAATTTTTGTAGATTCCTTAGGATTACATCAAAAAAGTCAATCATATAATCTCTGAATATAGATAGTTTTACTTCTTCCTCTCCTTTCTGGATGCTTTTTATTTCTTTTTCTTGCCTTACAGCCCTGACAGAGACCTCCAGGGCAATGTGGAATAGAAGTGGTGAGAGTGGATACCCTTGCTTTATTCCAATATTAAGGGAAAATGTTCAGGTGTTGTTGTTGTTGTTTTTACCGTTAAGTATGATGTTAACATCTTCCTCTTATTTTTCCTCTGTTCTCTCTACCCTTTACTCTTTGCCCCCTTTTGCACCTCTCTGAAAATTTCAGTCTTAAGGGTAGGGCAGTACAAGATACGCATCTGGCATGGAATGAGGAGCCCAGGCAGTGTGAGGAGAGCATGAGGGTTCATAGCTCAAGTGGATGAAAAAAGACATCTTTTTGGGTGGAAAGGTGAGTTTGGATGTCACAGCCAAAGCAAAAGTAAGGAGGGTATCACTGGGGACAGACAGCCTGGCATGGGTGTCAGAGCGCATGGGAGATGAGGAAGGCATTGATGTGGACAAAGCAGCCTGTGTTTGACATCAGAGCCAAGGCAAAGTGAAGCCACGTCCCAATGACAGGAGGCCTCATGTGGCAGTAAGGGTCTCAGAGGGTAGGAGAATATCCAGACATGGGGACTACCCTGAGTGTGGGTCTAAGCCCAGGCAGGATGAGAAAGGCATCCACTAATGTGGGTCAGCCTGGAATAAGGAATTGGAGCCCAAGCAGCATTAGGAAGGCATCCTAACACTGTGCAAGGGGAGAAGATGTGGGCATCCATGTGTTGGGGTGACCTGTCATGGAAACTCAGAACTCGAGAAGAGTAAGGATGGCATCCACATTCTGGGATGGCCCAAAATGAGATTCAGAACCTGAACAGGGAGAGCAGAAAGTGTGGAGGGTAGTGGCAGCAGCAAGAGATTGGATATACAGTGGGGCACTTATCAAATGAGTAAGTACATTAAAGATAATGGAAGCCAGATTTCTCTCTTTGGAGATGGGAGTTACAAATGCTAAAAGACAGAGAAATAATCCCTGTGGTGTGAGATTGTGGTCAAAAATATTTGTGTGAATTAATGATTTTCAAAATGTATAGATAAGTACAAATATGTACATACACATATATATGCATATACTGTATGTATATTTTTCTGTACACCTACATATATACACATATGTACATATATTCTCAAGTTCTATCTACCAAGAATGCCTAAGAACAATGACAGCCCAATAGCAATCAGCTATTGCACCCCTGCACCCAGATCATGAATTCTCTGTATGATTTTCTAACTAAAAGGAGCCATGGCTCTTTGGGAAAAGGGTTGATTCTTGAGATGGGCCAGGAAAGTACAAGGTAAGATTGAAATACCTTGTGCCAGAGAACAGGAAGTGTTTAAAGAATGATGGGGACATGTCAAAGAGACACAGAATCCAGCTTGAATGTGTTTGCGCTGCCCAATTTTGGAAAAAAATTTGAGCATAAAAATTAATAATGACAATAATGAGCTACAACCCATAGAAAAAGAACAGGAAAATATGAGTTAATGCATAATAATCAATTAGCTAATGAAATGTTTAATCACAAATGGCATATTTACATAGCTTTTAATTACATTCCCCACAAAATACTAATTATGAAGAAGAAACTTTACAGTATAGCTGGCAAACACCACCATAATCAAGTGATCAATACAAATAAATTAAAGAATGAAATAAATCAAAATAATGTGTCCCATGATATAATACATTGAGAAGAATACTGTATCAGTTCTATGACATGCCTAACAAAGATGTATAACCTGAATGTAATCATGAGAAAACATCAAACAAATTTCAATTGAGAGACCAAATACAACCCAACTGCCCTGTAATATTTAAAAGTGCCAACATCATCAAAGTCAGGAAAGACTGAGGAACTACCCCAAACTGAAGGAAACTGAAGAGTCAGGGATTCTTAATGCATGTATGATTCTGAACTGTAAGAGATATTAGTGGGGCAATTGGTGGATCTTGAATGGGATCTGAAGATTGCAGAGTAGTAATTTAGTATCTATTTCCTGATTTTAATGATTGTATTGTAATAACATAGGAAAGTCTCCTTGCATGTGTGAAAAACACTCAGCTCTTTGAGGATGATAGTCATCAGCTTGGCTTCTTATGCACAAATGGTTCAGGGTAAAGTGCATTGTGAAGTCCTTCAAACTTCTCTGTAAGTTTATGATGGCTTTACATTTTTTTAAAAAAATCAAAAAACAAAAACAAAAAGTTTTCTCTAGGTACCCTTCAACAGATTAAGAAATATGCCTTCCGTTCGCAGTTTGTGGGAAATTTTATCAAGAATGAAGTGGAATTTTGTCAGATGCTTTTGTTGTTGTTGTATATCTATGGAGTAAATCATACGGATTTTCTTCTTTATGGTTTTGATGTGGTAGATGACATTGATCTTCAAATGTTAAGCAATCTTTGCATTCCCAGGATAAACATTACTTGGTCATGTTGCTTACATTTTTAATATATCTGTGGATTTGACTTCCTAATATTTTTGATGAGGATTTCTGTCTAGGTTCATGAGTGTTTGCTGTATAATGTCCTTTTCTTGTTTGGTCTTAGTTTCAGTGCACAATGAGGCTACAACACGCTCCCTCATTCTCTAAGTTTTGAAGGATTTTTTTGTAGGGTAATTATCATTTCTTACTTAATTATTTTCTAGAATTCATCAAAGAAGCCATCTGCCCTTGAAGTTTCCCTTAGATTTTAATGATAAATATAATTTCTTTAACAGGCATAAGGCTATTTAGATTTCTACTTCTTCTCATGACAGTTTTGCTAATTTATGTATTTTAAGAAGTTTGTCCATTTCACCTAAGTTGTCAAATTTAGTAACAAAAATGCCTACAATGTTCCCTTACTATAATTTTGAAGTCTGTAGTATATGTAGTTATGCTCCATCTTTCTCCTGATATTGGTAGTTTGTGTCTTTTTGTCTTTTTTTTTTTTGCGGTACGCGGGCCTCTCACTGTTGTGGCCTCTCCCATTGCGGAGTGCAGGCTCAGCGGCCATGGCTCATGGGCCCAGCCACTCTGCGGCACGTGGGATCTTCCCGGACCGGGGCACGAACCTGTGTCCCATCGGCAGGCGGACTGTCAACCACTGCGCCACCAGGGAAGCCCCCTTTTTGTCTTTTCTTAATAAGTCTACAAAGAGGTTGATTGCTTTTACTGATATTTTCAAAGAATCTGTTTTTGGTTTTATTTATTTTTCTTTATCATTTGTCTGTTTTCTATTTTATTAATTTCTGCTCTCACCCTAATTATTTTCTTTACTTACTTTAGGTTTACTTTACTCTTCTTTTTCTAGCTTCTTAAGATAGAATCTTAGATTATTGTGTTTTTTGTCAATAAATAATACATTTATTGTTGTCCACATGCACCTGAAACCTTTCACTACTTAAGTTTACCAGAAGTATTCTACTTATACCATAAATGCCAAATGGAAAGAACTTAAACTAGGGATGATGTATGTGCATTCTGAGGTATCACTGTAGAGAATAATACATTCAATAACAATGTCTCTAAAAATCTATCAATTACTTGTATTTCACAAAAGTACCATAAATTTCTTCATGTGAATCACCTTCCTAACCTTGACTGTGTAACAGTGCTGACTGAACGTATGAAAGAGATGGCAAAATACTCACTAGACTAAATTGGGTGCAATAAGAGACTAGGTAAAATGAAGAATTGTTTTAAGACCATAAAATAGGAAATTGGTATAGTTTCTCCTGTTAAAACCCAAAGTAGTATTATTATCGTACTATTGTCAATTTCTCTCTTCATGTTTGTTAGTATTTGGGTTTTTAAAAAAATTTTATTTATTTATTTATTTATTTATTTATTTATTTATTTATTTTTGGCTGTGCTGGATCTTCATTTCTGTGCATGGGCTTTCTCTAGTTGCGGTGAACAGGGCCACTCTTCATCGCGGTGCATGGGCTTCTCACTGTCACAGCCTTTCTTGTTGTGGAGCACAAGCTCCAGACGTGCAGGCTCAGTAGTTGTGGCTCATGGGCCTAGTTGCTCCGTGGCATGTGGGATCTTCCCAGACCAGGGCTTGAACCCGTGTCCCCTGCCTTGGCAGGCAGATTCTCAACCACTGCGTCACCAGGGAAGCCCTAGTATTTGTTTTATATATTTAAGTGTTCCTGAATTGGGTGCATATATGTTAACAAGTGTCATGTCCTCTTCTTGTATTGATCCCTTTTACATCATGTAATGTCCTTCTTTGTCTTTCATTATAGCCTTTGTTTTAAAGTCTGTCTTGTCTGATATGAGTATTGCTCCCCTGCTTTCTTGTCCTTTGCATTTGCGTGAAATATCTTTTTCCATCCCCTCACTTTCAGTCTGTGTATGTCTCTAGCTCTGAAGGGAGTCCCTTGTAGGCAGCATATGGAAGGGTCCTGTTTTTTATCCAATCAGCCAGGCTATGTCTTTTGATTGGAGCCTTTAGTCCATTGACATTTAAAGAAATGATTGTAGCATGTACTTATTGTCATTTTAGTACATGTTTTCCAGTTGTTTTTGTCATTCTTCTCTCTTCATTTCTTTTTCTTTTTGTTTCTACCGTTGCAGTTTGATGATTTTCTTTAGTAGTATGTTTGGATTCCATGCTTTTGGGGTTTCATGTATCTATTGTAGGTTTTTGATTTGTGGTTATCATGAGGTTCACATATATTGACCTATAACCATATCTACTTTTTTTAAACTCGTAGCCATTTAAGTTCAAACATATTCTAAACAATCTACATTTTTTACTCCCTTCCACCACATTTTGTGTTTTTGATGTCATATTTTACATCTTCATGTTTATCCCTTATTTGTTTACTGTCAGTATAATTACTTTTACAACTTTTTGTCTTTTAATTACATGCTGGCTTATTTAAGTGGTTGATCCTCTGTCTTTACTATGCAATTGCCTTTCTTAGTGGAATTTTCCCTTTCCTATAGATTCTTAATTCTTTTCCACTTTGACATTTTTTTAAAGATAGGTTTAGCATTGATGAACTCTCTTAGATTTGCTTATCTGAGAAGTCTTTATCATTCCTTCTATTCTAAATGATAATATTGCTGGATAGAGTATCCTAGGCTGCAGGTTTTTCCCTTTTGGGACTTTGAATATATCTTGTTACTTCCTTCTGGCCTTCGAAGTTTCCATAGAGAAATCAGCTGATGGCCTTATAGGGGTTCCTTTATATATGACTCTTTGTTTTTCTCTTGCTGGCTTTAGAGTTCTCTCTTTATCTTTAGCCTTTATCATTTTAATTATATGTCTTAGCGTGGCCTTTTTGCATTCATCTTGTTTGGGATCCTCTGTGCTTCCTGTGTCTGAATGTCTGTGTCCTTCTACAGGCTTGGGAAATTTTTAGCCATAATTTCTTCAAATACATCTTTTATCCCCTTTTCTCTCTCTTCTCCTTCTGAGAGCCCTATAATACAAATGGTGGTATGTCTAATGTTATCCTAAAGATCTCTTAAACTGTTTTCATTTTTTTTAATTTGCTTTTCTTTTTGCTGTTCTGATTGGATGATTTCCATTATTCTATATTCCAGATCATGTATAGCTTCTTCTGTATCATTTAGTCTGCTATTCATTCCTTCTAATGTGTTTTTTTATTTCAGCTACTGAATTCTTCTTTTATGATAGTTTTTTAATATTTTCTAGATCCTTGTTAAAATATTCACTGTTTATATCAATTCTTTTCACTAATCCATTTAAAATTTTTATAAACAATGCTTTGAATTCTTTACCTGGTAAACTGTTTATTTCTGTTTCATTATTTATTTTTTCATGAGTATTCTCTTGCTCTTTCAATTGAGAGCAGTTTCTCTGCTTTTTCATTTTACTTAACTTTCTCTGCCTCTATGAATTTAGGTGAAACAGTTGCTTACTGTGGTCTTAAGGGTGAAACAGTTGCTTACTGTGTCTCTGGTGGGGCTGCTGGATTTGATGTGGATGCCAGTCATGTCTTTCCTCAGGGTGTGCTGGCAGCTATCACTTTGGTAGGGGTGGGGCTGGAGTTGGAGCAACTAGAGCAGGCTCCTGGTGTGAGGCAGGACTTCCTCTCTGGTCAGTGGCCATCTCCACCCTATTGGGTGTCTGGTCCAATCCCACATTACTGGAGTGGAAACGCTGAGGGTCAGGCTTGAGCTGGCTCTGTTCCATTTATTTGTTTGTTTATTTATTTATTTATTTATAACCTAAGAATATTACCCTGGGGGTTCACAGTGAATGTGTCCCCCTTAAATGTGTGTTTTTCCCTCTTCCTGCACTGAGACCTTCCCCCCAAACAAGGGGAGTGCTGAATCAAGTGTGGCTTGTGCACTCACCGAGGTCCTATGCTCTGCCTATGTTTGATTCTCCAGCTGTACTCAGACACAGCCCACAGTTTCATCCTTTTCTGGGATGTGGTTGCCCCAGATCTAGTGTGGTGCTGTGCTATGAAGTGAGCAGGTTGGAGCCTTTGCTCAGCTTGGATATACAACAAGGCAGTCATGGTAAACCCAGCAGCCATACTGCTGTCGGAGATTTGAGCTGATTCAGGGGTGCTGCTTGAGTAAACAACAGTGGCCACTGTCATCCCACCAGGGCTCTGCTTCAACTGGGTCAACTCTGGGTCAACACGGCTTCTAAAGAGTCTTTTTCCACGTTCTGGCCGTCTTAGATCCAGTGCCACCTGTGGCATGAAGTGAGCAGGGCCATGGCATTTGCTCAGCTCAGGCTGCGGAACATGGTGGTTGTAGGAAGGTGGTTGTAGGAAACCCAGCAGCCACCAGGGCAGCCCCCGACCCCCCACCCTGCCTAGGGTCAAGCCATCACCTGCACAGTCCTCATGAGTGGAGTCTAGGCTTCTCCAGCCTTTCTGTCTTTCCCGGTGGTCTCCAAGGCACAGAGGGGGCTGTTCTCCTATATGTAGAATGTCCAGTCTGTGGCTTGACCTACTCTCTCCCTAGGGTGAGAGTCCACCTATGTGATCTCCCTTTTCCTCTGAGACTCTTCAAAGGAAATTGGTCCCAACCCAATCACTTTTCTTCCCTTCCTACCCAGTTACATGTGTAACTTTCTTATAGCCTTGGTTGTACAGGAGTCCTCTGCCAATTTCCAGTTAGTTTTCATTGAGAACTGTCCACATGTAGATGTGTTTTTGATGTGTTCATTGGGGAGGTAAGTTCCACATCTTTTTACTTGGAATATTCCTCCCCAAGTTTCCTTCTTTTAAAGAGAATATCCTTTAGCCTTTTTTTTTTTTTTCAAATAGATCTGCTAGTGACAAATTCCCTTACTTTTCCTTCATCTGAGATTGTCTTGATTTCTTCTTCATTCCTGAAGGGTTTTTTTTTTTTTTTACCAGATATAGAATTCACAGTTGATAGTTCTTTCAGCACTTGGAAGTACTGCACCATTTTCTTATGGCCTCCATCATTTCTAATGAGAGATTTTCTGTCACTTGAATTGTTTTTCCTTTATTCATAGTGTGTCACTTCTCTCTGGGTGCTTCCAAATTTTTTTCTTTGTCTTTTGTTTTCAGAAGTTTGATTATGATGTACCTTTCTATGGATTTCTTTGGGTTTATCCTATTTTGAATTTGCTCAGATTCATGAATGTCAGTTCATGTGTTTTGTAAAATTGGGGGATATTTCAGCCACTAGTTTTGAAATACTTTTCAGCCCCAACTTCTTTCTCTGGGTCTCTGGAGTTTTGGAACTCTGATTGCATGAATGCTAGGTCTTTTGTTATAGCTCCACAGGTCACTGAGGCTGTGTTCAGTACTCTTTCTTTCAGTTTATTTTCTCTCTGCTGTTCAAATTGAGTGATTTCCATTTTCAAGTCACTGCTTCTTTCCTCTGTCACCTCCACTCTGCTGTTGAGCCCATCCATTGAGTCTTTTATTTTGGTTATTGTATTTTGCAACTCCAAAATTTCCATTTATCAACAGTTTTTCCCTATATCTTCTATTTCTTTGCTGAGACTATTGTTTTCATATATTTCAAGTGTGTTCATAATTCTTATTGAATTTTTATAATGGCTGCTTTAAAAATCTTTGTTTGATGATTCTAATATCTCTGTTATCTTAGTGCTGGCATCTATTTATTTATTTTTTATTCCTTGTCTTGGTATGATAAATTGTTTTCTATCAAAACCTGGATGTTCTGTGTATTATGTTGCAAATATCTGGATCTCCTTTAACTCTTCTGTTTTATCTAGCACCCTCCAATTCCATTCTGGTAGGGAAAAGGGCCTGCTTCGTTACTGCCAGATAAGGGTGGAAGTCGGGTTTGTCTGCTCTGTTTTCATTGACTCCCAGGGAGGGAGAGACCCCCTGCTGGTTGACGTGGGGGTTCAGGACCCCCAGTAGGCCTCCGCTGATTATACTTGGGAGAGAGAGAGAGAGCAGTGTCTCATTACTGATCCTCATATGTCCTCCACTGTCACTGCAGGAGGGTGGTTTCATTACCTCTGGGTCTTGGTAAAAGACTTTTCGACTAAACCTCCTCTGGCACCACGCCTGTGGGGAATGAGGGCTCCTCATTACTCTGAGAGGAGAAAAGGCCACGCTTCCCACATGGTCTCCAACGAGTAGGTCTAGGAGCTTCTGTTACCATCCACTAAGGATGAAAGTCCTGCCTATACACTCTGCCTGCTTTGGCACCACCCCTGGGGGGTACTGAGTTCCTCTTACAGCCGGACGGAGCTGTTGTTAGTCTAGGCACCGCTTAGCCTTGAAGTGGCTAAAGAGTGGGACAGGCCACAGTATTTTCAGTGGTGTTTGGCAGGAGTAAAGATGTTATTGTCTAAAACTTTTCTTGGTCTTTGGCTAGAAAGGGCAGACTTTTCTTGGGGTTCCTTTTTTTCTGTTTGTACTTGCTGGCATTTCCAGATTGCTGGCTTCTATAGTACTCAGTCTGAGATATATGAGATATAAAGAAAGTCCAGGTAATTCACTGCTATGGCACTCCCATCTCCCTCGGCCATCTGCATTTTTCTCCCCACCTTTCAATGTCTTCTTATGTTTGTAATTTTCAAATATATAACTTCTAGTGTTTTTAGCTATACTTAGCAGAAGGAATAGGAAATAGCACATTTACCCTTTCCCCTTATTCTTTCTGTACAACACTAAAAAATTTTTTTGTCAACAGAAGACAATAAAGAGGAAAGATAAATGATTAGATTTAATCTGCCATGTTTAATCCTCAGCCCATTAATAAATTTCCCAATGTTATATTATTCTTTCATTCCTGAAATAATTGTTCAGTCCTTATTTTAATCTGTGCCTCATATATCAGTGTAAGTTTCATTATTATTAATATTAAAGACTGTTGAGAATTACTGCAATGTTTAACAATTTCTTTTTTGTCATGTTTCTTGCATTTCCATTCTGTTCTCACTGCTCTTCCTGATTTTGTTTTCTTTTCAGTGAGACCCTGTGAGTGGTAAACTCTTTCATTTCTATTTATTTGAAAATTGTATTTATTTTGTGCTTACTGTAGGGCCTTGCCTAGCTAAATATAGACTTCCAGTGTTCTGGAGTGTCAAGTTGGAAACAAAGGCTTTGGCCCCAAGATGGCAAAAATGAGACTTATTTATAATATTGAAGATTACATGTGACATGGCTGGTCTAATGTCTCAATAGTTAACATTTTCTATTAGTATTTTGATGAAAATAGCTCATTGTCTTCGGGCCTCATTTTTGTTTCTGTGAAAACTGATATCAATTTCATTGTTCTTTCTCTTTGTGTCTTTCCAAGGATTTCTTTGAGTTTATCCTATTTGGAATTTGCTCAGATCCATGGAAATTGTGATGCTCTACATAGTTACCATGAAGAGCCTGGCTATGGATTTTTTTGTTTATCATTACTTTTGTGAATATTCAATCTGAGAATTCATGCATGAAGTTCTAGAAATTGTATCACTTAGACTGTTCACCTGCCTGCCCTCTTTGATGCTCTTCTCTGTAGCTTCTCCTTGTAGGACTCTTACATTGGACATCAGGGTTTACAGTAATCATTTCTTAAAGTAACATTGACTGTGAAAATCCCATACTTTCCACCTCATTTTCTCTCTGTGCTGAATCAGGAGTAATTTTCTAGATCTAATCTCTAGTTCATCAATTATTTGGGTATAAAATAACATGTTTTACCATTTGACCTAGTAACCATTCAATAAATAGTCACTGAATGAATCCATGAGTTAATAAGTTCCGCTAATCATCCAGATATAGGCATCTCCTATTTCAGGTCAGTAACCTGTTCCTGAATTTTAAATGTTTGGCTAGAGCATCATAACCAGAAGGCTCTTTCTTATTAATTTAAACAGGGTAGATTGTACTGTAGTACCTATCCACCTGAAACTCCCGATTAATTTCCTAACCATCTCCATGATTATAACATTGCTTCCTGTGCACCAAATGAGTGTGTTTTTTAACTACAGCTGCTTTGCACTCAGTCACATGGCATCTCTCTAACGTCCACCCCTTTTTGATTCTTGGCACTTGTTTCAAAACATCTCCATAGGATTTTAGTGTTCTGCCCATCGTGAGTGGAATGTTACTTAAAAGTTTTGACCACCTATCATTTTGTTAAAAATACATACTGTCCTTGGGAACATAAACATATTTTTCCTATGCAAACAGCAACAGGAAAGTTGTCTTTTAATAGATACACATATTGGGGACTCCAGCTCCAGGCCAGAATTCCATGTGTGATTTTTCAGGCCCGACCACAGGTAGTTACAAAATTCAGAAAGCAAGCCTCCCAGGAAGCTTCTCTCCCCATACCAGCGGTGCTGACAGCCAGCGTGTTGCAGTCTCTGGGGGGCTCTGTCCAGGACTCAGGCCCTACTGAACATGCTCTCTGGCGTAGCAGCGTTCCCAGCCCAGGGATCTCCACTTGGAGGCCTTCCCTAGGGGCCTCCCCTGATCATCAGGAGTGGGTGACTTTGAGAACACTTCTTCACCCCGACTCAGGGCTCAGTACTTTCCCACTTCTAGCCCTTCCTGCCTCCATCTTCTTGGCCTCTGTGTACATACACAAAATGTCAGGAGCCACTTATTTGGGGGTCCTTGGGCAGAGATGATCCACCCATCCGAGCTGATCTACCCAGCCCTCACTTGGCACTTCTGCAGGGAAAACAAAACTTGGGGGGCTGGTACTTCTCCTCTATTGCCTCTTGCTTTATGATCAATCTCAGTTTGTTGTTCAAGACTTGACGGTTACTTTCACTGTGACTTGTCTTAATCAACTGCTTGTCTTAATCAGCTGCTTCCAAAACTAGCCACCCAGCTCTCTCTAGCTCTGCTTAGCTCTTGACATATATCCTGTAAAGATAAGATATTAAAAACCAAATGGCCTTCTACTAAGAAAATGTTAGCTGTCAAGACATTAGACAAGGCATGTCATATTTAATATTGTAAGTAAGTCTCATATCTGATATCTTGGGGCCAAAACCTTTGTTTCCATTTTGACACTTTCCTTTTGAAACATCTCAAGAAATTGAATTACTTAGTCAAATGGTATGTACATAGTTGGGGAAAAAAAAATCTCTGCAAATATCATCAATTCTTTTTCCCAAAAGATACAACAGTTTTCTTCACATGAGCAGAGTATGAGAGTGGCCAATTCAGAACACCAACATAAATGTTAGTTATATTTTCTAATCTGTGAGCATTTGGTGAGTTAAAAATATTGTCAGTTGTTTTTTAAATACAATACGTTTATTAAGGTAAAATGTTTCATAAATGTTGTGAGACATTTCTAATTTTTTCTTAAATTATCTAGTCATGGTTTTAAATTGACAGAACAATTTTATAAAGGATGTAGACAGTTCCAATGTAAACCACACCAAGTTTCTCCTATTATTAACATCTTACATAGTAGGTATATTTGTTACAATTAATGAGCCAACATTGATTCATCATATAAGTAAAGTCCACCCTTTGCTCGGATTGTCATAGTTTCATCTATGTTCTCTTTCTGTCCCAGGCTTCTGTTCAGAATACCACATGATGTTTAGTCCTCATGTTTCCATAGACTGTTCTTGGCTCTAAAGGCGGGGAGTGTTATGTCTTGGAAAACTGACCTCTTTATCATTGTATAATCCCCCTCTTTATCCATGATAATTGTCCTTCTTCTGAAGTCTACTTGCCTGAAATTACTATAGCTCCTCTAGGTATATTTTAATGATGGTTAGCACATGTATCAGTTTCCTAGGGATGCTGTAACAAATTACTACAAGCTGGTGGTTTCAAACAACAGAAATGTATTCTCCCACAGTTCTAGAGGCCAAGAGTCTGAGATCAAGATGTCAGCAGGACTGTGCTCACTTTACTGGTGCGGTTGGCAATCCGTGGGGCTCCTTGGCTTATAGCTGCTTCGCTCCCCTCTGCCTCCATCTTCACAGGGTATTCTCTGTTAGTCCCTGTGGCCTGTGCATCCACATGTTCTTATGAAGATACCAGTCTTTGGATTTAGGGGCCACCTAATCCAGTATAGCCTCATCTTAATCAATTACATCTGCGAAGACTATTTCCAAGCAAGGTCATATTCTGAGGTTCAGAGTGGATATGAATTTTGGGGGGACACTATTCAACTCAGTACAACATGATATATTTTTCTCCATCCCTATACTTTAATCTGTGCCTTTATGGGGTTTTTATTAATTTTGGTAGTCAACATACAGTTGTGTGTTTTGTTTTGTTTTTGTTTGTTTGTTTTTATTTTTTACTTATTTAGCTGCACTGGGCCTTAGTTGCAGCACACAGGATCTTCGTTGCAGCATGTGGGATCTTTAGTTGTGGCATGTGGGATCTTTATTTGCAGCATGCAGGATCTTTTAGTTGCAGCATGTGGGATCTAGTTCCCTGACCAGGGATGGAATCTGGCCCCCTGCATTGGGAGCATGGAGTCTTAACCACTGGACCACGAGGGAAGTCCCAGTTGTGTGTGTGTTTTTTTTAAATATCTTTATTGGAGTATAACTGCTTTACAATGATGTGTTAGTTTCTGCTTTATAACAAAGCTATACATATACATATATCACCATATCTCCTCCCTCTGGCATCTCCCTCCCACCCTCCCTATCCCACCCCTCTAGGTGGTCACAAATCACCAAGCTGATCTCCTTGTGCTATGCAGCTGCTTCCCACTAGCTATATATTTTACATTTGGTAGTATATATTAGTCCATGCCACTCTCACTTTGTCCCAGCTTACCCTTCTCCCTCCCCGTGTCCTCAAGTCCACTCTTTACATCTGCATCATTATTCCTGTCCAGCCCCTAGGTTCTTCATAACCATTTTTTTTTTAGATTCCATATATATGTGTTAGCATATGATATTTGTTTTTCTCTTTCTGACTTACTTCACTCTGTATGACAGACTCTAGGTCCATCCACCTCACTACAAATAACTCAATTTCATTTCTTTTTATGGCTGAGTAATATTCCATTGTATATATGTGCCACATCTTCTTTATCCATTCATCTGTTGATGGACACTTAGGTTGCTTCCATGTCCTGGCTATTATAAATAGAGCTGCAATGAACATTGTGGTACATGACTCTTTTTGAATTATGGTTTTCTCAGGGTATATGCCCAGTACTGGGATTGCTGGGTCATATGGTAGTTCTATTTTTAGTTTTTTAGGGAACCTCCATACTGTTCTCCATAGTGGCTGTATCAATTTACATTCCCACCAACAGTGCAAGAGGGTTCCCTTTTCTCCACACCCTCTCCAGCATTTATTGTTTGTAGATTTTTTGATGATGGCCATTCTGACTGGTGTGAGGTGATACCTCATTGTAGTTTTGATTTGCATTTCTCTAATGACTAGTGATGTTCAGCATTCTTTCATGTGTTTATTGGCTGTCTGTATATCTTCTTTGGAGAAATGCGTATTGCTTTTTAATCCAACCTGCTTTTCCTTGTCTTTTACTTGGTATATTTATACTATTCCCATTTAAAGTGATTAATGACATATTTGGATTAATATATCTATGATCTTTGTAACTATTTTCTGTTCATTGCATTTGTTCTTTCTTTTTTTTCTCTCTTCTGCTTTTTGTGCTTTGAGCATTTTATATAATTCCATTTGTCTCCTTTCTTAGCATATCAATTATATTTCTTTTAAAATATTTTTAAGGTTTTCTTTAAAGTTTAATATATATTTTGACTAATATAAATAAATTCATCTTCAAATATCAATATATTGCTTCAGAAATAATGCAGGTATCTTATAACTTAATATTTCTAATTTCCTTATGACATTGCTTTCATCCACTTCATTTATTCATGTGCTATAATCATTCAATACATTGCTACTGTTATTACTTTAAAGAAATAGTTATCTTTTAGATCAATTAAGGATAAGAAAAATAAAATATTTTATCTTCATTTATAACTTCCTTGATGCTTTTCTTTTCTTCTTGTCACTCCAAATTTCTGACCTATATAATTTTCCTTTTCCCTAAAGAATTTTGTTTAACATTTCTGGCATGGCAGGCCTGTTGTTGATAAATTTCCTCAGTTTTTGTTTAGCTCAAAAGCATATTATTTCTCCTTCACATTTGAATGATAATTTCACTGCATGTAGAATTCCAGGGTAATGAGGTTTCTTCTCTCAGAATGTTAAATAGTTCACTCCACCCTCTTCTTGCTTACATGATATCTGACAGAAGTATCCTTGTTCCTCTATGGGAAAGAGTTTTTCTCTTCCTCTGCCTTCTTTCAAGATTTTTCTCTTTGTTTGTTTGTTTTTGCTGCAGTTTGAATATGATATGCCCACATACAGTTTGCCTTTGGTTTTTTGGTGTTTATCCTTCTTGATGTTCTCTGAGCTTCCTGGATCTGTTATGTGTTATGTCTTTCATTAATGTTGGAAACTTCTCATTCTCACTTCAGATATTTCTTCTGCTCTGTGTTCTCTTCCTTCTCTCTCTGGTATTTCAATTATGTGTATGTTACACTTTTTGAAATGGTCCCACTGTTTATTTTCATTCTCTTTACATTTCAGTTTGGGAGGCTTCTGTTGTCCTCTCTTCAAGCTCACTGATCCTTTCCTTGACCATGCCTAGGGTGATAATAAACCCATTAAAAGTGCTCTTCAATTTTGTTCTTATTTTTAGATTTCTAGCATTTCCTTTTGATTCTTTCTTAGAAATTCCACTTTTCTGCTTACAGTCCATCTGGGCTTACATGTTTCTACTTTTTCTGTTAGAGCCCTTAAACATATTAATCATAGTTATTTTAAATGCCCTCTCTGATAATTCCGACATCTGTGTCATACCTGAGCCTGTGTCTGTTGCTTTTATTCCTACCTTTTGGCATTCCTTGTACTTTTTTGTTGAAAGCTAGACTTCTGTCAGGTAATAGGAGCTGAGGTAGCTAGGCCTTGGGTGTGAGAATTTATATTAAACTGGATGGAAGTTGGCCAGTATTTAATGTGTGCTCTTGCCAGTGGTGGTGGTGGTGGGGTCAAGGGTTTCAAATTCCTCTAGTGTCCTTGGTTTTGTCTCCTCTCTTGATTTTGGGCTTCCTGTTTAAGATTCTTCGAAAAGTCTGTGTTTTTCAGATTTTTCCACTGTAATTCACTGTTGTTCTACAGAAGCCCTATTGTTGTAGTGGTCAGGTATGGGGAAGGAAAGCATTTTATGATATCATGATTAAATCTCAGTGTTTTACCAGCCTGTGTCTCTGGGCTATGATCTGCACAGTTGTCTTTTTTTCTTTTTCCAATGACAAAGCCTGTTTTGTTTGTTTGTTTCGCTTTGTTTTAACCCCTTTATTGTGATACAGGAAGGCTAGACGGATCTACAGTGGGAGGAACACTTTTCACCAGCTGGGATAAGGCCCAGGTAAAATCTTCCTTGGAGAGTAGGCCTTCCTTTGTCAGAGACAGGGCTCTGGGAGTAATTCATCACAATTAATACCCCCAAACAGACCTTCCACTAGAACCTCTAGGGAATCTTTCTCAGATCTTTATCATGAATATCAGGTGATGTTTCTGGAGGTAAAATGTACAAAAGTATGAGTCACTCCAAGATGGCATCTCCCTCAACAGTCCCTTGATTTCCTGCTATTCCACACTCAGCCTCCAGCAATTTGTCAAAAGTACCCTTTGAGTGTTCTGACCAGTTTATGGCTCCAGCAGCTTCTGCTATTGAAAGTATAACTCAGGTGTTTCTCTCCATATTCTCCTGTATCTCCAGACTTTGGGGTAGCTTGTCCTGTGACTTCAGTTCTCTGATGTGTCCAAAAGAAGCTGTTAACTTTCACTTTGTTCAGATTTTTCTTCTTGTAAGGATAGCAGTGATTACTTCCAAGCTCCTTTACAAGTCAGGGCTGAAATCAGAAGCCTGACATTTTTTAATTAAAAGTAATCTGCAAATTTGCTTATATGTCTAAAGATATCCTTCTCAATTTTTTCTTTCTTTTTTTTTTTTGGCCAAGCTGTATCGCTTTCAGGATATTAGTTCCCTGACCAGTGATCGAACCTGGACCCCCAGCCGTGAAAGCCCAGAATCCTAACCACTGGACTGCCAGGGAATTCCCTCCCCACATTTTTATATATTAGTATAATTCCAAGTGAGGTCCTTAAATCATTTATTATTAATATAAGTCATTAATCCACTGATGTTGATCATTATGTTTTGGGGAATGGTAATCAAGAATGAACTATCCAAATATTTTTAGAACAATATGACAATTTGTTGTTACTGTAGTTAGTCATCATGTATTTTATGCCAGTGATGTAAGCGTGATAAAAATTTAAAACATGTATCATTTTGCTGATAATTGAAAGACAAGTAATGAAATGCAAATATTGTATATTGAAACCAATAATTAACAATGTGTATAGATCTCCTATCTTTTTTTTTTTTAGGCTTTTAAAGATGGGCTTTGAAACTGCACCTTCTTTTTTATATATATAAATTTATTTATTTTATTTTTAGCTATGTTGGGTCTTCATTGCTGTATGCAGGCTTTCTCTAGTTGCGGCAATCAGGGGCTACTCTTTGTTGTGGTGTGCGGGCTTCTCACTGCAGTTGCTTCTCTTGTTGTGGAGCACGGACTCTAGGTGCGTGGCCTTCAGTAGTTGTGGCTTGCGGGCTCTAGAGCGCAGACTCAGTAGTTGTGGTTCACAGGCTTAGTTGCTCCACAGCGTGTGGGATCTTCCTGGACCAGGGCTCGAACCCATGTCCCCTGCATTGGCAGGCAGATTCCTAACCACTGCGCCACCAGGGAAGCCCCTCCTCTATCCTTTTATATAATCTTTTCCTTATTTAGTCTTTTTAAAATTATACAAATGATAAATATCACTGTAGAAAAAAAAAAGAATACAAAATTGCCCTTATTCCCAACACAAGAAAAGAATATATAATATTTAAATATGTTGCTGTCTCTTAAAGCATTTTAACCTCAGTCTCCTATCTTTGTCATCCACATGAATTCTGGCCACCACATCTTTGAACCCAACAAGAGGCCCTAGACACTTCCTGTGGACCATTTCTTATCTGGGAAAGTCTGTTTTTGCAGAGATGGTGAGAGTATAGAGTCACAGGAGAGGAAGAAGTCATGTATATGAAGAATAAGGCTTTACTTTGTAGACTGTTTGTTGTTGTTGCCCAAGTATTCCCAAACACCTTCTTGAATTATTTTTAATACAATACATGAAAATGAGCAAAAGTGCATGTTATTCCATTTTCACATGAGTTTACACACCTAGAAGTCTCAAGCTGCCTGTCAAAGGATATATTAGGAGGTATCTTAGCACCAAGGGACAGAAAGTAGTACTTCTTAATAAATGTGTGGAGCTTAATATTGATTAGAGTTGCCATCGAAGTAAAAAGTATATAAACTATTTTTCCTTCTAGTTTAGTTTATGATTAAGCTAACCTAATTACCCCCCAACCCAAATATGAAACTCTGCCAAAGAAGCCAAGATTTCTGTGTTTCAGAGGATAAAATAAGAACCAAGATTCACTTTTTCTGAATTAAAATGCCGTGGAGATTTGAGTTCTCTTGACTGTAATTGTAGTTTTAATTTTTTTGTTGTAACATTATTTATTTGTTTATTCACTTATTTGTTATTACATGTTTATTATGTACACATTTCTCCATATGCTTATACTCAATTTGTCCTTCATTTTTGAATTGTCATTCATTTGCTCATTTTTCTTTGATGTGTTTGTATATTTTTAATTGACTTGTAAGAACCTTTTAAGACAATTAAGTCTTTATCATAAATGCTTTGCATCGTTTATAGGATTGATGATTAACACTTATTAAGCGCTTCCTTTTGTCCAGGACTGAGATTATGCTCTTCATGCAGTCTCCCATCTCACATGAACCTTCTAATGATGTATAAAGGGGCTGCATTTATAATACCACAGTACATGTGAAGAAACTGAGGTTTAAAGAGGTGAAAGCTTCCAGTGCAACCACTCAGTACCCAGACTGGCTCTCCTAATCAGCAAATTACATCTTCTCTTCTGATAGTCAATATCTTAACTACTTATATCCATGTTCTCTTTGTGCTATGTGTCTGGAGAAAAGTAAATTTTTAACACTTATGAAAAGTAAAAGTAGACTATGAAATTTTGCTAACTCTCTCTCTCTCTCTATATATATATATATATACACACACACACACACACACACACGCACACACACACTCACACATGCACATATATTTCACTCTTTTAGTTGTGACCATTTTGCTTCATGGTTTATTTATAAATTTTAATACTTTTTTAATTTGGATAATTGATGCCTTGTTTCCAAGATCAGTAAGAGTTTATCTAAAAAATAAGCTCTCTCTTTATAGATAGATAGATATAGATACCGATATAGATGTAGATATATCGTGGAAATGAGTAATTTGCAGCATGCTCTTGTAAAATAGATTCTATTTTCTCTTTTATTTTTCTAATGATGTTAATACAGTGTGTGTATAAAACAAATAATAAAGATGAATAGAGATGCAAGGAAAAATTGACAAATCCACAAAATTAGTGGGAGACATTAACACCATTCTCTCAGAATAAATATGATATAGGAGATTTGAATAACAAATTTAAGTATATTGGAGAAAATAAAACATAATATATGCATATATGTATGCATAACTAACATAATCTTTGCAAACACATACAGACCAGTCACAGAAATTGATTATGTAAAAGGAAAATGTCAAGAAAATGTTTAAAAGTGGAAATCAGTATGCAGCAGTGTAATAAAATTCCAAATTACAAACTAAAGTCAAAATATCTCTTCACGTAAATATTAAATCACTAGGAGAAATTAAAACTAAAATAACCATATATTTAGAAACATGAGAATATCATAAAATTATGCCCCCCAAAACTTTCCCACTTATATAGAAGTTGTTGCCTTAAATTAATTTATCAGAAAAAAGAAAGAATAAAATTTGGGAACTAAATATTCAAGTCAGTAATTTTTTTAAAAGAACAATAAAACTAAATTAAATGAGGTGGAAGGAAGGAAGGAAAAAAGAAGGAAAGTAGTTACATTAAAAAGTCAATCGAGGGGGAGTAGTCAAGATAGAAGAATAGGAGGACATGGAATTCGTTTTGCCTCACAAATACATCAAGAATACATCAACGAATGGAACAATTATCAAAGAGCATCTGCTGAACATTAGTGAAAGACTTTGGACACCTAGAAGGATAAGAAAAATCCCCTCACCACTGGGTAGGATGAAAGAAAGAAAAAAAGAAAAGAGGACTCAATAAAGGGACCAGAAACCCTGGTACAAAACTGAAGGTGAGGAGAGGTTCCCACAATCAGAAAACCCCCCTCATGGCTGGGAAATCAGCTGGGACAGAAAGGGATCTTCAGGGGATCAAAAGAGAATGCAGCAGATGGTCTGTGGAAGGCAGGACAAAGTAAGAACTGTGCATGGTCTGTGCCACAGCCCTGTGGACCCCAGGCTGAGTTGTGTGTCTCCTGTTGCAGAGGGGAGCTGGGTGCTGGAAAGTGGGGTTTGGAGCATGGACCCAGGGAGGGGAAAGCTGTTGGCTGTAAAAAGACAGCCTGAAGGTACAGCAGTAAGGAGCTCCACAACTGAGAAAGTTTGCAGAAAAAGCCCAAGACGCCATAGAAGCAAGGTGTCATTTTTGAGTGGTGTACAAGGGGTGGGGGCACCATTGTAACCCTCTTCCCCACCCACAGGCTTTGGCCTCCACAGGCACTGGGAAGGGAACCCATCTGAGCAGGCTCACTGGTGCCTCAAGCTAAGACCTCCTCCTCCCCTGTAGGCTCCAGGGGTCCTGAGTGCCACCCATCCCAAAGCCGCCTCAGGAATCAGCCCTGGGCCCCCCTGCCTAAGACAGGAATCTGCCAATGCTGGTGGGGGCTGGGTGCTAAAGTGTGGGGTTAAAAGAGCAGATCCAGGGAGAGGACCACTGTTGGCTGCACGGGTACAACAGAGGAGATGGGAGTGAGGGGTTCCATGGCTAGGAATGCTCCTAGAGGAAGCAGGATCTGTCTAGGAAAGGAGATACCATTGTTGAGTGATGTGCAAGGGACAGGGCTGCCACCACCCACACACACCAGCCCCTGCCTCCGCAGGCACTGGGAGGGACTTCCACCAGAGTGAGCACAACCCAATCTGTTGCAACTCCATGCTGGTCTCCTCCACCTTCGTGCACACCCCAGTTGGGCCATTGTACCCTTCCCTGGCTTGAGTGAGTAAATGTGCCCCAATCAACTGCTGCTTTGGCTCTCTCTCGCCTGGGCAGGGAACAGATGCTTGAGGGTGACACACACACAGAGGTGGGGCCAAAACCAAAGCTGAGCCCCAGGGGCAGTGCGACTAAGGAAGAGGAATGGAAATCTCTCTGTGCAGCTGCATAAGCTGCATATTAAATCTCCATGATTGGCTTGGTAAATCCTGCATATGTGTAATATCTGAATAGACAACAAGTGTTCCCACAACTGAGGTTGGTCTAAGTTTAGCAGCTGTGGACTTTGGGGGCAAGTACACATAGGACTTGGGCCAGGTCAGAACTTGAGCTGGCCCTACAGTGCCCACAGCATGTCCAGAGACCTACCTAGAGGTATTGAAGGGCCTCCTGGGGAGGCAGGGGTTGGCTCTGGCTCACTATATCAAGGATACTGACAGATAAGGCCCCAGGAAAAGATTCTTATTACTATTATCCTTTTTGTTTGCTTAATTTTGTTCAGTTGTTGTTTTTATCATGTTTTTTTTATTATTTTTAAAATATTTTTTTGTTTCTACTTTACTTTTTTGTTGTTTTGTGTTTTTTTCTTGTTTTTATTCTTTTTAATAATTTTATGTCTTTGCTTTATGTTTTCTTTGCTCCTTTTTTTTTTAGTTTGCTTTCTGTTTTTGTTTTGTTTTTCATTTCTTCTTTTGTTAGTTTAGTCCTTATTGATTATTTTCATTTCTGTGTTCTTCATTTGTTCTCTTGTTTTTTGTTTTCTTTGTTTTTTTTTTCCTTTCTTTTCTGACTGCTTCTTTGTTTCTGTTTGATTTTGTTTTTATCATTTGTCTTGGATTTGGTTTGTCTGTTTTCTTTCTTCTTTTTTTTTTTCTGGCTGTGCTGCATGGCTTGGAGGCTTTTGTTTCCCTGGCAAGGGATCAGGCCTGGGCCTCCAGGGTGCGACCATGAAATCCAGTCTGCTGGAGTGCCAAAGAATTCCTTGGCTAAGGGAATATTAATCAGCGTGTGCACACCCAGAGGTATCCATCTCAACACTAAGACCTGGCTCCATGAACTGCCTGCAGGCTCCAGTGCTGGACACCTCACGCCAAACAACCCGCAAGACAGGAACACCACCACACCCATCAGCAGACAGACTGCCTAAAGTCATACTAGGTTCACAGACACCCCAAAACACACCACTTGATGCGGCCCTACCCATCAGAGGGAAAAGACTCAGCTCCACCCACCAGAGTGCAGGCACGAGTCCCTCTCACCAGGAAGCTTACACAAGCCCCTGGACCAACCTCACCCACCAGGGGGGAGACAGCAGAAGCAAGAAAAACTATGACCCTGTAGCCTGCAGAAAGGAGACCATAAACACAGTAAGTTAGACAAAATGAGACAACAGAGAAATATATTGTGGATGAAGGAGCAAAGGAAAAACTCACAAGACCAAATAAATGAAGAGGAAATAGGCAATCTACCTGAAAAAGAGTTCAGAGTAATGATAGTAAAGATGATCCAAGATCTTGGAAATAGAATGGAGGCACAGATCGAGAAGATACAAGAGATGTTTAACAAGGACCTAGAAGAACTAAAGAACAAACAGTCATGAACAAAATGATACCTGAAATGAAAAATACCCTTGGAGGAATCAATAGCAGAATAACTGAGGCAGAAGAATGGATAACTGAGCTGGAAGATAGAATGGTGGAAATACCAGCTCTGGAACACAATAAAGAAAAAAGAATGAAAAGAAATGAAGACTGTCTTAGAGACCTGGGACAATATTAAATGCACAAACATTTGAATTATAGGGGTCTCAGAAGAGGAAGAGAAAGAGAACAGGTCTGAGAAAATATTTGAAGAGATTATAGTCAAAACTTTCCCTAACATGGGAAAGGAAATAGTCAAACAAGTCCAGGAAATGCAGAGTCCCATACAGGATAAATCGAAGGAGAAACATGCTGAGACAAATATTAATCAAACTAACAAAAATTAAATGCAAAGAAATAAATACTAAAAGCAGCAAGGGAAAAGCAACAAATAACATAAAAGGGAATCCCCATAACGTTATCAGCTGATTTTTCAGCAGAAACTCTGCAGGCCAGAAGGGAGTGTCAGGATACATGTAAAGTGATGAAAAGGAAAAACCTACAACCAAGATTACTCTACCCGGCAAGGATCTCCTTCAGATTCATTGGAAAAATCAAAAGCTTTACAGATAAGCAAAAGCTAAGAGAATGCAGTACCACCAAATCAACTTTACAACAAATGCCAAAGGAACTTCTCTACACAGGAAGCACAAGAGAAGAAAAAGACTCACAAAAAAAACCCCAAAACAATTAAGAAAATGGTAATAGGAACATAAATATCAATAATTACCTTAAATGTAAATGGATTATATTCCAACGAAAAGACACAGACCAGCTGAATAGATACATGAACAAGACCCATATATATGCTATCTAAAAGAGACTCACTTCAGACCTATGGACACATACAGACTGAAAGTGAGGGAGTAGACAAAGATATTTCATGCAAATTGAAAGCAAAAGAAGCAGGAGTAGCAATACTCATATCAGACAAAATAGACTTAAAAATAAAGACTATTACAAGAGACAGAAAAGGACACTACATAATGATCAAGGGATCAATCTTAGAAGAAGACACAACAATTGTAAATATTTATGCACCCAACATAGGAGCACATCAATATATAAGGCAAATGCTAACAGCCATAAAGTGGGAAATTGATAGTAACACAATAATAGTGGGGGACTTTAACACTCCACTTACACCAATGAATAGATCATCCAGACAGAAAATTAATAAGAAAACACAAGTCTTAAATGACACATTAGACCATATAGACTTAATTGATGTTTATAGGACATTTCATCCAAAAGCAGCAGAATACACTTTCTTCTCAAGTGCACACGAAACATTCTCCAGGAGAGATCACATCTTGGGTCACAAATCAAGCCTCCATAAATTTAAGAAAATTTAAATCATATCAAGCATCTTTTCCGACCACAATGTTATGAGATTAGAAATCAGTTATAGGAAAGAAACTGTAAAAAACACAAACATGTGGAGGCTGCACAATAGCTACTAAATAACCAAGAGATCACCAAAGAAATCAGAGGAAATCAAAAAATACCTAGAAACAAATGACAACAAAAACACGACAACCCAAAACCTATGGGATGCAACAAAAGCAGTTCTAAGAGGAAAGTTTATAGCAATACAATCCTACCTCAAGAAACAAGAAAAATCTCAAATAAACAACCTAACCTTACACCTAAAGCCACTAGAGAAAGAAGAACAAGAAAAACCCAGTTATTGAAAGGAAAGAAATCATAAAGATCAGAGCAGAAATAAATGAAATAGAAATGAAGAAAACAATAGAAAAGATCAATGAAACTAAAAGCTGGTACTTAGCAAAGATAAACAAGATTGATAAACTCTTAGACAGACACTTCAAGAAAAAAAGGGAGAGGACTCAAATTGATAAAATTAGAAATGGAAAAGGAGAAGTTACAACTGACACTGCAGAAATACACAGGATCATAAAAGACTACTACAAGCAACTCTATGCCAATAAAATGGACAACCTGGAAGAAACGGACAAATTCTTAGAAAAAGTACAACTTTCCAAGCGTGAACCAGGAAGAAATAGAAAATGTGAACAGAGCAATCACAAGTAATGAAATTGAAACTGTGATTAAAAATCTTCCAACAAACAAAATTCCAGGGCCAGATGGCTTCACAGGGGAGTTCTACTGAACATTTAGAGAAGAGCTAACACCTATCCTTCACAAAAGCTTCCAAAAAGTTGCAGAGGGAGGAGCACTCTGTAGCTCATTCTACGAGGCCACCATCACCCTGATACCAAAACCAGACAAAAATATCACAAAAAATAAAATTACAGGCCAATAGCACTGATGAACATACATGTAAAAATCCTCAACAAAATACTAGCAAACAGAATCCAGCAACACATTAAAGGGATCATACACCATGATCAAGTGGTATTTATCCCAGTGATGCAAGGATTCTTTAATATACGCAAATCAACCAATGTGATACACCGTATTAACAAACTGAAGGATAAAAACCATATGATCATCTCAATAGATGCAGAAAAAGCCTTTGAGAAAATTCAACACCGATTTATGATAAAAACTCTCCAGAGAGTGGGCATAGAGGGAACTACCTCAACATAATATAGACTATATATGACAAACCCACAGCAAACATCATTCTCAATGGTGAAAAACTGAAGCACTTCCTTTAAGATCAGGAGCAAGACAAGGGTGTCCACTGTCACCAGTATTATTCAACATAGTTTTGGAAGTCCTGGCCACAGCAAACAGAGAAGAAAAGGATATAAAATGAATCCAAATTGGAAAAGAGAAGTAAAACTGTCACTGTTTGCAGATGACATTATACTCTATGTAGAAAATCCTAAAGATGCCACCAGAAAACTACTAGAGCTAATCAATGAATTTGGTAAAGTAGCAGGATACAAAATTAATGCACAGAAATCTCTTGCATTCCTATACACTAAGGATGAAAAATCTGAAAGAGAAATTAAGGAAACACTCCCATTTACCATTGCAACAAAAAGAATAAAATTCCTAGGAATAAACCTACTTACAGATGCAAAAGACCTGTATGCAGAAAACTATAAGGTACTAATGAAAGAATAAAACACAACAGCAATAGATGGAGAGATATACCATGTTCTTGGTTAGGAAGAATCAATATTGTGAAAATGGCTATACTACGCAAAGCAATCTACATATTCAGTGAAATCCCTATAAAATTTCCAATGGCATTTTTCACAGAATTAGAACAAAAAATTTTACAATTTGTGTGGAAACACAAAAGACCCTGAATAGCCAAAGCAATTTTGAGAAAGAAAAATGGAGCTGGAGGAAGCAGGCTCCCTGACTTCAGACTATACTGCAAATCTACAGTAATCAAGACAGTATGGTATCGGCACAAAAACAGAAATATAGATCAATGGAACAGGATAGAAAACCCAGAGATAAACCCATGCACCTATAGTCACCTAATGCCTGACAAAGGAGGGAAGAATATACAGTGGAGAAAAGGTTGTCTCTTCAATAAGTGGTGTTGGGAAAAGTGGACCGCTACATGTAAAAGAATGAAAGTAGAACACTCCCTAATACCATACATAAAAATAAACTCAAAATGGTTTAAAGACCTAAATGTAAGGCCAGAAACTATAAAACACTTAGAAGAAAACATAGGCAGAACACTCTTTGACATAAATTGCAGCAAGATCTTTTTTGATTCATCTCCTAGGGTAATGAAAATAAAGACAAAAATAACCAAATGGGATGTAACGATATTTAAAAGCTGTTGTACAGCAAAGAAAACCATAAACAAGATGATAAGACAACCCTCAGAATGGAAGAAAATATTTGCAAACAAAGCAACTGACAACAGATTAATCTCCAAAATATACAAACAGCTCATGCAGCTCAATATAAAAAAAAACCCAAATAACCCAATCAAAAAATTGGTGGAAGGCCTAAACAGACATTTCTCCAAAGAAGATACACAGATGGCCAACAAACACATGAAAAGATGCTCATCATCACTAATTATTAGAGAAATGCAAATCAAAACAACAATGAGGTACCACCTCACATCAGTCAGAATGGCCATCATCAAAAAATCTACAAAGCATAAATGCTTGAGAAGGTGTGCAGAAAAGGGAACCCTCCTACACTGTTGGTGTGAATGTAAATTGGTAGAACCACTATAGAGAACAGTAAGGAAGTTCCTTAAAAAACTAAAAATTGAACTACATTATGACCCAGTAATCCCACTACTGGGCTTATAACAGAGAAAACCACAATTCAAAAAGATACATGCACCCCAGTTTCCATTGCAGCACTTTTTACAATATCCAGGACATGGAAGCAACTGAAATGTCCATCAACAGAAGAATAGATAAAGAAGATGTGGTACATATATACAATGGAATATTACTCAGCTATAAAAAGGAACAAAATCGGGTCATTTGTAGTGATGTGGATGAACTTAGAGTCTATCATACAGAGTAAATTAAGCAGAAAGAGAAAAACAAATATTGTATATTAATGCATATATGTAGAATCTAGAAAAATGGTGAAGATGATCTTATTTGCAAAGAAGAAATTGAGACAGACTTAGTGAACAAACATATAGATACGAAGGTGACAGGGTAGGATGAATTGGGAGATTGAGATTGACATATACACTACTATGTATAAAATAGGTAACTAATGAGAACCTACTGTATTGCAGGGGTAACTCTACTCGGTGCTTTGTGGTGACCTAAATGAGAAGGAAATCCAAAAAAGAGTGGATATATATATACGTATGGCTGATTCACTTTGCTGTACAGCAGAAACTGACACAGCAGTATAAAGCAACTATACTCCAACAAAAAAAGTCAACTTAAAAAATTATTCCTATATACCTTTAGAAAGTGTAATAGAAAACAATGTCACTAACTATAACTATGAAAACTATAAAATTCCTTGGAATAAAACTAACTACAATTTTTAAACTTATATAAGGGAAAAGCTAAAAGAAAGGAAATAAAATGACATGTAATATTCCTAAGAAGATTCAATAATATAAAGATGTTAATTTTCCCCCATAGTTTATCCATTTCCTTACAGAAGGAAGGTTAAGTTTTTTAAAGAAAATTTATTCACTACTTTCACTATTAAATACTGCTGAAATAAACTATATATAAATTTCTTTAGAAATGGAATCACTGAGTGTGTGTATCTCTAAATTTACTTATTTATACTCTCACCAGCTCTATATAAGATATCTCATTTCCCCACATCATTATCACTCTTGGCATATAAGAGTTATTAATTTCTAAAAATATAATGTGTATGAACTTATAATACATTACTTCTCAACTTGTACTTACCTTATTATGATGAAATTTTAATTATTTTTATATGCTTTTTAGCTATTAAGATGTTTTCTTAAATTCATGGACTCATCATACATATCCATTGCTCATTTTAATATAAAGGAGTTTTTTTAAATGTATGCTGGATACTATTATCTATGTTTTAGTAAAGGTTGCACATTTCTTCTTCCAATTTAGGGCTTGCCTTTTGCATTTGTTATAATGTTTTCATTTAATGTTTTACCATTAAATTTAAATTAATAGTAAATTAACTAATATTCATTAAATTAAAATAAACATTAAATTCAAATTTATCCATTTCTTATAATTTGTGCTTTTTGTGTGTGTCTAGTTTAACAAATTCATATCTTCCACCACTATCATCAAGATAGTCTCCTGAATTTGTTCTACTTAAGATTTAAGTAAAATTTTTCCCTCATTTTTCTGTCTTTAGTTCATCGATACTAATTTTGAATTAGGTGTGAGATAAAGATCTAGCTTTATTGTTTTCCACATGTATAGACAGTTGTCTCTAGCATTGTGTGTTAGTAAGTCCAAATTTTCCTCTCTGATTTGTAATACCACTTTTCTCTGGTTCCATATTCATATATTCTTGTTCCTTCATTTTTAGTATTTCCAGCCTGGTCCATTGACTGATCTGCCTTCCCTGTACCACATTTTTATTTACCATAGCTTTGCTGTAACATCTGGTATAGGGTAGGACGGGTCCTTCCTTATTACTCTTCTTCTTCAGTTATCTTTTCCTGGTTCTGAACTTCTCCATATAAACTTTAGTATTGCCAGGTCAAGTTTCATAAAGATTTCTGTTAAGTATCTAGAATTATGTTGAATTTATATATCATTTTGAGGAGAAATACCAGTTTCATATTGCCAACTGTGAACATATCTTCACATTTATTTAGGTCTTCCTTTAAGCCTTTTAGTAAAATTTTAACTTTTTCCTCAAGGTTTTCATGTTTGCTTAATAAAATGTATTCCTCAGTACTTCCTCAGCACAAAGCTTGGTGGGGTTTTGGTTACTATAAATTGTAGCTTTAAAAAAATTATATTTCCTAATAAACTGTTGCTACAGAGTTTAAATACTCTGGAGTTAAACTCTTGAGTTTGAATCCCTGATTTGCTCTTATTAATGTGTGACTTTACATGTACACAGCGATTATGGGTGAAAAACGAGAGTTTTAATTTTTTGTCTTATGTCCTGTTAACTTTAGTTTCTTTCTATTATCTTACTGTGGTGGTTAGGAATTCTAGTATTCTATTAAATATGAATGCTGATAGGAGGTATTAATTACTTAATGGGAATGTGTCTAATGCTTCATTATTAACTGCAATGTTGGTAGAAATATATGATCCATTATCAAGTTTAGGAAGCTATCTATCTCCTATTACCAGATTGCTAATTTTTTTTAATCAGCTAGTATTAAATTTTACAATTTTTTTTATCTGTTAAGAAAAATATAAAGAAAGACTTTACTTCTTTCTTGAAGTCAATTTTTATTGAGGTATAATTTACATACAGCAAAATACCACATTGTGAATTTTTCATTTTTGAGTTCTAGCTTTGTTATATTCCAATAAATATTGCTGTACTTTGTTCTGGCTGGCTTCGGTGTATATATTTGATGCTTTCAAGACTTGCTTTTAAGCTTTTAAATGATGGATCTAGGGTAGAATTTCTCCTAGGTTCAATTTAGCTCAATAACTAAGACATTATCTTTTTGGAGTCTACTGAATATCTTGTGTATTCAAGGAGTTTTCTCCACTCTGGATATTGGGGATTCAAATGATTCTTGACCGTGTGTGATCTCTGAGGATTGTTTGAGTAATTAATCTTTTCTGCAAGTTTTTCTTTGCCCGGCCATGAGGAGTTTTACCCTATGAATATGCAGAATGATGTTCAACCAAAGACTCAGATGCACCCCTATCCACATCTCTGAAGCTCTTTTTCTATGTACCTGCCTCTGCTCTGAGACTCTTATCTCAGTTATCACAGTTAATAATGAAGCATTAGACACATTTCCATTAAGTAATTAATATCTCCTATCAGCATTCATAGTTAATAGAATGCTAGAATTCCTAACCACCACAATAAGATAATAGAAAGAAATTAAAGCTCACAGTTACAGTCACACCTTAGCCTCTCAGAACTCCAATTCCTCTTCCTCAGCTCAGTATGCCTGTCAGACTCTCTTTGGATTATCCTTTCCTACACCAATGTCTGGAAATCACCTGCAGGCAGAAACTTGGGTGATGATAGGTGCCTCCTTGTTTGCTTCTTCTCTCAGGGATCTCACCTCTGAGCCCATTAAAGCTCATTTGGTGGAATGTACAGACAAACTGCTATTCACACAGCCCTGGCTGCCACTGTGTGGAAAGCTCTCCCTCCATTGTTCCCATATATTCCTGAGATGATACAGACCAGGTGATTAGGGGAGACTGACTATGAGACCACAAAACACCTTACATCTTTGTGACTAGTTTCCTAATGTTCTTAATATATGACCTAAACAGAACTTTTATTTTCAAACTTTTTGGCGCAAAATTTACAGTTGGACAGGTAATGGGGAAAAGCCAGGTAAGAAAATGAGGGTAATTACAAACTTTTTTGCTTAATTTGAACAACAATCACATGCAAACTTTCAAGTTAGGAATAAGCAAACATCTTAGGATAAAATACATACCTCTAAGGTTGAGACCAGACATTCACCTGAATCTTGTCATGGTTTTTGAAACACACAAAAGCCTGGAATAGAGCTGAGGCTATTTTCTCAATGTCCCGGCACCCTTGTTTGAGGATAACTGTAAGTGTTCTCATTCTAGGATCTTGGTGATATCAAATTATCAGGAGTATGGTATTAATAGATAAGCACCAACAATAAAGATAAATGAGTCAGAAGCTACCTGGAGCTCTCCATTCATTTAATGAGAAAACAGTGCACCGCTGTGCTTCTCATCTTCATGGATATTTACAAGGATCCTTGGTAAATACAGGGATGCTCACTGGATTCTGCATGTGGTCAAAAGGACCACAAGTATTGGTGGCTCCTTCACAGTGTTAGTCTTGTTGTTACTATTGATGCCAACGTGGATCATATGAGAACTGGATAGGAGAAGCTTAAGAACAAACTTCCTTTGGAAATCTGAGATAGTAGTTATAACTACCATCAATAGCTTTATTTTTCTTCCAATGTAACATTAACTGCAAAAGTCTATATCAGATTTTGACTCATCCAGTCTGAACAATGTGATCTGAAGTCATATCATACCTCATTTCTGCTCTAAGTAAAATTAGATTGAATTGCATCACAGCAGATAGAAAATTTACCCTTACATTGTTGGGTGTTGTACAACACATGCAAATACCTCTGCAGAGCCAAAGATATATTGCATGTAAGGTTTTGAAGGCAAAGAAACTCTCAGTACAAGCTCAGGATTTCTTTGGATTTGCTCACTGGAAACTATACTAATTCTCTAAATATTCCACTTCAGTTCAAAGCTGCTCATTAAGTATTCTGCTTACAGGGCTTAGTTAAGCTCCTCTGAAATTGGATTCTGTCCTGGGGGAAGCTAGGACAGAATCAATGATCACGTCCTATGGAATTTGTCACACACTGGTCTCTGCTTGTTGTCACTTTTACCCAAGGACTGACCTTGGGCTGCCCTTGCAATGGCACTCTTTTAGTTACAGTGTCTTCAGGTTTCCCAGTACCTGGTTTTCTTCTTGTCCATATTAATGGTTCCACAGGAAGTCAACAAGATGCTCCACTGCAGGAAGGGAATTAGAGGTTTCATTGACATTAAGAAAACCTCATCTGCATTAATACATTTTATAAAGAGCTTAATGTGTATATGGGCTGTATTGAATTATTTTTACTTTTAGTATGTGTGATCAGAAATGCGTGGTGACAGCTCCATCCTTAACCCACATTCCCTGAACTTGCCATGATAGCTGCTCATCTGGCTGCATGCTAGCCCTTAACAGTCCACAGAAACTCTGTTTTGAGTCCCTGATTGGCATCCTATTGTTGGGCATGCTCTGTGCTGCTAACATTGTGTCAGGTGGTGAGCAGCTTTCCTGGGGAACAGGGAAGTAGCTGAGTGGCAAGAGTCAGTGACAAGTGAAGATGTACCTTGACACTTGTCACTCACTGGCAAAACTCAGCCATGACGAGGAAATGCTTCATGGAGCATAAGAACTGACACCAAAAGCAGTACCAGAAAGAGAAAGTGAACTCTCAGCAAGTTAGAGGCCAGGATCCTTCAACAACAGGGCACTACTGTGGTCTGGAATCTAGCCTGGGAACATTAGATTTCTGCAAACATAAACAATAAAGATGAGGGGAAAACCTTCCTCTTACTTAGCATTTTCCATTTTGCTTTCAAAGTAATTCTATCAATGAATCGTGTGGAAAGATGATATTGAAGAAGAAGCTTACTCTCTTTAATCTTTCATGTATAATCACTTATGAAAAATAACAAGCAAATATAGAACAAGATCATTTTAACTGGAAAGAACATACATTAAATATATCACTCAAATAAGGAAATGAGTTGCCACTAGATCCATGTTTGTTGAAAATTGTTTGACTTTTTAAAAAAAACCTCAATTTAACTGGTACAAATTGAATAACAGTTATCTACCTCCCAAATCAATAAAAAGATATTTTAGTGACAAGACCCATAAATCATTCAGTAAAATACTTTTTAGCATCCAAACATAATAACCTAGATTTTTCACTGTCAGCTATGATTGACTAGCTTTTGGGAGACCAATCCCCCTACTTAGAACAAGCAGGAAAAAATGGATAAAAATAGAAAAAAAAATATGAAGTGGTATTAAAAGGCTATTAAGGTAGCCAGAATTTGAGGGTCCAAAATCCTGGGAAGAAAACAAATTCACTGAAGTGAATGTGACCTTCTATGTCATGTTTGTTCTGCTCTGTTCATCAGCCGTTTCATTTTCTACAGCAGACATCCAATTGCCTGTGTGTGCATTTCCAAGTCTGATAACCTGTTTTATTTTCTGGAAGCTCAGAAGGCTGCTCCAAAAGGTGTCAGGCTATATACTGTGGGGAGGATGTGTTACTGACTCTGCCTCCCTCCCAAAGCATCCCTTGGGAGTTGGTATAAAAACATTTCAGAGCTCTCAACTGCTGGGTCAGTATATCTGAGATATGTGTTTTGCACCGTTTTTGAGGCTTTCCCTGAAGGATTCAGACCCAGTTGCCTAGTATGGTAACCGGCTTAATAACTTGACTTTTATTTGCTGCTTTCCTTTCTCTGTGTCACTTCCCCATGGCACTAATAGTGTCCCCTGAACTCCCCAAATAACTCACTTTTACTCTAACACTTATCTCAGGGTCTGATTCTAAGGCAACCCAATTAATGATTCATAAACGGTGTGCAGGCAGAGGCTGTGAAGTTGAACAGAAATCAGCTGCTATGAGGCAGAGAAACTGAAAAGAGATTTCAGACATCTCACAAGGCTAATGAGATAAAAATTGAGGTTCAGAGCTACCAAAGAGTCAGGACATGAGAGGTTCCTGGAAAAAAGAGAAACACAGAAAAGTGATCCCAAGAGTTTGACCTACTATTGTCCTAAGGCATTCACCAATTCCTTAGCACAGGAGAAGCAAGAGGAAGAGAGGCTGAGCAGAAAGTAGGTAATAGCAGGTTGGAAAGCTAAGGAGAGCTACCAGCACTTTCCCTGGTCTGAGGAGACAAAAATTGGAACTCAGAGCCAGCCAAGATGGAGAGGCCCAGGTAAATACACTAGACTCTCATTTGTGCCACTTGAGAACTGCAAACTAAAAGGAAGGGTGAACCAGAAATAGAGCAACAACTTAGTGACACATAACCTTATGCCTGATTGCATTAAAGTGAGCTCCTTCTACTCTAGCTACTCACGAGGAGCTGAAGAAGAAATAGAAGAAATAGCAAGTGAAAGAAATATCAGATAGAGAACTTGCAACATTGAATACACAGTGCCAGGCAAGAAACTTTATCTAGAACTGTGCTGTTCAATATGTTAGTCACAAGCCACATGTGGCTATTTACATTTATTAAAAGTAATTAAAGTAACATATTACTTCACTAGTCCTATTTCAAGTGCTCAGAAACTGCACGTGACTAGCAGCAATCATACTGCACAGTACACATACAAAATATTTCCATATTCACAGAAAGTTCTATTGAACACTGCTGATGCAGAGCTTTTACATTTTAAAACACGTCTGGCATTTAATCAAATTTAAAAGGCATATCAAGATCCAGAACAAACAAAAAACAAACAATAAAAATATAGCCATAGTGATCCAGATATTGGAGCTATCAGATACTTAAGAAATAGATGACAAGATAGAGAAATACTTCAAAGAATTGAAATCAATATAAGAGAATTAAATGGAAATTCTAGAACTGAAAAATATAATGACGTATTAAGAATGAGTCAAACAGCAGAGGAGATACAACCAAAGAGATGAATCATTACCTGGAAGATATGTCATTTGGAAATAACCAGACCAAAGCACAAGTATGGGAAAGGCAGAAAAGAGAGTAAAAGATATCAGAGAACAGTAGAAAGGTGTAACATAATAGTAATAAAAGTTATGGAAGGGGACAATAGATATAATGGTGTGGAAATAATATTTGTATAGATTATGGCTGAGATGTTTCTAAAATTGGTAAAAAGAGATTAAGCCACAGATTCACAAAAACTATGAAACCAAAGTGAGATAAACAAAAAGAAAACTGCACTTAAATACATCATAATAAAACTTTTGGAAATTAGAATCAGAGAAAAATATCTTAAATGCTTGTCCAAAAATGTAAAAATCAACTTCAAAAAGCAATAAGACTGAGAATAGATTTCTTAATAGAAACCAGAAAATAAAGAAGACAGTTAATGACATTTTAAAGTGATGAAAGAAAATAGTTACCAACAAAGAATTCTATACTCATTGTAAACATTCTTCACTTTTGAAGGAAAAATAAAGAAATATAAGACAAAAAAACCTTAGAGAAATTGGTGCCAGCACACTTGCACTGAGGGATATATACTAAAAGGAGTCCTTCCAGTAGATAGAACATAATTGCTAAAGAAACATGGCAAGGTGGTACTGAACATAGAGCTACATTAGTAGTAAATATGTAAGTAAATATGAATTAATATTGAATGCATAAAATGCACTGCTTATACTAATAGTAATATAATAATAACTTGTGGGGTTAAAATGTATATAAAGTTTAAATTGAGGATAACAATAATTGTCTGGGATGTGGAAAATAATAATTCATGTTAGACACTAATGAAAGAATGCCTATTGCAATTTCTATGGTAACCAAAAAGAATAGCATACCTAAAAAACTATTAGGTAATTAGCATAAAAATTGAGATACTTAAGGATAAATCTAACAAAATATGTACAAGATCTGTGTGAGGAAAACTACAAAACTACAACTCTGATGAAGGAAATCAAAAGATCTAAATAAATGGAGAGATAGTCCATGTGCATGAATAAGAAAACTCAATATTGTCAAGATGTCAGTTCTTCCCAAATTGATCTATGGCGTCAATGCAATCCTAATCAAAATCTAAGAAAATTACTTCATAGATACTGAAAAAACTGATTTTAAGCTTATATAGAAAGGTAAAAGTCACAGAAGAGCCAACAGAGTATTGAATGAGAAGAATAAAGTCAGAGAGCAAACACTACCTGACTTCAAGACTAAATATAAAGCTACAGTAATGAAGATGGTGTGGAACTGGTGGAAGAATGGATGTACAGATCTATGGAATAGAATAGAGAATGCAGAAATACTCACATAAATGTAATCAACTCTCTTAGACAAAAGAGTAAAGGCAATTCAATGAAAAAAGGATGGTCTTTTCAACAAAAAATGCTGAAACAATTTGGTATCTATGACGCCAAAAAATACAAAGGTTTTACACATTTCACAAACATTAACTTGAAATGGATCACAGAGTTAAATGTGAAATGTAAAGTTAAAAAATTGTGGAAGATAGCATAGGAGGAAACCTAGGTAACCTTGAGTGTTGACTTTTTAGATACAATACAAAAATTCATGAAAGAAAAAAATTGGACTTGATTAAAATTAAAAATTTCTGCCGTACAAAAAAAAACTGTTAAGAAAATGAAAGACAAGCCACTGACTGGCAAAACACATGTTTGATAAAGTACTGGTATCCAATTACACACGAAGAACAGTTAAAACTCAACAATAAGAAAACAAACAACCTGATTAAACAATAAGCAAAGATTTGAACAGACACTTAACTACAGAAGATATGCAGATGACAAATAAGCATGCAGAAAGATACTCAAAATCATATGTCATCAGGGAATTTATGAAATTAATTAAAACAACAATGAGGCACCACTATGTAACTATTAGATTGTCTAAAATCCAAAACACTGACAACACCAAATGTTAGAAAGAATGTGAAGCAACAGGAATTCTCATTCCTTCCAGGTTAGAGTGCAAAATGGTACAGCTACTTTGGAAGACAGTTTGATGGTTTCTTACGAATCTAAACATACTCTTACCAAATGATCCATAAGTTAGGGAGGAATAAATAGGTGGAAAAAGGGGGATTTTTAGGGCAGTGAAACTCCTCTGTATGATACTGTACTGGTGGATACATGCCATTATAAGTTTGTCAAAACCCATAGAATTTATAGCACTAACAGTAAACTATAATATAAACCATGGACTTTTTTTTTCTATAACTTTATAATAGCTTTACAATAGCGTGTTAGTTTCTGCTTTATAACAAAGTGAATCAGTTATACATATACATATGTTCCCATATCTCTTCCCTCTTGTATCTCCCTCCCTCCCACCCTCCCTATCCCACCCCTCCAGGTGGTCACAAAGCACCGAGCTGATCTCCCTGTGCTATGAGGCTGCTTCCCACTAGCTATCTATTTTACGTTTGGTAGTGTATATGTCCATGCCAATCTATCACTTTCTCACAGCTTACCCTTCCCCCTCCCCATATCCTCAAGTCCATTCTCTAGTAGGTCTGTGTCTTTATTCCCGTCTTACCCCTAGGTTCTTCATGACTTTTTTTTCTTAGATTCCATAAATATGTGTTATCATACGGTATTTGTTTTTCTCTTTCTGACTTACTTCACTCTTTATGACAGACTCTAGGTCATTCCACCTCACTACAAATAGCTCAATTTCATTTATTTTTATGGCTGAGTAATATTCCATTGTATATATGGGCCATAACTTCTTTATCCATTCATCTGATGATGGACACGTAGGTTGCTTCCATGTCCTGGCTATTGTAAATAGAGCTACAATGAACATGTTGGTACATGACTCTCTTTGAATTATGGTTTTCTCAGGGTATACACCTAGTAGTGGGATTGCTGGGTCGTATGGTAGTTCTATTTGTCGTTTTTTAACGAACCTCCATATTGTTCTCCATAGTGGCTGTATCAATTTACATTCCCACCAGCAGTGCAAGAGTGTTCCCTTTTCTCCACACCCTCTCCAGCATTTATTGTTTGTAGATTTTTTGATGATGGCCATTCTGACTGGTATGCGATGATATCTCATTGTAGGTTTAATATGCATTTCTCTAATGCTTAATGATGTTGAGCATTCTTTCATGTGTTTGTTGGCAATCTGTATATCTTCTTTGGAGAAATGTCTATTTAGGTCTTCTACCCACTTTTGGATTGGGTTGTTTGTTTTTCTGTTATTGAGCTGCATGAGCTGCTTGTAAATTTTGGAGACTAATCCTTTGTCAGTTGCTTCGTTTGCAAATATTTTCTCCCATTATGAGGGTTGTCTTTTGGTCTTGTTTATGGTTTCCTTTGCTTTGCAAAAGCTTTGAAGTTTCATTAGGTCCCATTTGTTTATTTTTGTTTTATTTCCATTTCTCTAGGAGGTGGGTCAAAAAGGATCTTGCTGTGATTTATGTCATAGAGTGTTCTGCCTATGTTTTCCTCTAAGAGTTTGATAGTTTCTGGCCTTACATTTAGGTCTTTAATCCATTTGAGCTTATTTTTGTGTATGGCATTAGGGAGTGTTCTAATCTCATACTTTTACATGTACCTGTCCAGTTTTCCCAGCACCACTTATTGAAGAGGCTGCCTTTTCTCCACTGCATATTCTTGCATCCTTTATCAAAGATAAGGTGACAATATGTGCATGGGTTTATCTCTGGACTTTCTATCCTGTTCCATTGAACTATATTTCTGTTTTTCTGCCAGTACCATACTGTCTTGATTACTGTAGCTTTGTAGTATAGTCTGAAATCAGGGAGCCTGATTCCTCCAGCTCCGTTTTTCGTTCTCAAGATTGCTTTGGCTATTTGGAGTCGTTTGTGTTTCCATACAAATTGTGAAATTTTTTGTTGTAGTTCTGTGAAAATTTCCATTGGTAGTTTGATAGGGATTGCACTGAATACGTAGATTGCTTTAGGTAGTATAGTCATTTTCACAATGTTGATTCTTCCAATCCAAGAACATGGTAAATCTCTCCATCTATTTGTGTCATCTTTAATTTCTTTCATCAGTGTCTTATAATTTTCTGCATACAGGTCTTTTGTCTCCTTAGGTAGGTTTATTCCTAGATATTTTATTCTTTTTGTTGTGGTAAATGGGAGTGTTTTCCTAATTTCACTTTCAGATTTTTCAACATTAGTGTATAGGAATGCCAGAGATTTCTGTGCAGTAATTGTGTATCCTGCTACTTTACCAAATTCAATGATTAGCTCTGGTAGTTTTCTGGTAGCATCCTTAGGATTCTGTATGTAGAGTATCATGTCATCTGCAAACAGTGACAGCTTTACTTCTTCTTTTCCAATTTCAATTCCTTTTATTTCTTTTTCTTCTCTAATTGCTATGGGTAAAACTTCCAAAACTATGTTGAATAATAGTGGTGAGAGTGGGCAACCTTGTCTTCTTCCTGACCTTAGTGGAAATGGTTTCAGTTTTTCACCATTGAGGACAATGTTGGCTGTGGTTTTGTCGTATATGGCCTTTATTATGTTGAGGAAAGTTCCCTCTCTGCCTACTTTCTGCAGGGTTTTTTTATCATAAATGGGTGTCGAATTTTGTCGAAAGCTTTCTCTGCATCTATTGAGATAACCATATGGTTTTTCTCCTTCAATTTGTTAATATGGTGTATCACATTGATTGATTTGCATATATTCAAGAATCCTTGCATTCCTGGGACAAACCCAACTTTATCATGGTGTATGATCCTTTAAATGTGCTGTTGGATTATGTTTGTTGGTATTTTATTGAGGATTTTTGCATCTATATTCATCAGTGATATTGGCCTGTAGTTTTCTTTCTTTGTGACATCTTTGTCTGCTTTTGGTATCAGGCTGATGGTGGCCTCATAGAATGAGTTTGGGAGTGTTCCTCCCCCTGCTATATTTTGGAAGAATTTGAGAAGGATAGGTGTTAGCTGTTCTATAAATGTTTGATAGAATTCGCCTGTGAAGCCATCTGGTCCTGGGCTTTTGTTTGTTAGAAGATTTTTAATGACAGTTTCATTCTCAGTGCTTGTGATTGGTCTGTTCATATTTTCTATTTCTTCCTGGTTCAGTCTCAGCAGGTTGTGCATTTCTAAGAATTTTTCCATTTCTTTCAGGTTGTCCATTTTATTGGCATAGAATTGCTTTTAGTAATCTCTCATGATCCTTTGTATTTCTGCACTGTCAGTTGTTACTTCTCCTTTTTCATTTCTAATTCTATTGATTTGAATCTTCTCCCTTTTTTTCTTGATGAGTCTGGCTAATGGTTTATCAATTTTGTTTATCTTCTCAAAGAACCAGCTTTAAGTTTCATTGATCTTTACTATCGTTTCCTTCATTTCTTTTTCATTTATTTCTGATCTGATATTTATGATTTCTTTCCTTCTGCTAACTTTGGGGTCTTTTTGTTCTTCTTTCTCTAATTGCTTTAGGTACAAGGTTAGGTTGTTTATTTCAGATGCTTCCTGTTTCTTAAGGTAGGATTGTATTGCTATAGACTTCCCTCTTAGAACTGCTTTTGCTGCATCCCATAGGTTTTGGGTCATCTTGTCTCCATTGTCATTTGTTTCTAGGTATTTTTTGATTTCCTCTTTGATTTCTTCAGTGATCATTTCATTATTAAGTAGTGTATTGTTTCGTGTCCATTTGTTTGTATTTTTTACAGATCTTTTCCTGTAATATCAAGTCTATCTATTTCCTTTTCCTGCAATATCTAGTCTCATAGCACTGTGGTTGGAAAAGATACTTGATACGATTTCAATTTTCCTAAATTTACCAAGGCTTGATTTGTGACCCAATATATGATGCATTCTGGAGAATGTTCCATGAGCACTTGAGAAAAATGTGTATTCTGTTGTTTTTGGATGGAGTGCCCTATAAATACCAATTAAGTCCATCTTGTTTAATGTATCATTTAAAGCTTGTGTTTCCTTATTTATTTTCATTTTGGATGATCTGTCCATTGGTGAAAGTGTGGTGTTAAAGTTCCCTACTATGAATGTGTTACTGTCGATTTCCCCTTTTATGGCTGTTAGTATTTGCCTTATGTATTGAGGTTTGCCTATGTTGGGTGCATAAATATTTACAATTGTTATATCTTCTTCTTGGATCAATCCCTTGATCATTATGTAGTGTCCTTCTTTGTCTCTTCTAATAGTCTTTATTTTAAAGTCTATTTTGTCTGATATGAGAATTGCTACTCCAGCTTTCTTTTGGTTTCCATTTGCATGGAATATCTTTTTCCATGCCCTTACTTTCAGTCTGTATATGTCTCTAGGTCTGAAGTGGGTTTCTTGTAGACAGCATATATATGGGTCTTGTTTTTGTATCCATTCAGCCAATCTGTGTCTTTTCGTGGGAGCATTTAGTCCACTTACATTTAAGGTAATTATCAATATGTATGTTCCTATTCCCATTTTCTAAATTGTTTTGGGTTCGTTATTGTAGGTCTTTTCCTTCTCTTGTGTTTCTTGCCTGAGAAGTTCATTTAGCATTTGTTGTACAGCTGGTTTGGTGGTGCTGAACTCTCTCAACTTTTGCTTGTCTGTAAAAGTTTTAATTTCTCCATCAAATCTGAATGAGATCCTTGCTGGGTAGAGTAATCTTGGATGCAGGTTTTGTCCTTCATCACTTTAAATATGTCCGGCCACTCCCTTCTGGCTTGCAGAGTTTCTGCTGAAAGATCAGCTGTTAACCTTATGGGGATTCCCTTGTGTGTTATTTGTTGTTTTTCCCTTGCTGCTTTTAATATGCTTTCTTTGTATTTAATTTTTGACAGTTTGATTAATGTGTGTCTTGACGTGTTTCTCTTTGTATTTATCCTGTATGGGACTCTCTGTGCTTCCTGGACTTTAACTATTTCCTTTCCCATATTAGGGAAGTTTTGAATTATAATCTCTTCAAATATTTTCTCAGTCCATTTCTTTTTCTCTTCTTTTTCTGCGACCCCTATTATTCTAATGTTGGTGCGTTTAATGTTGTCCCAGAGGTCTCTGAGACTGTCCTCAGTTCTTTTCATTCTTTTTTATTTATTCTGCTCTGCAGTAGTTATTTCCACTATTTCATCTTCCAGGTCACTTATCCGTTCTTCTGCCTCAGTTATTCTGCTATTGATCCCTTCTAGAGTATTTTTAATTTCATTTATTGTGTTGTTCATTGTTGCTTGTTTCCTCTTTAGTTCTTCTAGGTCCTTGTTAAATGTTTCTTGCATTTTCTCTATTCTATTCCCAAGATTTTGGATATCTTTACTATCATTATTCTGAATTCTTTTTCAGGTAGACTGCCTATTTCCTCTTCATTAGTTAGGTCTGGTGTGTTTTTACCTTGATCCTTCATCTGCTGTGTGTTTTTCTGTCTTCTCATTTTGCTTATCTTACTGTGTTTGGGGTCTCCTTTTTGCAGGCTGCACGTTCATAGTTTCCATTGTTTTTGGTGTCTGTCCCCAGTGGCTAAAGGTGGTTCAGTGGGTTATGTAGGCTTCCTGGTGGAGGGGACTAGTGCCTGTGTTCTGGTGGTTGAGGCTGGATCTTGTCTTTTTGGTGGGCAGGTCCACGTCTGGTGGTGTGTCTTGGGGTGTCTGTGGACTTATTATGATTTTAGGCAGCCTCTCTGCTAATGGGTTGGGTTGTGCTCCTGTCTTGCTAGTTGTTTGGCATAGGGCATCCAGCACTGTAGCTTGCTGATCGTTGAGTGAAGCTGGGTCTTGGTGTTGAGATGGAGGTCTCTGGGAGATTTTCGCTGTTTGATATTACTTGGAGCTGGGAGGTCTCTTGCGGACCAGTGTCCTGAAGTTGGCTCTCCCACCACAGAGGCACAGCACTGACTCCTGGCTGCAGCACCAAGAGTGTTTCATCCACATGGCTGAGAATAAAAGGGAGAAAAAGTAGAAAGCAAGCAAGAAAGAGGATAAAATAAAATAATATAAAGATAAAATAAAGTTATTAAAATAAAAAATAATTATTAAAAAAATTTTTTTACAACGTAAAGAAAAACGGAACAAAACAAAACAAAAATGGACAGACAGAACCCTAGGACAAATGGTGAAAGCCAAGCTCTACAGACAAAATTTCACACAGAAGCATAGACATACACACTCACAAAAAGAGGAAAAGGGGAAAAAATAATAAATCTTGCTCTCAAAGTCCACCTCCTCAATTTGGGATGATTCGTTGTCTATTCAGGTATTCCACAGATGCAAGGTACATCAAGTTGATTGTGGTGATTTAATCCTATGCTCCTGAGGCTGCTGGGAGAAATTTCCGTTTCTCTTCTTTGTTTGCACAGTTCCCGGGGTTTAGCTTTGGATTTGGCCCCGCCTCTGTGCGTAGGTCGCCTGAGGGCTTCTGTTCTTCGCTCAGACAGGATGGGGTTAAAGGAGCAGCTGCTTCGAGGGCTCTGGCTCACTCAGACCGGGAGGAGGGAGGGGTCCGGATACAGGGCGAGCCTGCATCGGCAGAGGCCAGCGTGATGTTGTACCAGCCTGAGGTGCACTGTGCCTTCTCCCAGGAAATTTGTCCCTGGATTATGGGACCCTGACAGTGGCGGGCTGCACAGGCTCCCAGGAGGGGAGGTGTGGATAGTGGCCTGTGTTTGCTCACAGGCTTCTTGGTGGCTGCAGCAACAGCGTTAGCGTCTCATGGCCGTCTCTGAGGTCTGCACTGATAGCCGAGGCTCGTGCCTTTCTCTGGAGCTCCTTTAAGCGGCGCTCTGAATCCCCTCTCCTCGTGCACCAGGAAACAAACAGGCAAGAAAAAGTCTCTTGCCTCTTCGGCAGGTCCAGACTTTTCCTCGGGCTCCCTCCTGGCTAGCCGTGGTGCACTAACCCCATCAGGCTGCGTTCACGCAGCTATCCCTGGTCCTCTCCTTGCGATCCGACCTAAGCCCGAGCCTCAGCTCCCATCCACTGCCCGCCCCAGTGGGTGAGCAGAGAAACCTCTCAGGCTGGTGAGTGCCTGTCGGCACCGATCCTCTGCGTAGGAATCTCTCCGCTTTGCCCTCCGCACCCCTGTTGATGTGCTCTCCTCCGTGGCTCCGAAGCTTCCCCCCTCCGCCACCCACAGTCTCCGCCCATGAAGGGGCTTCTAGTGTGTGGAAACCTTTCCTCCTTCACAGCTCCCTCCCACTGGTGCAGGTCCCATCCCTATTCTTTTGTCTCTGTTTTTTCTTTTTACTTTTGCCCTACCCAGGTATGTGGGGAGTTTCTTGCCTTTTGGGAGGTCTGAGGTCTTCTGCCAGCGTTCAGTGGGTGTTCTATATGAGCAGTTCCACATGTAGATGTATTTCTGATGTATCTGTGGGGAGGAAGGTGATCTCCACGTCTTACTCTTCCGTCATCTTCCTCAACTCTCCTAAATCGTGGACTTTTGTTAATAGTTTATAATAAAGTGGATCAGCATTGAGCATCTACATGTCCTTGTTTCCAGAGACACTTCCACAAGTAGATATAGTAGGAACGTCATTAAACATAAAGCTATGGTTGTTGCCTAATCACTTTGTTATCCTCTTGCCAGTAAATTAACTGCCTAAAAAAGAAGTTGCCATATTGGCAGGGCAATTTACCCATACCATGAAGAGGAAGAATACAGATAAGGAATTAATTTCAAGTGTACAACCTAATGACTCTAATGTTCTAATGTTCCCCAATCTGATCGGTGGTTACATGGGTGTGTTTACTTGTGAATACTTACGTTCTATACTTACAATTTATCAAACTCTGTACAAACTTATACAAAAATTGAAAGTTTTAAGTGTGCCTACGCTTTCATCATACAATTCTGCTTTTTTTTTTTTTTTTTTTTTTTTGCGGTATGTGGGCCTCTCACTGCTGTGGCCTCTCTCGTTGCAGAGCACAGGCTCCGGATGCGCAGGCTTAGCAGCCATGGCTCACAGGCCCAGCCGCTCCGCAGCATGTGGGATCCTCCCGGACTGGGGCACAAACCCGTGTCCCCTGCATCAGCAGGTGGACTCTCAACCACTGTGCCACCAGGGAAGCCCTACAATTCTGCTTTTAAGTATTTGTCCTAAGAAAGTATTTGAATGAGTAAATAAAATTATATGTACACCTAGAGGCATTCTTTGCACACTTGCACAAAGAGACATGCACAAGAAAATTCACAGAAGTACAAATTATAATTGCAAAAACCTGATAATAACTCAAGTGCCCATCAACAAGAGAATAAATTAATTGTATTATACTCAATCAATGGAAAATTATGACAGTAAAAATGAACCCCAACTACGAAATTCTACAAAGATAAATCTCACAAACATGTTGAACAACAAATGCAAATTGCCAGATTAACTGCAGAGTGACACTATTTGCATAATGTTCAAAACCAATAGTATAATATGTTATATTAAGGCATTAATTGTAGTTACTAGGTCTAGGGATACATAGCAAGCCTAATACAGGCCCTGCCATCAAGAAGTACACACCCTAGGTATAGCAATAGAAATTGATCCAATAATCATATAATTAAATAGATAATTACAAAGTATGATAACTGCTATGGAAAAAATACAGAGAGTTAGGAGACTGATGGAGGAGGACCACCTCACCTACTTTTGCCTAAGTCAGAAATAAACCTTTGTTGTGTTAAAAAATTATATGTACATGATAAATAACAAACTGAAATGATGTCTAATAAGAAATTATTACTTCTACCAAAAATATTGAACAACTACCATAGTTCAAATTACAGTATTTAGAATCTGGATACATGGAAAGAAGGAAGGAAGGAAGGAAGGAAGGAAGGAAAAAAGGAAGGAAGGGGGAAGGAAGGAGGGAGGAGGTAGGAAGGAAGGAAAGGAGGAAGGAAGGATTTATTAGCCCCTTACACAGAAAGGCTTTAACCATTAACAAATAGTGGGCCCAAAAGAAGATGAACTTTGCCTGGAATGCTGATTGAGTTTGGAGGTTGGGGGTGGTTGATAACCAGAGAAGTTTTAACTGTGAAGTTATGTTGTAGCTGAATTTTTAAAGATAAACAAGAAATCACCAAATGATTAGTTTCCATTAAATATCTGTCTTCAAAAGTTTTGCTAAAAAATTTTGTTGTCAGAGCCCATTTCTTTCCAAGAGACTATCAGCTGGAGAATACACTTTTTTTTTAAACATCTTTATTGGAGTATAATTGCTTCACAATGGTGTGCTAGTTTCTGCTCCATAACAAAGTGTATCAGCTATACATACACATATATCCCCATATCTCCTCCCTCTTGCATCTCCCTCCCACCCTCCCTATCCCAGTTCTCTAGGTGGTCACAAAGCACTGAGCTGATCTCCCTGAGCTCTGAGGCTGCTTCCCATTAGCTATTTTACATTTGGTAGTGCATATATGTCCATGCCACTCTCTCACTTCATCCCAGCTTACTCTTCCCACTCCCTGTGTCATTTTCATTCTCTGCGTCTGTGTCTTTATTCCTGTCCTGTCCCTACGTTCTTCAGAACGATTTTTTTTTTTTAGATTCCATATATATGTGTTAGCATATGGTATTTGTTTTTCTCTTTCTGACTTACTTCATTCTGTATGACAGACTCTAGGTCCATCCAACTCACTACAAATAATTTTATTTCTTTTTATGGCTGAGTAATATTCCATTGTATATATGTGCCACATCTTCTTTACCCATTCATCTGTCGATGGACACTTAAGCTGCTTCCATCTCCTGACTATTGTAAATAGAGCTGCAATGAACATTGTGGTACATGACTTTTTGTGAATTATGGTTTTCTCAAGGTATATGCCCAGTAGTGGGATTGCTGTGTCTTATGGTAGTTCTATTTTAAGTTTTTTAAGGAATCTCCATACTGTTCTGAATAGTGGCTGTATCAATTTATATTCCTACCAACAGAGCAAGAGTGTTCCCTTTTCTCCACACCCTCTCCAGCACTTATTGTTTATAGATTTTTTGATGTTGGCCATTCTGACTGGTGTGAGGTGATACCACATTTTGATTTGCATTTCTCTAATGATGAGTGATGTTGAGCATCCTTTAATGTGTTTGTTGGCAATCTGTATATCTTCTTTGGAGAAATGTCTATTTAGGTCTTCCACCCATTTTTTGATTGGGTTGTTTGTTTTTTTTGATATTGAGCTGCATGAGCTGCTTGTATATTCTAGAGATTAATCCTTTGTCCATTGCTTCATTTGCAAATATTTTCTCTCATTCTGAGGGCTGTCTTTTTGTCTTGTTTATGGTTTCCTTTGCTGTGCAAAAGCTTTTAAATTTCATTAGGTCCCATTTGTTTATTTTTGTTTTTATTTTCATTTCTCTAGGAGGTGGGTCATAAAGGATCTTGCTGTGATTTATGTCATAGAGTGTTCTGCCTATGTTTTCCTCTAAGAGTTTTACAGTGTCTGGCCTTACCTTTAGGTCTTTAATCCTTTTTTTTTTTTTTTTTTTTTTTTGCGGTACGTGGGCCTCTCACTGTTGTGGCCTCTCCCGTTGCGGAGCACAGGCTCCGGACGTGCAGGCTCAGCGGCCACGGCTCACGGGCTCAGCCGCTCCACGGCATGTGGGATCTTCCCGGACCGGGGCACGAACCTGTGTCCACTGCATCGGCAGGCAGACTCTCAACCACTGTGCCACCAGGGAAGCCCTTTAATCCATTTTGAGTTTATTTTTGTGTATGGTGTTAGGGAGTGTTCTAATTTCATTCTTTTACATGTAACTGTCCAGTTTTGCACCACTTATTGAAGAGGCTGTCTTTTCTCCACTGTATATTCTTGCATCCTTTATCAAAGATAAGGTGACCATATGTGTGTGGGTTTATCTCTGGGCTTTCTATCCTGTTCCATTGATCTATATTTTTGTTTTTGTGCCATTACCATACTGTCTTGATTACTGTAGCTTTGTAGTATAGTCTGAAGTCAGGAAGCCTGGTTCCTCCAGCTCCATTTTTCTTTCTCAAGATTGCTTTTGCTATTTGGGGTCTTTTGTGTTTCCATCAAATTGTGAAATTTTTTGTTCTAGTTCTGTGAAAAATGTCAGTGATAGTTTGATAAGAATTGCATTGAATCTGTAGATTGCTTTGGGTAGTAGAGTCATTTTCACAATGTTGATTCTTCCAATCCAAGAACATGGTATATCTCTCCATCTGTTGGTATTATCTTTAATTTCTTGGAGAACACACTTTTATTCACACAAAATTGTTAGGGATTATTTTCCCCAGGCATTGTGGAGCAATCTAAAAGCATGGTGATGAAAGTAAGCAATATATTTTATTTTCCTAATTCTGCTTCTGAATAGCTGTGTGACCTTAGGCAAGTCTAACCTATCTGGGCTACCTTTCCAAATATGTAAAATGATGATGTTTGACGTTCTTTCTAGTGCTAAAACACTCTATTTTTAAACCTGGATGTACTTAGTGCTAAAATCCCTAGGCAGCTAGGTGCCTTATTAAAATACAATGAAAATTTTTTTAAAAATTATTGCAAAATTACATAAGATAAATTAAGGTGATGCTATTTCATTATTATTATTGTTTTATTATTTAGTTTCTTTGTATGCTTTACAATAACTCTGGTAGATGTTTCAAACACAAAATACATGGAGCAAGATAAGTCCTATACTGCAATGATTTTTAATACTTGTATCACTGGTGAAAAGTGGAAGCCTTTAATAGATAAATTGAAGATATCATGGACTCACCTGCGTTCATAAATGCTGTATAGTTTTCTGTGTTCTTTGACTGCATTCCTGAAAAAAAATAAAAGAAGGATAAAATATAAGCTTTAAATTTATGGCTAAGATCCGAAATTCCTTCAATAAGCATGTTCTCAGACTGTATCTACTTGGTGATGAAATACCTACACTAGTTTTTTGGTGAATTTCAAGAGATAATATTTAAAGAAATGTGCACACACTTTAAAAGCAATACACATTACATTAGATAAACTTAAACGGTTACCAAACCACTGCTTAAATTTTAGTGAAGACAGAAAACAAACAATAAAAAAGTAACATAATTTCACATACTGGTGTGTGCTGTAATAAAAATAAAACAAAGTAGGGCTTCCCTGGTGGCACAGTGGTTGAGAGTCCACCTGCCAATGCAGGGGACATGAGTGCGTTCCCCAGTCCGGGAAGATCCCACACGCCACGGAGCAGCTGGGCCTGTGAGCCATGGCCGCTGAGCCTGCGCGTCTGGAGCCTGTGCTCTGCAACGGGAGAGGCCACAACAGTGAGAGGCCCATGTACCACAAAAAATAAATAAAAATAAATAAATAAATAAATAAAATAAAACAAAACAAAGTAATATAATAGAAAATGATGTGAGAGAAGCCATATTACAAAGGATGGCAAGAAAACCTTCTTTGAGGAAATGAATTTTCAGTTGAAATCTGAATCATGGAGGAAGTTAACCATGACATTTGCAGAAAAACAGAAGCAATATAAAATAATAGCTATATATATTGATTGCTATGTAAAACACACTGTATTTCACATGCTGAAAGAGTCACTGAAAACAAAAATAATTGAAGTAAACCAATGGAGGTAAAACCAAAATGCAAGGCAGCAGAACTGTAACTGACAGTGAAAAAGTACAGTCAGTGAAGTGGAAGGATGAGTTTTTCCCAGTGCCTCTCACCAGCCTGGTCACCTGCCAGCTCAGTAGACAAAACTACTGTACATTCAAGAAATACATACAGAATTAAGAAGACAAAGCAGGGCAGCAAGTTCCACATGAAGTGAAATTATTTAAAAAGTTGGAAAATTGCAAAGCAAAAAAAAAAAAAAAAATGGAGCGAGAAAATAAAATAAGCAAAATAAAAATCTCAAGGAGGCAAGAGAACATTAGTTTCATGGTAAAGGAACAAGATGAAAAAAAGGATTTGGTAAATTGTTAGTTATGAAGCATATAACTGTTTTAAGAAAGAACATGTTTAAAGGGATAAATAAAATTTGAATGGATGAAGAAAAAATTTAGTGAGCTGGAAGATTGTATTGAAGGACTTTCAAAGGCAGGATTTAAAGATAAGGAGATAGCTATGTAAGGGAATAGTAAACATAAGTAGAATACATAAGTACAGGCACCAACCTCTGTATAACAGGACGTACCAGAAATAGAGAATAAATAAGATCATGAAATAAATTATTTGATTAAATGAGAACAAATTTCCAAGAATTAAATAAATATTTTAGATTAAATAAGAGAAGTTCAACTACATTTTTAGGATGATTATAAAGTCACAGTAATCTAATCTAGACAATATTTTACTGGCAAAGGTATAGACACATAGATCAATTGAACAGAATAGAAAATCCAGAAATATATATTAAACAATCGGATCAAATTACCAAAGACAAGCTTTCCAGCAAATAGTATTTGAACAACTGGGCATTCATATGTAAAATTAAACTTCAATCTAAACTTCATACCTTACATGAAAACAAAAACTATCTCAAAATGAATCATATATCTAAATTTTCATATATCTAAAATTGTCCATTTTAGAAACTTAGGAAAAAAATATAGGAAATAATCTTCATGACCTGAGATTAGGCAAAGTCTTTTTAGGCATAGCATCAAAAGCACAGTCCATTATAAAATGGCAAATCGTGCTTAATAAAAATTTAAGCATTAGTTTAAGAAATAAAATGTTTAAATAAGTGAAAAGACTTTACAGATTTGCAGAAAATATTTGTCAATCACATATACAACAAAGCATTTCAATCCAGAATATATAAAGGACTCTCAAAATTATTACATAAGAAATCAAACAACTTGATTTAAACTGAGCAAAAGACAGTCACTTCAGCAAATAGGATATTCAGACAGTACGTGAAGAGGTGTGCAACAAAATTAACCATTAGAGAAGTGCAAATTAAAACCATATTATGATTATATTAAACAACAATTAGAAACTCTAAAATTTTTTTAAAATCAGTAATGGAACTTCCTTGGCGGTCTGGTGGTTAAGACTCGGCGCTTCCACTGCAGGAGGCACTGAGTTTCTTATGAAGTAAAATTTTAAAAATTGAACAACATCAAATACTGGCAAGGATGCAGAGAAACTCGATCACTTACCAATTGCTGACTAAAATGTGGTCTCTCTAGGAAACAGTTTCAAGAAAAACTAAGCATGCAAATACCATACAACCTGCCAATTGTATTCCTGGCATTTATTTCAGAGAAATCAAAGTTTATGTTTACACAGGGGTCCGTGCAAAATTGTATGTAGCAGCTTTGTTCATGGGGGCCCATATGGAATGGCCCAGATGCCCTTCAATAAATGAACATTTTGTTAATCCATATCATGGAATACTGCTCAGCCATGGAAGAGGATGAACTATTGATACATGCCACCTGATGAAACTCTGGAGAAATATACTGGGTGAAAAAAGCTCATCCCAAAATAATATATACTGGATTATTCCATTTATATAAGGTTGTTGAAATGACAAAATGATAGAACAGATTGGTGGTTTCCAGAGTTTAAGGAGAGGTTGGGGTGGGAGATTGGCTATGCGACATATGAGTTCAAGTGGGGAACATGAGCATGAAGCAAATGTTGTGTCTTGACCATGTCAATGTCACTATCCTGGTTGTGATACTATAGTATAATTTTTCAAGGTATTACCTTTGAGGGGAATTGGGTAAAGAGTACATGGGATTTCCCTCTATTCTTACAGCCACTTGTGAATGTAAATTTATCTCAAACAAAAAGTTTATTTAAAAAAGTTAAGCCATAAACATTTTAGAAGAAAATTTGTTAACTATTACTTGAGTTTTGAAGTGGAAAAAATATCTTTTGAGAAAAAAACGCAATAGAAATTACAAAATAAATGAGTAACAAATGTTCCACAAAGTTTTAAAAGCTGAATATGATAAAGAATGTTATAAGTACATTTTGATACAAATATGAATTAAAATAATGAGATAACATTTTTGAACCAATTTGAAAAAGAAAATTAATTAATGTTGTCAAGCGTTCTGTAAAACAAGCATTCTAATGCATTATGGCGATAAATGCTATTAATTTTCATATGTCTACTTGAGGCTTAAGAAATTTCATGCACTCTGAACCAGTAATTACAAATGTGGGAATTTGTCCTTAGGAAATAGTGTCAGCTAATTTCTGGTTACATAAAAAGCTAGTTTGCCAATTGTATTAATCTAAATAATTTTACTAGTAAAATATTGGAAATAGTCTGTGTCTAACAGTACAGAAATTATTAAATAAAATATGGTAACAGCCTTAAAAAAAAGAATAGTAAGCAGGTGTAATATCTACTTGAATAGTCTTTAATGACATAAGAAAATTCTCATGATGTGACAGTAAAGGACATCGTAATACAAAATCTTACATGTGTTTGCTTAGTAAATAGATCAAAACTTAACCAATGAACAACACTGACTGTTGGAATAATGAGTTAATTTTTTAGTTCTCTGTAGTTTCCAAATACAAATACCATTTTGTAATAAAGAAGTAACTATAAATTACAGATAAATGAAAAAATTGAATCTATTACAAGGACATGTCTTTCAGAAATTTTGAAAAATCTCCCTCCTTTATAGCAAAATTCAGAAAATTAAAACAATTAGGAGGACATAAGTTATATAACAATTGTATAAAAAAATGATTGTAGCCTAACCAAGTATGTTATCAGTCATGCCTGCTGTTTATTTTTCTCAATGCCAGTGGAGTCCTTAGTAATGTCAACCAATAGTGATTAGGGAAAAATAAGGCTTCAGAGACTGGTCCAGAACTGCTCTTCAATAATGAAGTTTCTGATTCTTTGTCCTGCTTCACTTGACATTTTCTCCTGAGGCTCTGAAACTTTCTTAATCTTCTCAGGGATGAAAAACTTTATTTATTTATTTATTATTTATTTATTTAGCTAAGAAAAATATCTTTGGAGTAAATGGCTAGCAAATTGAGTTTCTCTGCAAAATGAAGCACTTTTAATGCCATCAGTTCCCATGTGAGTGGAGGCTGCCATTTGGAAAAGTCTAGCACAGCGAGTAATACACCACCAAAGAAGCTACAAAATCAATTTTGGTATGGAAATATGTGCTATAAAATCAAACTACAACTTACTGCCAAGGAAATTCCCGTGACTGATCAAGTGCACATAGCCCTTCTCACAACATATTTGACAGAAGCACGTGATCGTTGCCTTCATCTGTGAAAGGTAGTTACCCTCATTTCCAGCTCTACCTCTTCTGCACCCCCCCATGCCACCCTCTTTTAATGGTCTTTATTGTTTTTCTTATTATAAAATTAGTTTGCATCTATTACAGGTGTAGTCCATATGAATTTTACAGTCACAGAAAATTCTGGTGTGCAAACATGTAGTTTGTTGGGTTTGTTTTTTTTTTTAACATCTTTATTGGGGTATAATTGCTTTACAATGGTGTGTTAGTTTCTGCTTTATAACAAAGTGAATCAGTTATACATATACATATGTTCCCATATCTCTTCCCTCTTGCAAACATGTAGTTTTATCTATGTAATTCAAATTAATTTCCCATCCCAAGCCCCAGTCTGCCCAATGCAGACAATCCATAGCATCCATGTAATCCCCTCAGTCATTTCACAGCTTCCAGTTCAGGATGTGAACACACTTGGTTATGAGTGGGCTCCTTCCTCTCTCTCCTGGGTCCAGAAGCAGCCTGATATCTGGGGGTGTAGGGTCCTGGCATTGTGGGAGGATGAGACCCTGGGCCCAAGGTGACAGTCCTTTCTCATAGGCTAAAGCAGAATGTTGACTGATGACAAAACAATGCTCCCTCCACTTGATAACCGAAGCTAGGTGTTTCAGGGTCTTCAAATGCCCATAAATTCAAAGGAGGTAGCCTTCTCGTTAGGAATTGAATCCCCTTGCCTGGGGCTGGTTTAGGTGAAGATCTTTGCCAGTGCAACCTCATGAAAAGGTTTTTAGGCATCTTCTGCAAAATGTTCGTCTCCTAGTAAATATAATCTTGTCCTTATTCTGCATGTTTTTAACCATTCTGAAATCCTGAGGTATATCTAATCCGTAACATCCCACCTTGCCCTGTTGGCTCCCTCTTGCTCCAGCCTGGACTGGCTACGTTCCATGCCTGCTACAAAGCTGTGATCACAAGATTGTCTGCCATGAATTATTGGGTTACACACACTTTCCTGAACCTCAGGCTTCTTTTTTTCTTGCTTTACTCACCAATTTTACAGAAGCACGTGCTCGAGTAAATTCTTCAAAATGGCATATGGGAGGTGTTTCTGATAGGATGGTTTGGATTACTATTAGCAAAATATGTTTGAGGAAAAAAGGAGAATTTAATAATTATTTACCTAAAAAGTATGATATTAGAGTGGGTGCAAGACACATTTGATCAGGACCCTGGTGCAGGCACTCTGGGACCCTCTATTCCATCCTCATTCAGATGTTTCTCTTTTCAAGCTAACTGTCCTCCTGGAAGCAAAGTGAATGAAGCACCTCAGGCTTCACATACGTACATCTTCCCATCCTGAAGGGGACTAAGAAAGTCTCATGCATTCTGAGAGTCTTCACACTTGAGTCAATCAATGCAGCCAGTGAGGGAATATGTTCCTTTCTTTCCCACCATTTTCAGTGTGATTATGTCATTTATTTATAATGGAGGTAGATTCATTTGCTATGGTGTACATTCAGTCTTGGCTTTTGTCAACATCCTGGCTTATTTTTAAATTTTGGAATAAAATAAAAATTCACTCTTCAAGGTGTGTAATTCTATGGTTTTTTGCAGATGTGTAATATCCACTAACAAAATACCATATAGAACAGTTAAATCTCCCCCCAAAATTTTTTGTTGTCAACCCTTCCCCCACCTCCAACCCCAGACAACCATAGATCTGTTCCCTGATGCTACAGTACTGCCTCTTCCAAAACATCATTTAAATCGAAAGAAACAATATAGTCTTTTAGGTTTGGTTTCTTTCACTTCACAAAATTCACTAAGGATTCATCCATGTTGTATGAATCAAAACATCATTGCTCTTGTTTTTTTTTAAAGATTTTTTGATGTGGACTATTTTTTTTAAGTCTTTATTGAATTTGTTACAATATTGCTTCTGTTTTATGTTTTGGTTTTTTGGCCAGGAGGCATGTGGGATCTTAGCTCCCTGACCAGGGATTGAACCCTCACTCCCTGCATTGGAAGGTGAAGTCTTAACACTTGGGTTAAGAGGGTTAAGTCTTAACCCACCAGGGAAGTCCCCACAGCTCTTTATAATGGAGTAATGTTACATTTTGTGGGTGTACCACAGGCTGTTTATCCATTCACCTGCTGAAGGATTGAAAAATGTGTGCACTCCAATATTCATTGCACCATTATTTACAATAGCCAAGATATGGAAGCAATCTGTGTCCATGGAGAGACAAATGGATAAAGAAGAATATATATATATATATATATATATATATAGTACGATATATACATATATATAAGTATCACACAATGGAATATTGAAGCCAAATCCAGCCTCTGTATCCCAACACCAAATTAAATCTCGGAAACAGAGTTTGGGTGAAGTAAAAGGGTTGTTCCCATCTTTGGCAAGCAAGGATAAAGCTGCTATAAACATTCATGTACAAGGTTTTGTGTGAATATAAGTTTTCCTTCCACTTGCATAAATATCTAGAAGTGGTATTCTAAGATATACAAAATATATATTTGTTGCTGGGTCATATGGTCACTCTATTTTTAACTTTTTGAGGAACTGCCAAACTGTTTTCCACAGTGGCTATACCATTTTACATTGTTGTAAGGGTTCCAGTTTCTCTATATCCTAACCAGGACTTATTTGTCTTTTTTATGCTATTATAGATACCTCAGTGCCTGTGAAGTGGTACATTATTGTAGTTTTGATTTCATTTCCCTAAAGACTAATAATGTTGAGCAGCCTTTCATGTGTTTGTTGGCATTTGTATAAATTCTTTATGGAAATACCTATTCAAATCCTTAGCCCATTTAAAAAACTGGGTTTGGGCTTCCCTGGTGGCACAGTGGGTGAGAGTCCGCCTGCCGATGCAGGGGATGCGGGTTCGTGCCCTGGTCCGGGAGAATCCCGCATGCCGCAGAGCAGCTGGGCCTGTGAGCCATGGCCACTGAGCCTGTGCGTCCGGAGCCTGTGCTCCGCAATGGGAGAGGCCACAACAGTGAGAGGCCCGTGTACTCCAAAAAAAAAAAAACAAAAAAAACTGGGTTATTCATCTTTTTATTGTTGAGTTTTAAATGTTCTTTATATATTCTGGATACTAGACCCTTACCAGGTATCTGATATGCAGATATTTTCTCCCTTTCAATGGGTTGCCTTTTTACTTTCTTGGTAGTGTACTTCGATGCACAAAAGTTTTTCATTTTGATGAAGTCTAATGTATTTTGCCCATCCCCCACCTCACTCCTTTCTAGCAAACACCCTTTTGTTCTCTATATCATGAGACTGCTTTTGTTTTGTTTTGTTTGTTTGTTTGGTTTGTTTTGGTACTTAGATTCCACATGTAAAGGAGATTGTGCAGTATTTGTCTTTCTCTGCCTGACATATTTCACTTACCATAATACCCTCTAGATCCATTCACATTGTTGCAAATGGGAGGATTTAATCTTTTTTAAGGCTGAGTAATATTGAAACTGAGCAGGACCCTCTGGGGCTCTTGGGCACAAAAGTCTTTCTATGTCCCCTTCTCTGAGTTCCAAAGGTCAGGTTCAAACAGTTACTAATCAGGGAAGGGAAGGGATATGGAGACAAGGGAGGAGCAGTCAAGAAACAATAGTGCAGCCCTGGGGCAGGTCCTGGTTTCCCCTCAAGGTATAGTCATAACAATATCTTTGAGCTCTTCTGCAGAACTAAAACCCCCACCAAATGGAAGATGTTAACTACTTGATGAAGCACTCTTCATTCTTGAGGTCACAGGTCCCCCATCACCACCTGACACCAGATGATCTCTAGAGTGAAGGAATGCAGGCCATGCAAGCACCCTGATCCTTATCAGCAACCCTGCTCCTGGACTACAAAGACTCCTCACAACTCCCCCTGCTCCCCTGGTTGGGACACACAGTTTTGACAGCATTAACCCACCATCTCCCCCTTTGCCTGGCAAAGCAATAAAGCTATTCTTTTCTACTTCACCCAACCTCTGTTTCTGAGATTTAATTTGGTGTTGGGGTACAGAGGCTGGATTTGGCTTCAATATTCCATCATATGATGTATATATATATATTCTTCTTTATCTATTTGTCTCTCCATGGACACTTAGGTTGCTTCCATATCTTGGCTATTGTAAAAAATGGTGCAATGAACATTGGAGTGCACACATTTTTCAAATTAGTGTTTTTGTTTCCTTCTGGAAAATACCCACATGTGAAATTTCTGGATTTTATGACAGTTTAATTTTTGAGGAAACTCCATATTGTTTTACATAGTGGCTGCACCAATTTACAGTTGCACCAACAGTGCACAGGGATTTCCTTTTCTATACAACTCACAAACACTTGTTATTTGTTGTCTTTATTATGATAGTGAGAAATAAAATATTGCCTGCCATATCAGTAAACAAAGGATGTCACAGTCATCAGCAATTGCAGCCCTCCAACAGTGAGCCAGTGAGCCCTAAGGGAACTCAGGAAGGAAACAAAGAATACCTGCCATCTAGCAGCCACCAGACTTCAGCCACTCCCAATGGTGAGCCCTGAAGAAACTCAGGATGTGAAAACACAGGATACTGGCCCCAGATAGCTAAAGTGCACATAAAACAAAAGATTTCAGTGAGCCCAGGATCTTGCCTCTTCCCATACATAGAAAAGCGCTAAATTACTTAACTTGAGATATCTAGTTTTTTCTAATTAACAGTAGTGTTTTATTCCTACCACCTGCCATTGGTTGCCAAACTCCTATATATCCTAGCTTCCCCCTTCACCTCCTCAGGGCAGTTTTCTCAGGGTTACTTGAGCTGCTGCCTCCGGCTTGAAGTCCTAAAAATTTCTGCCAAATAAAACATAACTCTCTCTTCAATATATGCAAATCTATCAATGTGATAAACCATATTAACAAATTGAAGGAGAAAAACCATATGATCATCTCAATAGATGCAGAGAAAGCTTTGACAAAATTCAACACCCATTTATGATAAAAACCCTTCAGAAAATAGGCATAGAGGGAACTTTCCTCAACATAATAAAGGCCATATATGACAAGCCCACAGCAAACAACATCCTCAATGGTGAAAAACTGAAAGCATTTCCACGAAGATCAGGAACAAGACAAGTTTGCCCTCTCTCAACACTCTTATTCAACATAGTTTTGGAAGTTTTAGACACAGCAATCAGAGAAGAAAAGGAAATAAAAGGACTCCAAATCGGAAAAGAAGAAGTAAAGCTGTCACTGTTTGCAGATGACATGACACTATACATAGAGAATCCTAAAGATGCTACCAGAAAACTACTAGAGCTAATCAATGAATTTGGTAAAATAGCAGGATACAAAACTAATGCACAGAAATCTCTGGCATTCCTATATACTAATGATGACAAATCTGAAAGTGAAATCAAGAAAACACTCCCATTTACCATTGCAACAAAAAGAATAAAATATCTAGGAATAAACCTACCTAAGGAGACAAAAGACCTGTATGCAGAAAATTATAAGACAGTGATGAAAGAAATTAAAGATGATACAAATAGATGGAGAGATATACCATGTTCTTGGATTGGAAGAATCAACATTGTGAAAATGACTCTACTACCCAAAGCAATCTATAGATTCAATGCAATCCCTATCAAACTACCACTGGCATTTTTCACAAAACTAGAACAAAAAATTTTGCAATTTGTATGGAAACACAAAAGACCCCGAATAGCCAAAGCAATCTTGAGAACGAAAGAAGGAACTGGAGGAATCAGGCTCCCAGACTTCAGACTATACTACAAAGCTACAGTTATCAAGACGGTATGGTACTGGCACAAAAACAGAAATATAGTTCAATGGAAAAGGATAGAAAGCCCAGAGATAAACCCACGCACATATGGTCACCTTATCTTTGACAAAGGAGGCAGAAATGTACAGTGGAGAAAGGACAGCCTATTCAATAAGTGGTGCTGGGAAAACTGGACAGCTACATGTAAAAGTATGAAATTAGATCACTCCCTAACACCATACACAAAAATAAGCTCAAAATGGATTAAAGACCTAAATGTAAGGCCAGACACTATCAAACTCTTAGAGGAAAACATAGGCAGAACACTCTATGACATAAATCACAGCAAGGTCCTTTTTGACCCACCTCCTAGATTAATAGATTAATTAAAAATAAACAAATGGGACCTAATGAAACTTCAAAGCTTTTGCACAGCAATGGAAACCATAAACAAGACCAAAAGACAACCCCTCAGAATTGGAGAAAATATTTGCAAATGAAGCAACTGACAAAGGATTAATCTCCAAAATTTAAAAGCAGCTCATGGAGCTCAATAACAAAAAAACAAACAACCCAATCCAAAAATGGGCAGAAGACTTAAATAGACATTTCTCCAAAGAAGATATACAGAGTGACAACAAACACATGAAAGAATGTTCAACATCATTAATCATTAGAGAAATGCAAATCAAAACTACAATGAGATATCATCTCACACCAGTCAGAATGGCCATCATCAACAAATCTAGAAACAATAAATGCTGGAGAGGGTGTGGAGAAAAGGGAACACTCTTGCACTGCTGGTGGGAATGTGAATTCGTTCAGCCACTATGGAGAACAGTATGGAGGTTCCTTAAAAAACTACAAATAGAACTGCCATATGACCCAGCAATCCCACTACTGGGCATATACCCTGAGAAAACCAAAATTCAAAAAGAGTCATGTACCAAAATGTTCATTGCAGCTCTATTTACAATAGCCCGGAGATGGAGACAACCTAAGTGTCCATCATCAGATGAATGGATAAAGACGATGTGGCACATATATACAATGGAATATTACTCAGCCATAAAAAGAAACGAAATTGAGCTATTTGTAATGAGGTGGATAGACCTAGAATCTGTCATACAGAGTGAAGTAAGTCAGAAAGAGAAAGACAAATACCGTATGCTAACACATATATATGGAATTTAAGAAAAAAAAATGTCATGAAGAACCTAGGGGTAAGACAGGAATAAAGACGCAGACCTACTGGAGAATGGACTTGAGGATATGGGGAGGGGGAAGGGTGAGCTGTGACAGGGCGAGAGAGTGGCATGGACATATACACACTAACAAACCTAGTAAGGTAGATAGCTAGTGGGAAGCAGCCACAGGGCACAGGGATATTGGCTCGGTGCTTTGTGACAGCCTGGAGGGGTGGGATAGGGAGGGTGGGAGGGAGGGAGACGCAAGAGGGAAGAATATGGGAACATATGTATATGTATAACTGATTCACTTTGTTATAAAGCAGAAACTAACACACCATTGTAAAGCAATTATACCCCAATAAAGATGTTAAAAATAAATAAATAAATAAAAAATAAATAGTATCTCAAAAAATATATATATATATATAACTCTCTACTTTTAGGTTGCATTTTTTTTTCAGTCAACAATAAGCATGAGGTGGTATCTCATTGTGGTGTTGATTTGAATTTCCCTGATGGTTAGTGATGTTGAGCATCTTTTTTCTTGTCTATTGGCCATCTGTCTGTCTTTGGAAAAAATGTCTATTCAGGTCCTCTGCCTATTTTTTCATTGTGTTGTTTGTTTCTTTGATGCTGAGTTGTACGAGTTCTTTGTATATTTTGGATATTGACCACTTGCAGAGATACTGTTTGCAAATATCTTCTCCCATTTGTTGGCTGCCTTTTGGTTTTGCTAATAATTTCCCTCACTGTGCATAAGCTTTTTAGTTTGATATTGCCCTCTTTGTTTTGGCTTTTGTTTCCCTTGTCTGAGAAGACATAACAAAAAAAAATATTGTTAAGACCAATGCCAAAGAGCATATTGCTTATGTTTTCTTCTGGGAGTTTTATGGTTTCAAGTCTTACATTTAAGTCATTAGTTCATTTTGAGTATACTTTTTATTTGTGGTATAGAAAGCAGTTCAATTTGATTCTTTTGCATGTAGCTGACCAGTTTTTCCAACACCATTTATTGAAAAGGCTGTCTTTTCTCCATTGTATATTCTTGCTTCCTTTGTCATAGATTAATTGACCAATAAGTGTCAATTCATTTTTGGGCTCTTTATTCTTCTCCATTGATAAATGTGCTTTTTTTTGTGCCAGTATCATACTGTTTTAATTACTGTAGCTTTGTAGTATAGTTTAAAATCAGGGCAAATGATACCTCCAGCTTTGTGCTTCTTTCTCAAGATTGTTTTGGCTATTTGTGGTCTTTTGTTTTTTCATACAAATTTTAGAATTATTTGTTCCTATTCTGTGAAAAATGCCACTGATAGTTTGATAGAGATTGCATTGAATCTGTAGATTGTCTAGACTAATAAGGTCATTTTAACAATGTTAATTTTTCTAATCCATGAGTATGGTATATCTTTCCTGTTGTTTGTGTTATCTTCAGGTTTTTTCATCAAGGTCTTATAGTTTTCTGAGTGCAAGTCTTTTTTTTTTTTTTTTTTTTGGTGGTACACAGGCCTCTCACTGTTGTGGCCTCTCCCATTGCGGAGCACAGGCTCCGAACGCGCAGGCTCAGTGGCCATGGCTCATGGGCCTAGCTGCTCCGCGGCATGTGGGATCTTCCCGGACCAGGGCACGAACCCATGTCCCCTGCATCGGCAGGTGGACTCTCAACCACTGTGCCACTAGGGAAGCCCCTGAGTGCAAGTCTTTTATCTACTTGTTAGATTTATTCCCAGAATTTTATTCTTTTTGATACAATTGGAAATGGGACTCTTTCTTTAATTTTTTTTTCTGATAGCTCAATGTTGGTATGTAGAAATGCAACAGATTTCTGTGCATTAATTTTGTATCCTGAACTTTACCAAATTCATTGATGAGCTCTAGTAGTTTTCTTTAGGATTTCTATGCATAATATCTTGTCATCTGCAAACAACGACAGTTCTACTTCTTCCTTTTTGAATTGGATTCTTTTTATTTATTTTTCTAGTCTGATTGCTGTGGCCAGGACTTCCAATACCGTGTTGAATAAAAAAGTGGTGGGAGTGAGCATCCTTGTCTTGTTCCTAATCTTAAAGCAAATGCTTTCAGCTTTTCTCCATTTTATATGATGTTAGCTGTGAGTTTGCCATATACGACTTTTATTATGTTGGGGTATGTTCCCTTTATGCTCTCTTTGTAGAGGCTTTTTTTTTGTCAAAAATGGTTGTTGAATTTTGTTGAAAGCTTTTTCTGCATCTATTTAGATAAAGATATGGTTTTTATTCTACAACTTGTTAATGTGGTGTGTCACATTGATTGATTTGTGGATATTGAAAAATCCTTGCATCCCTGGGATAAATTGCACTTGATCATAGTGTATGATACTTTTAATGTTTTGTTGGATTTAGATTGCTAATACTTTGTTAAGGATTATTGCATCTATGTTCATCTGTGTTATTGGTCTATAACTTTCCATTTTTGTGATATCTTTGTCTGGTTTTAGTATCATGGTGATTCTGACCTTGTAGAATGTGTTCAGAAGCATTCCTTCCTCTGCAATTTTTTGGAATACTTTGAGAAGGATAGGTGTTAACTCTTCTCTAAACATTTGGTAGAATTCACCTGTGAAGCCATCTAGTCCTAGACTTTTGTTTCTTGGGAGTTTTTGTTTGTTTGTTTGTTTGTTTTTGTTTTGTTTTGTTTTGTTGTGGGTACGCGGGTCTCTCACTGTTGTGGCCTCTCCCGTTGAGGAGCACAGGCTCCAGACCCGCAGGCTCTGCGGGCCATGGCTCATGGGCCCAGCCACTCTGCGGCATGTGGGATCTTCCCAGACGGGGGCATGAACCCGTGTCCCCTGCATCAGCAGGCAGACTCTCAACCACTGGGCCACCAGGGAAGCCCTCTTGGGAGTTTTTAACTTACTGATTCAATGTCATTACTGGCAACTAAACTGTTCATATTTTCTATTTCTTTCTGGTTCAGTCTTGGGAAATTGTACATTTTTAAGATTTTGTCCATTTCTTACAGGTTGTCCATTTTATTGGCAGGTAGTTGTTCATAGTAGTCTCATGATCCTTTGTATTCTGTGGTGTCAGTTTTAACTTTGCCTTTTTTATTTCTGATTTTATTGATTTGAGCCATCTCCTTTCTTTTTTTCTTGATGAGTCTAGCTAAAGGTTTATCCATTTTGCTTACCTTTTGAAAGAACCAGCTGGTAGTTTCATTGATCTTTTCTATTTTTTTGTTGTTTGTTTTTAGTCTTTATTTGATTTATTTCTGCTCTGATCCTTATGATTTCTTGCCTTCTGCTAACTTTGGGTTTTGTCTGTTCTTCTTTTTCTAGTTTCTTTAGATGTAAGTTTAGGTTGTTTATTTGAAGTTTTTCTTGTTTCCTGATGTAGCTTGTGTCATTATAAATGTCCCTCTTAGATCTGCTTTTGCTGCATCCCATAAATTTTGGATCATTGTGTTTTCATTTTCATTTGTTTCCAGGTATTTTTTATTTCTTCCTTGATTTCTTCAGTGATTCATTGGTTGTTTAGTAGCATATTGTTTAGCCTTCAGGTGTTTGTGTTTTTTGTCTTTTTTTTTTCATGAAGTTGATTTCTAGTGTCATAGCATGGTTGGAAAAGATACTTGATATGATTTCAATTTTCTTAAATTTACTGAGGCTTGTTTTCTGGCTTAGCATGTGATCTATCCTGGAAAATGTTCCATGTGCATTTGAAAAGAATGTGTATTCTGCTGCTTTAGGATGGAATGTGATAGATATAGATATAGACATAGATATAGTTACAGATATAGATGATATGGATATAGATATCCCTCTGGCCTAATGAATCTTTAATGCCAATGTTTCCTTATTGATTTTCTGTCTGGATGATGTGCCCATTGATGTGAGTGGAGCTGTAAAGTCCCCTACAATTATTGTGCTATTGTTGATTTCTCCATTTATGTCCATTAATATTTGCTTTATATATTTAGGTGCTACTGTTTTGGGTGCATATATATTTATAATTGCTATATCTTCTACTTGGATTGATCTGTAGTGTCCTTCTTTGTCTCTTACAACAGTCTTTATTTTAAAGTCTATTTTGTCTGATGTAAGTATTGCTACTCCAGCTTTCTTTTGATTTCCATTTGCATGTAATACCTTTTCCATCCCTTTACTTTCAGTCTGTGTGTGTCTTTAGACCTGAAGTGAGTTTCTTGTAGGCAGCATATATATGGGTCTTGGTTTTTTATCCATTCATTCATTCTATGTCTTTTTTTTTTTTTTTTTGCGGTATGTGCGCCTCTCACTGTTGTGGCTTCTCCCGTTGCGGAGCACAGGCTGCGGACATGCAGGCTCAGCGGCCATGGCTCACAGGCCTAGCCACTCCACGGCATGTGGGATCTTCCCAGAACCGATGTCCCCTGCATCGGCAGGCAGACTCTCAACCACTGCACCGCCAGGGAAGCCCCCATTCTATATCTTTTGATTGGAGCATTTAGTCCATTTACATTTAAGGTAATTATTGATAGTTATGTTATTATTATAATCTCCAATTGATGTTGGCAAAATTCACAGCATACCTCCCATCAAAATTCAATAGACCTCTCAAAATCTCTTCCCAGAATTATCAATACCTTATAAGTAAAGAAGCCCTTCAAGGTGTAAATCCCATAATAGAAGATCACAAGGTGTTAGGATCTGGGCCTCATTATCTCTTGTACCAGTCCCTGTAACACTTCCACTTTACCAGTGAGAAAACCTAAGGGCCTAGGGTGGAGGTTTGTTCAGGACCTCCAGGCAATAAACAACATTGCTATCCCTCAACACCCTCTTGTTTCTAACCTTCACATATTACTAACATCCATTCCCACTGCAAGTAAATTCTTTACTGTAATTGATTTATGCAGTGCATTCTTTAATATTCCAGTTAATTAAACTAGCCAATACCTTTTTGCATTCACTTGGGAAGAAGTACAACTTACTTGGACAGTAATATCTCAGGGTTATATTGAAAGTCTTTATTTTTCACAAATCCTGAAGGCTGATCTGGATGACATAAAGTTTCCTAGAGGTTCTACGTTGTTACAATATATGGATTATTTGCTTCTTTGCTCTCCTTCTGAAGCTGCCTCACAAAAGCATCCACTTGCTAAAGCTTTTACCCTTAAAAAGGCATAAGATCACCAAAGTAAAATTGCAATTTGCCAAAACCCAGGGTTGATATTTAGGGCATATGATATTAGAACAAGGGCTGTATCTAGACCCAGATAGACATCATGGTGTCCTAAGTTTCCCAAAACTCAAAACTAAGTACCAATTGTGAGGTTTTCTCAGGTTAGTTGGTTATTGCCAAAACTGGATTACAAATTTCTCTCTTATGGCCAAACCTATATGTCTTACTCAGCAATAACAACCCCAATCCAATTTTATGGGAAGAATCAGATGACATAGACTTCAAGCTTTAAAGAAGAGTTTGATGAACCCACCTGCCCTTAGGCATCCCATTTATCATATTCCCTTTTTCCTTTTTGTATATGAAACGGAAGGGAATTCCATTGGAGTACTTACCCAAAAGCACAAGGACCACCATCAACCCATAGGTTATTATAGCTGGCAACTGGACCCTCTCGCACCATGTGGCATGGGGATACCCTCCTTGCCTCAGTCATTACAACCACTGACCTTTTTGTTAAAGTCACGAGAAAATCCTAAATTCTTATGACACAATGTTTTTCAGCCAGCCATCTCACCTCCTATGAAGTCTTTTTGTTAACTGCTCCTCACATAGCTCTTTTTACATTGTAATAATCTTAACCTTAACCTAGCTACACTTCTCTCCTCCATCACCAGTGAAGCACTTCAAACTACTTAATGCTGATGGGCCACCTCCTGACTCCTTGTGATGATCTACAGGAAATTCCATTGGTAATGCTGGTTTCTCATTGTTCACTGTTGGTTTTTACTTAAAAGGTTTCAATGGCAAATATTGTGTTGGGTATGTTATTACAACTCCTTTTGATGTTGTTGAGGCAGCATATTTAGCTCTTGCTACTTCTGTTCAACAGGCTGAATTATACAATTTTACATGGCATTGTACCTTAGCCAAGGACAACACTACCAATATTTATACTGACAGTAGATATGCATTCAGAGTAGCTCATGATTTTGGAATGTGGAAGCAATGTGACTTCCTTACAACCAGTGGACGTAAAATTTTAAATTGTCCCTATGTTCAGGAATTATTAAATGCAGTACTTTTACCTGCCATTATTATCAAGATTCTGGGGATTTCTAAACTTGGCTCTCTGGAAGCTAAGAGAAATCACCTTGTTTATATTTTTTTGCAAGGAATGCTACCCTTAAGGAGACCAACAGCAAACAAACCTGTTATGTTCCAAAGGGATATTCCTCTAAATGATAATTTAGAAAAACTAGCTAGAGAGGCCCAACAATTGTCCTCAGAAAAGGAAAAACAAGATTAGAAATTCAACAATTGTTGATTTGATTTAAAAAAAAAAGAGAGAGAGAGAGAGCTCTGATTTGGACCAAATAACACCCAGTCCTATCAGAGACTATGATTTCCATTCCTCACCACTGTACATGCATTAAACCATTGATCTACTAACAAAATGATAGCCTTCATGAATTAATATCAGTGGGGAACCATTAACAAGGCTGCAAAAGTGCCTACCTCACTTGTCCCAATGGTCCAAAGTACAACCCAGGGAAGGCTGTTCTTACTGCTCTTGGACATTTTATACTGCCTAATAGACCATTAGTGGTCTGGCAAGTATATTTCATACAACTTCCTCCTCTACTGGATATAAATATGTTCTAGCTATGGTCTGTATGTTTTCATGCTGGACTGAAGCCTTCACTTGCAGACAGGCTACTTGCATCTTCCTTGGCAAAAGTTCTTTTGGAAAAGATTATCCCTTCTTGCAGAACTCCTCTTGAACTTCATAGTGATTGAGGAACACATTTTACTGGCCAGGTGATTTGACAAGTCTGCAGTGTTGCCTGGTTTTACAACATTTTCACTGTGTTTATTACCCTCAATTCTCTGGTTTAGTCAAATGCAATAACTGCATTATGAAGACTCTATTGGCAAAATTTGTAGAAGCCCACCAAAAACATTGTTGTTGGTCCTTCTAAATCTCAGATCCACCTCCTTTGGGGACTCATAAACTCTCACTCTTTGAGATAGTCACAGGATACCCAATGCACTTGGCTCCTGCCTCTTTTGACCCACAACTGATAAGGAGAGATACTCCAATATTGCAGAGGTCTGGTTGCTTCTATTAAAAATATCCATGTTTTGTTAGAACAGTGTTTTCATGGTGTGCCCTCAGGAGACAAAGACCTTAAGCATCACAGTTTGCAACCTTTAGATTTCCTCTTTTAGAAAAAGATACCTCCAGAAGAACTCTCTTCAACTTCACTGGAAAAGTTCCTATCAGGTACTGTTAATCAAACTTTGTGCCACCAGACTCCAAGGAATAGACTCATAGATTCAGGTGACACACCTAAAGAAAGTGCCAAACCCTGACTGGACCTGCCCATCATCTGGTGACCTGAAAGTAAAGATTTCGTGGAATTGAAGTGGATGACATCTGATGAGACAGCTTTCCCAAGATATTCAGACCAGGCCAGTTGGATGTTTGTGGCCAAACCTTTACTGATGACCTAATGCTTCAGATGATTTCCAATGTCTATGATCTTCACAATATATGGACTTTAGATAAAAAGCGCCTGAGAGTGCACCCTCCTAGCCCTCTTTCTTACTCAAATGTGACCTCAATAGGTTTCCATTCTGTGCACTTTCCCTCTGATGTGAGACACTACATCCAGGAAAGTTCCTTCCTGACTTGGAGGGAAAACAAGCTGTTGAAATTAGAAAGCATGACTCTTGATCATTGGTGCTTTCAGAGAAAGATGTCAACCAAAAGGAGGAAATGTAAAAAATTAATAAACAGAAACTTGAAATAGAGCCGGGAGACCAGAGGGGGGTGTCCCCATGCCCTGTGATGATAGCAGAGCCCAACAGAAAAAAGAAAGACTCCTCTTCTTTCCTCACAATGACTCAGCCAATGAAAAACCATGGACTCTTTGTTTACTATAGCCCTCCCTCCTAACTTCCTTTTTCCCTCTATAAAGGTGTTTTCCTAGCCTTGCTGTGTGGGGATTTATATATGGCTCTCCATAGTTGCAGACCCCAAGTCGCAATTGTCTGCTGATCCCAAATAAACTCATCTTTGCTGGAGAAATATCTGGTAGTCTGTTTGTTTCAGGTCAACAATGTGATTTCTTTTTGTTTTGCTTTATTTTTAAAAGATCACACTGGATTCTTCCTGGAGAAGAGATTGGTTATGGGGTGAGGTAAAGGAAAGATAAGAAAGAAACTAGTTAGGAGCAGTAATTTAGGAGGACTAAACCTAGGATTAAATAGTATATTCATATTCTCTGAATAAAAGTTAATTACAACCAACAGAAATGAAATTTTGCAACTTTAATTCATTCTCTAAAGAAGACAATTTTTTGTACATCTGTGAGCACTTTCTCCTTCACCTGCCTTTTTATTTTTTTTATAACAAATGTCAAAAATTATAGCAAAGCATACAAACACACACATATATGAAAACTTCAGTGTTAATGCTTCAGTAAGGATTTGCAGGACACAAAATTAAAGCAGAACTTTCTCCCTTTTAAGTGAATATACTGTCTAATATATGCTATAACTTATTGCAGAGTATGTCAATAACTTGTAGATGAAAGCAAAACATGTTTTCAAGTGTTTTCCCATTCATATATATGTACTCTCTCTACTTTTATTCAAGTCTTCTATTTTACATCATTCAATGTCATTTCGTGACTATATTTATTAAGATCCTACAGATTACTTACACTTACTCTAAGGTGTTTTGTTAATTGTACATCTAATGTAAAGGATATTATAATATTATTCTCTTTGTATTTTTACGGCTTCTTGATGATTTAAAAGGCTTCCATTAGAACACATATTCAGTAGGTAGCTAACCATCTTTGTAAACTGTTAATTTCTAATATTTGTTACAGTTTACTCTTGGTTTTTCTATGTACATAATTACAGTCTTGAAAATAATGACACATGTGTTCTTTCTTTCCTTTTATGCCTTATTTCTTTGGCAAATGCCTCCAAAATAATATTAAAAGAGAGTGGAGATATCTTTAAAGGGACTACATGAAAGTGATAATTTCATATGGTTAAATTTTAAATATTAAAATTTTTTATTAAATATGATTAGGATAAATAATCTATCTAAAAGACAGCAATTGTCAGTTACTAGACTTTTTTACAATATTGAACATTTCTACTCACAAAAAAGATAATGCCAAATACGATTCATCTCAATAGAAAGGTTAAAAGTAAAGAATGAAGAAAGATATATCTGTAATGATAATCCAAAAGGAAATTGATGTAGCTATATTTTAATCTAACAGAATAGACTAGACTTTAAGGCAATATCATTACTTGGGATCAAATGGATATTTTTGGTATTATAGTAGAGATTAAAGAAATAGAAAACAAACATACAATAAAGATAATTAACAAGGCCAAAAGTTGTTCTTTGAAAAGACAAATAAAATATGATAACATCTCTGGCAAGATTCCAATAGGAATAAAAAGACACCACACATAAACAATATTAGAAATAAAACATGAAACATTACTACAGATACTGCAGAAATTTTAAAAATAAAAAGAGGATACTACGAAAAACTTTGTTTTAATTTTCTAAAATGTAGATGAAATTACTGCTTTCTTGAAAAAATTAATCTTACCAAAACAGACCCTAAAAGATATAGAGAACTTCTGGCAGCAGGAATATGGTTACATCATATTCTTTTTGTTTATTTGTTTGTGCTCTTGATATCCACAATAACATTTATGAAAACCAAACAAAGGAGGTAGGATAGCAAAGGTGAGGGGTGGGAGAGTGGGAATTCTGCAACATTTTCAACTGAAAAGTGAAAAGGAATCGCTATGAATCCCAGAACGGAGGAAGGCTTGGCCAAACACAAAAGAGCCACGGGCCCCATGTGGGGCCAGTGGCTGCTGAATAATGGCAAAGGAAAAAGTATGGAATAACCCCGGAAGTCATGGAATGCAAAATCATGAAAACTTACCACCTCCACCCTCACCATAAAGAAAGTTCAAACTAAGCAATAATCTAATGACTGAATCTGAGAAAAAAAACTAATGTTACTCAGAAAAGTTCTCACAGGCTTCTAGTCACAATTAAGTATGATTTATGGGGAAACATTAAGCAGGAAGCAGTACAGAAGCAACCCAAATCACTTAGGATCCCAGAAAGATCAAACAAAAAGTTTCCTTTGCAAAGAAAAAAGATCTACCCTAAAGAAAAACTAATGATAAGAAAACTTAAATTGAGCATTGTGGGATCACAGGACAAAGAAGGTTCAGAGATTGGAAGGATTGAGGAGAGGAAGGCAGACCTTAAAGAGTACTGTAAAAGGAACCGGTAGTGATGTAGAGCTCTGACCCATACAGAGACCAAGACTAGAAGCCTTCTCCAATCAGACTTAATCCTGAGGAACAGAGGATTAAGAGAGAAGAGAAGTAAGAGAAGTGGATACACAAAGAATATTTTTGATACTTTTAAGATAAAGATACTTTTATTTTCAAGAAGGTGCCCTTGAGCCGTGAAGTTGAGGCAGCTACCCTGGACCATTTGCTGCAACCACGCAGTGTTCTCCTAATAAAACAAAAAGACTTGAGGAAATGTTTATATTAAGTGAATAATATTCCAACAAATAATGAAAACAACCAGGAAAAAAGAAGGCAACAACCAGACAAAAAGAAATATAAAGATGAAAACTGTGGCACTGGGTGTCACCTCCCCCATATTTGATGCTTGTCTGCCCCACTTTCAGTATCTTCACATCATTGCCAAGAGCATTTTATGGCTGCTGGAGTCCTGCTGCTGTACTTCCAGAGCTGGTGGAAGTGCCACAGAATGAAGGCTCTCAACTAGTGAGGGGAGCTGATAAATGTTTAGCTCAAACACTCTGTGGTAGGATCATTCTGGAGAGTATCTTTGTCTTAGCTTTCAGAGTTCCCTAGAGGGACTGTGCTCCAGTTACCCAGAAAGGAAACTTTCTTGATAACACACTCTTAGTTGTCTATCTTCACTTCCTGGCCTCACTGTTTCCATCATCTCTATTTGTGTTTCCTCCACCTTCCAGATAAACTACTTTACCTGAATTCTCTTTTTAAGGTTTGCTTCTAGAAAAATCGAAACTAAAGAGAAAAATTCTAACCTAATATTTCAAAATCATTTTAAATGAAAAAACACCTAAGAGTCATGAATACCATAAAGAGGAATAGAAAATAGAAAGGAGAAGAGTGAAATTTTCAAACAGAAATATAGAAAAGATAAAAAGGGCATGAGAGAAAGGAATACAGGTAGATTTGTAAGAGGGCTCAACATATTTAACACTGAAATCCTCCAGCAAGAACACTAAAACAATGAAACGGACACATATTTCAAACTAAAATTCAAAGAAGCTTTTAAAATATTTAAGTTTATATATTGAAAGCACCCTACATAAGTGAAAGAAGTCAGTCTCAAAAGGTTATACATTGTATGATTCCAACTGTATGACATTCTGGAAAAGGCAGAACTATGCACACAGTGAAAAGAGCAGTAGTTGCTGGAGGCCCAGGGAGAGGGAGGGATGAATAGGCAGAGCACAGGAGATTTTTAGGGCATTGGAACTATTCTGTATGTTACTGAAATGTTGGGTATGTGACATTATACATTTATCATAACTCAGAGAGTGAACCCTGATGTAAACTATGGACTTTAGTTAATAATGCATCAATATTGGTTCATCAATGATAACAAATGTACCACACTAATGCAGTAAGTTAATAATATAGGAAACTGTGTTGAGAGAGAGAAATAGTATATGAGGATGCTCTGTACTTTCTGCACAATTGTTGTGTAAACCTAAAACTGCTATAAAAAATAAAGTCTATGAATTTAAAGTAATGTTAAAACTGTTATCTTGATTTCAGGAAAGATATGCAATCTAATGGAAAAGTATTAACTAAGAAAAATCACAAAATGCAGTGTTTCTACAGGGGATGTTTTTGTCACTTGGCCTGTGAAATGCTCAGGCCATGTGGTCAAAGGTGATTTCAGTGCTAAGTTACTTTGGGAATCCTTGCACATTTTATTTCTTTTAGATATTTATAACACTCATTAGCATATTTAAAGCTCTGAGAAGTCTCGAAATAATGCATCTCTTTAAACCAGGATTTTGGACTTAGTAGAACCCTGAATCCATTGATTTTGCTTTGGATATTGTTGTTGTCATCCTAAATAATACTCTTACCAATATGTCAGGCAAGAGGGTGACACAGTGACCTAATTACATCATAATACCTTTCACTTTATCACATTTACATATTTCCAAACAACTCATTGTGTGTTTTTTCATCTTTCCAAAATAGGTGTTTTCCTTCCCCTAGAAGAAGATGCGGCCCACAGAGCTCAGGCAACATTGCAAGTTCACTAAGTGCAGATTCCCTCTTGGAATCTGCTTCACATCACTTTCTGTTGAGCTCACAGCTATGGGAGCATTGCTCAGCTGAGTCCATCAAAGTTCAGTTTGTCTTGTATACTGGAAATATGTTGGATGGAAGGGCCCTACAGAGGGGAGATACCATCCCTTAGGGTCCATGAGTGCCCAAGCATATTAAATAAATGCAGAGAATCATAGAAATAAAATAGTTCAATGTTACCTTTTCATAAATGGGAAAATTGAGGCCTGGTGACCTTAAATGATTTGTCAATTTGCAGAGTGAAGAGGCTGGTCTGAGTCTGGAGTGCATGACTGGCTCTTCAAGCCCCATCTCCACTTTAACCCACTGTTTCTCTTTCCCATCTCTGGCCCTTGCAGTCTCCCTTGTTAGTCTTCTTTTTGCCTCTTCTTCTGATGGTTGGAAGGCCCAGGACTCAATCACTGGACTTCTCGTTTCTATCTACATATGCTCCCTACACAACCCCATGGTTTCTAGCGGCTTCAGCTTTCCCTTCCCTATTCCCTCCCAGCCTTTCCCACTGCTCTCCATGCCCTGAAGGCTAACCTCCATGGGCTGCACTGCCTGGGCTTCCTTGCCTCTGACTTCTGGTTGGGTCCAGTCAATGGGAAGCACCTGTAGGAGGTCAGGGAGAAGGTGGAGAGAAATGTTGGGAGTATTAACTCCTTGGCTCCCAAACTGCCAGAATGTGGCCTTTACCTAAGGCAACTGCTCCTTTTGGGCAACGCTGCTTCCATGGCTTCAGCTGCTCCTGGATTCTTAAAACAGTTTCCCACTATTTTTATTCCCTGAGTGCTGATAGAGATCCCTGCTGGTGCCCTCTGTGAAACTCTCTTCAATTACCTTTGTCCTACCTTTTTTTTTTTCTTACCAGAACTTCTAAACCTACAGACAACATTTATTGGGTTGAAGACCCCCAAATGTGCATCTCCACCTCAGATATTACTCAAGAACGCAACATTCATATCTAATAGGCATTTCAAATTTAAAATACCTATTACCCAGCTCGTGATACATTTTTCTCCAATTTGATCTTTCCACAGACACATATTTTAGGTGGTGGGCCATCCTTTCAATTGTTCAGAACTTAGCTCCACTGTCTCTCTTACACCCACATCTAAACTGCAGCATAGTCTGTGGCTCTACCTTTGACCATTTTCAACACCTCCACTGCCACCATTTTGGCCCATACTGTCATCATCGCTTGTTTGGATTATTGCAACAGACCCCAGGCTTCTCTTGCTCCATGCAATCTCTTCTCGGCACAGGTCCTACTGAAAGGAAGTCATATGTCACTACTCTGCCCAAAACCTTCCAGTGGCTTCACCTGTCACTCAGAACCAATAACCAAATGTCTCTGTTACCTCCAGGGTCATGCGACTAGCCCTAAAGTTCTGTGTCCTCATTGTCTCAAGCCTCCATCACCCACTCCTCCAGCCACACTTGGCTCCTCCCTGACCCTTGAATATACTCAGTGCACCACTGCCCTTTGCCTCAGTGATCTTCCCCAGATTTCTGCAGGATTCACTCCCTCACTTTCTTCAAGTCCTGACTCCAGGGTCATTTTCCCTGGACATCCCTTTTTTTTACACCTTCTTTGGAGTATAATTTCTTTACAATGTTGTGTTAGTTTCTGCTGCACAACAAAGTGAATCAGCTATATGTATACATATATACCCATATCCCCTCCCTCTTGAGCCTCCCTCCCACCCTCCCTATCCCACCCCTCTAAGTCATCACAAAGCATCGAGCTGATCTCCCTGTGCTAGGCAACAGCTTCCCACTAGCCATCCATTTTACATTTGGTGGTGTATATATGTCAATGCTACTCTCTCACTTCATCCCAGATTCCCCTTCCCCCCCGTGTCCTCAAGTCTGTTCTCATGTCTGCATCTTTATTCCTGCTCTGTCAGTAGGTTCATCGGTACCATTTTTTTAGATTCCATATATATGTCTTAGCATACGGTATTTGTTTTTGTCTTTCTGAATTACTTCATTCTGTGTGACAAACTCTATGTTCATCCACTTCATTACAAATAACTCAATTTCATTCCTTTTTATGGATGAGTAATATTCCATTGTATATATGTGCCACATCTTCTTTATCCGTTCATCTGTTGATGGACATTTAGGTTGCTTCCATGTCTTGGCTATTGTAAATAGTGCTGTAATGAATGTTGTGGTACATGTATCTTTTTGAATTATGGTTTTCTCAGGGTATATGCCCAGTAGTTTCCTTGGACATCTTATCTGAAATTTCAAACTGCTCCACCATCAATACTTCCTCTCTACCTGCTTTGTCTTATTTTTCTCCTTCGCCTTATCACGAGCTAATATACTATATAAACAACTTGGTTTTCTTTTTCTTTTTAAAAAATGTCTTCCCACAAGAATGCAAGCTCCATGAAACATCATAGTTTTCTATTTTACAAATGAAAAAGCTGAGATGTAGGGAAGTAAAAGGATTTGAACAGTATTCCAGGGCTAGTGAGTGAAGTCTCCTGGGTCCAAATGATGAACTTGCTTGAATCTCCTCCAAAAGAGGAGATTCTTTAGGTAAGAGGTGGAAAACTGAATAGAACTTGTAGACCTGGAAACATGGGAAATAAGAGGCAGTTTTTAGGGGTGTTACAAAAATGCTACTTCATAACAGTAATTTATACACTTTTGGGGTGAAAGGAGGACTGTTTGTTTTAATTACATGCCTGAACCTCTCCCTCTTTGTATTAAAGTGTATCCTTCTTCCATAGGCCTGTGACCCAGATGAACATGGAGTGAGAATTAAGCAAAAGAGTAGAGAGCGGATAGTTACAGAGCACTTGGGCTCTACAGGCACACCATCTTCACATGCATTATCTAATTTCCTCTTCACTTACTTCCTATAGGAAATTACTGTTTAGGGATGAAGGATCAAAGGGCCTAAATCGCTTGTCCAGGGTCACCTGATTAGGAAGCTGTAATGTCAGTGCTTGAACTCCAAATTTGTCAGTTCCAATACTTGTACTCCTAACTACAGGTATTGGGGCTGACTCCTAACTACTCCTACCTAAAAAGTTCAGGTTTCTGTAGAACAGTGCAGGGAATCCCAGTTTCCAGAGTCATTTTATTACAGTCACATTGCAATAATTCCATATTGACTGTGTATTGGAAAATTTCTTTGCTTACTTTAGAAAATCCATTATGTTTCTTTTTAACCATGGGGCTCTTAGATGTTAATTTCTTCTGAGCACTTGAGAAGTATTTTAATTTATGCTGGCACTTGAATTAGTATGGTGTCATTTCAAAAGATGATGATAATTCAAAATTTTGAAGCATGGAAATTATCTGGTCAAAACAAAACCAGAAACTAACACAGGTAACATTGCAGTAGGTAGTATCTTTCCCTTGAGAAAGTTGCAAGAGATAACAAGTGTTAGTAAGGATGTGGAGAAAGGGGAACACTTTTGCACTATTGGTGGGAATGTAAATTGGTGCAGCCACAATGGAAAACAGCATGGAAGTTACTAAAAAAAGTAAAAGCAGAACTACCATATCATCCAACAATATCACTTCTGTGTATATACCCAAAGGAAATGAAAACAGGATCTTGAAGAAATATGTATACTCCCATATTCATTACAGCATTATTCACAATAGCCAAGATATGGAAACAACTGAAGTGCCCATCAAGGAATGAATGAATAAAGAATATATATGGGTATTATTCAGCCATGAGAAAGAAAGATATATTGCCCTTTGCAACAACATGGATAGACCTCGAGGGCATTATGCTAAGTGAGATAAGTCAGAGAAGGACAAATACTATATGATCTCACTTATATGTGGAATCTAAAAAATCAGACTCATAGAAATAGAGAGTAGAGTGGTGATTACATGAGGCTGTAGGTAGGGGAAATGGGGAGAGGTTGGTCGAAGAATACAAACTTCCAGTTATAAAATGAATAACCTCTGGTGATCTAATGTATAGCATGGTGATTACAGTTAATAATGCTATATTCCTATATACTTGAAAGAAGTTGCTAGGTGAGTAGATCTTAAATGTTCCCACCACGAAAATTAAATGGTAATTATGTGCTATGATACCGGTGTTAGCTAATTCTGAGGTGGTGATCATTTTCCTATATAAAAGTGTATCAAATCAACATGTTACACACCTTAAACTCACACAATTATATATGTCGATTACATATCAATAAAGCTAGAAAATAGAAGGAATATGTATCAGGTCTTTCTTTGATCAATAAAATAATTTTATTGTGTTTTAAAAAAATCACAAACAGTTCTTAGGTAAATCCAGCATCTTGTTTGTATAGTTGAACAACTCCTGTATCTTATCCATCAGCATGCTTTCTTACAGAAATAGGTACCATTCCAAAATTTCTGATATTCTTTATTTTTAACTTTCATGGTTTGATAAATCAATGCAGCTGAATTTGATACACATTCAATATCATTTCTTTAGAAAATTAATTCATTTTTCTGGCTTGAAACATCAAGCAAGCAACACCTGACTTCATTCAAACCCTGCAGATATGTTTTCACCCAAGAAATTGTGGATGTCAATGAGACATCTTCTCTCCTAATAAGAACATTGTTTGGAAAGTGAGTGCAGGCAGACCTCATCCTGTAATGGAGGCCCCATCACAACAGATAGTGCAAACAGTAGCCATTTCCTTTCCTTTTCCCTACCATTCATCAACCCAGAGCTGCTTGTTTTCCTTCCCAAGGAAGCTGAGCTTCACATTGATGTGATTGGAGTTCCTCTGCAGGATTCCTCTGGGATTCTTCATAAAATCTGGGTTTTCCTTCAGAGCAATGTTGACATTTTGTGAGATACCAACTCTCTGGTTGCTGAGAATGGTCGTCATTCTTGCAGCAGCTGCTGCAAAGAGAGGACCATGGTTTTTATTTCCACACCTTCCTTAGTTACTTTTTCTGAGCTCTACCTATGGTATGTGCTCCAGGCATGTTGAACTTTTACATCGGACATGTTGTCTCTGTTCTTTTTAGACCTTTTACTCATTTATGTGTTTACTCATCTACAATAAATTATTTCTTGTGTGTGTGTGTGTGTGTGTGTGTGTTTAAGCAGACATGGATATCTCCTTTCCTTGTTGCCAAAATATCTGGTTATCTGTAGTTGGATTTGCATTCCTATTTTTTAATATAGGCTGAGATGGCTATCAAGAGGCACAATGTGTGTGTCTGGGGGCAGCAAACAGAGTGTTTAGAAGGAAACCTGGTTTCTTTCTTTCTTTTAAATTATTGAGACTTGTTTAACGATCTAGGATATGCTCTATGTTTTCTTTCCTGCAAGAAAACCACTCTCTACTTGCCTTTTGAGAGGCAAAACATGTTTATATCCTGACTTGTTTAAGTTTCCAGGACTCTTTCTATGTGCAGCCAACAAATTGAAATAAGTATGTAAACACATATACTTTTAAAAATAGCATCACAGTATAAGCATTGTTATAAAATTTGCTTTTTTTATTTGACAATATATGTATTAAAAACCAATGGAATTATTTATCAATAAAAGAGTATCATATCTGCTTAAAAATAATTCTGGGTGGGAGGAGGAGGCAATTAAGTGGGTGAGGGCAGAGATGTAACAAGAATGGCCATGAGCTGACAGCAGTTGAAGCTTGGCAATGTGTAAAAGACTTCCCACATTTTGGACTTTTAGCAAGATCACCATGTACATCCTCATGTAAGTATCTTTGTGTATATGTATAATTATTTCTTTTTTATATTTTGAAAATATTTTATTGTGAAATAAAACATATACAGAAAATATACAAAACAGAAATATTTAATTCAACAATTTATCATAAAGAACACATCTGTCAAGACACAGTGATAACTTATTTTCTTGCTCTTTTGTTCAACTATGGCTTCAGCAATCAATATTGATCTTTGGTAAGAAACAAGCTTTGATTTAATTTTTCTATTTTATTCATTTTTTACCTCATTTATTTCTGCTCTTATATTTATTGCTGTCTTTTTGCTTCCTTTGCACTTACTTTGTTTTGTTTTGCTTTATTCTGTTTTAGCTAGCTCCTTAAGGTAAAATCTTGGGACACAAATTTAGACCCTCTTTCTTATCTAATAGAAGCATTTAAAGTTATACATTTTCCTCGAAGGACTGCTTTAACTTTACCCCACAATTTTTGATATATTGTATTTTCATTATCATTCAGTTTAAAATATTTTCTAATTTTCCTTGTGGTTTCTTTTTTGACCTGTGAATTATACAGAAATATGTTGTTAATTTCCAAATGCTTGGGAGATTTTTCAGAAAGCTTTTAGTCATTAATTTATAATTTAATTTAATGTGCTCAGTATGATTCAATACTTTTAAATTATTGAGACTTGTTTAATGATCTAGGAAATGCTCTATTTTTGTGCAACTTCTTCTTTAATTTTATCCATTATAACATTTTATGTCTTTTCTTGGAGTGTTTATTCTATTAAAATTCCATCAATTATTTATGTAATGGATTTAGATCTGCCATTTTACTTTTTGTCCCCTCTTTTGCTTGTTGTTGTTGTTTTGCTTCTTTCTCCTCCCTTTTCTGCCTTCTTTTGGATTAAATATATTTTAATTCCAGTTTTGTATATGTTGGTTTTTCAGCATAACTTCTCTGAATTTTTAACCACCCATGGAATATTAAAATATTCTTAATTTCTCATTGTCCTCATAAATTTAATATTGTATGATTTCACATAAGATGAAGAATCCCTGTAACTGCATATGTCCATTTGTCAACCCCCATTGTTTATGCTACAGTCATTGTACGTACTACATTTATAGATATCACATAACTCACAAAAAATAATCTAATGTTGCTTTTCAGTGGTGATATGCACTTCAAAAAACTAAGAAATAAACAATAGTCTTTTGTATTTATTCATATAGATATTTTTTCTTTCTTCCTGAAGATTTGAGTTCTAAGTTAGAATCGTTTCTCTTACTGAAGAATTTCCTTTAACATTTCTTGTAGTGCAGAATTTATTGATGCAATTATCTCTATTTTTTTAAATCTGAAAATAACTTCACTTCATTTATGGAATATACTTTTGTTGAATATAAGAATCTGGGTTCACAGGAGGTTTTTTTTCCTTTAAATTCTTTAAAGATTGTTTTTCTTTTTCCAACTCTTGAAAGAAGTCCCACTATCTTCTGGCTTCTGTTATTCCTATTGTGAAGTCACTGTTAATTTGGATCATTGTTCTCCTATATGTTTTATGTCATTTCTGTCTGGTGGCTTTTTAAATTTTGTTTTCAAGTTTAGTTTTCAATAGTTTGACTATAATGTGCCTAGGTTTGATGTTTTTTGTAATTTTACTGTTTGAGATTTTTCTGAGATTCTTGAATATGTAAATTTATGTTTTCTACTAAAATTTGGAAAATTTTGGCCATGCAAAATTTTTTCAAACTTATTCTTCCCTCTACTGTGGAACTTCAATTACATATATACTAAATGTTTTGTTATTGTCTCCCAGGTTCCAAGGGCTTGTTTATTTTATTTTATTTTTCTGTATATTCTTCAGATGGAATAATTTCTACCGACCTGCCTTCCTTCTCCATCTTCATCTGCATTCTTCTGTTCAGTAAATTTTAATTTAAAAAATTTTGATACTATATTTTTCAGTTACACAATTTTCAATTTGATTCTTTTATCAGATTTTCTATTTCTCTGATATTTTCCTAACTTTTCACTCATTGTGAGTATGTTTTCCTTCGTGCCCTTGAACTTAGTTATTATAGCTGCTTTAAAATCCTTGTTTGATAATTTCAACATCTGAATCATTTTGTCACTTGTTACCATTAATTGTTTCTTTTGATTTGAGAACTGGGCACATTTTTCTGTTTCTTTGATTGTTATGGATTATAACCTGGACTTTGTGAATGATATCATGTTAGAGACACTCAATTCTTTTATATTCCTCCAAAGAATGTTTTTTGTTTGTTTGTTTGTTTGTTTGAGTCTGAAATTAACCTTATGAGATGCAAACTACAAAACTCTATTTTCCCTTAGTGAGTGAGAATTTAAATTACAGTCAAGTCCTTTTATTCTTAGTGGGGTTGCTTGGAATATGCCCATACATGTTTGGTTCCAGGATCAGCAAGAAATACGGGCAAGGATTATACACAGAAGTTGGGATTTTTTTCTCTTTGATTCTCTCATTTCTGGGCTATCATTTCTCAATTACCAGTGG